>NC_132800.1:39902696-40267696 GCF_048594095.1 Paramormyrops kingsleyae | reverse complement strand
CTTTAGGTGAGTGTGTGTATAATTAATTAATTAATTTATATATATATATATATATATATATATATATATATATATATATATATATATATATATATATATATATTTATTTATTTTCATTCCCTCTTTATCTCATAGGGAAATTGGGTTTTGCGTTATCCCAGATATACAGGCGAGAACAAGTTTGGGGGTTAGGGCACATGGTCAAGCAGCATTCAGCACACCAGGAGAAATAAGGGTTAAGGTTCTTCAAGGATTTAACGGTGGCATCACTCTGCTAGCCACGAGATCTGAACCAGCAACCTTTTGATGGTGGGCTGGGTCCTACACACACACCCACAGAGCCACACACTGCCCTTAAACAGACACTATTAACAGGTTCCACAGAAATTTGAACCTGAATCGTTCCAGAGTCCATAAGAAGGATTAGAGGAATAATGAAACTGACATAAATAATATAAATATACCAGGCTGACAAATGTCTAACAAATTGAGGACAGATTATATTATCAAACCCCTTTGCCTTTGAACTTGGAAGGAACTTTGGAGGGTTGGCAGGTCCGACTGTCAAAAGACTCACTAACTAATATGCACTTAGCAGCAATCAGCTAACTTTTTAATGTGCAGTTAATCAACGGTGTTAGAGAACACAAATTTTGGCGAAAAGGCAAGTTGAGTATTCTTACATAAAGATGAAAGAAAATATTTATTTAACTTTGATCATGAAATTTTAAAAACTCTGAAAGATTAAGGATATATAATTTGTAAATCACTAATGATTATAATGTTATGCTTCCTTAAGGATGTAATTATATTTGATTGTGATAAGTCATAATAACACATTCAAGGAGACAATTTCTCCCTGCAATCAGCTTCTTGAACAGCTATTAATCAACTCTGCCACATTAAACGATTAACCATATTGATTGTAGGTTCTCCTATTACATCTCTGTGTACAATTGACCTTAATTCACACAAAAGGTTGAACCTGTGTGTCAAAATGCCTGCCTCTCCAAAAACCTGCCTGTTACTTTAGATTTTCAGGTTCTAATCCCCAGTTACAGCTCTGTTTTCATGCAGACATCACTGACTTTCATCTCCCCCCATCGCTACGCTGCCTGCTACACCTCAAACGATTAAAAACAGCTTTACCCAGTTGGTTAGTGATCCAGAAGACATCTGCAGATGTTCGGAGACTAGGAGCATTTTGTCAAATAAGACATAGCAAGAAACTGGGAAAGAGACTTTGAGCTACAATTATGCAAGACAACCGGGGGGGGGGGGGGTTACAAAAAAAAAAATATCTATGTTTTTGTACGTGCACATGTAACACATTGCAGCAAATCTCCTCTTAACCATATTCCCATATGCATTTACGCAATAAATTGTAAACTTGTGAGCCATTCACTCCAAACAGTCTCTCTCTTTCACAGGGACGTAGAATCGTTCTTTTCACAGTAACATACAGACGAGCTGAGGACTTGGACATCCGTACCTTCCCCACATCACATCATAGTCATAGATACTCTCAGTAACATTCTCTCATTTGCAAAGTCTGCCAAATTTCAATGGAAAATGCAGGACTCTCACTGAAACTGAGTTCTCTTTAATATGTAGCATTTCAATTAAATTAGATTCAACTTTGTCATTGCACAACAAAGTACAATGAAATGCAGATTGGCATGTAATCCAAAAGTGCTTGAGACAGCAGTAGAATATCTACATGTGCGATAGTGAATATGTTTATACAGCAGTATACATCTTATGGTATCATTTATTAGGTTGCACATAAAATGCCCAGAAGCCTGAAAAGAAATTCTTCCCATGAGATGGAGACCTAGAGAGTCCAGCTTTCTTCAGTTAAATGTAAACTGACAAATTTAACCCCCCCACCACCCATCTGTTGTTTGCATTATCGACAGAGAACAAGACTAGACCTAGCTCTGTGTTGGTCATCTGGACCCAACTCAGAGCCGCCAGCATCATGCTGAATGCATTGCAGCACATTTTGATGTCAGACAACATATCAGTCATGCATTTTGGCTGGAGCTCTTCTAAGATGGTGTTTTGAAACAGTGACTGTTCCTCTCTTTCCAGTAATTCAGCCAATCAGAATGACACACCCCTAGAGTCAGGCAGGGTAAAACTGGGGTCAACTGTCATGTTTTATTTACACCCCTGCTGGAAGAGGCAGCAAAACTTACAGCAGAAAAAGATACGACTGATTCTCTAAAAAACACATATCTAAAGGCTCATAAACACTATGTAGTGGGCAGTTAGTGCTGCTCTTTCACCACACATTGGGTCTAGAGCTGATCCCCACTTCATGGGGTATTTCCCAGGAAGTGACAGCTGGACTGGGGTCCATAAGACAACCTGGCATTGTTTATCAGTGCCGAGACGAGACTTGGATATAGGAGAGAATAATAACAGTTTCACCCTGCTTCAATTTACTGGCCCACTCTTGACTGAAGCTATATGACGGGCCACGTGGAAAGCGTCCTGTTCTATAAACCCTCCAGGTCGAGCAACCAGTGATGCCACTCATTGTGGAAGTTGAGAGTATCGAGGATGTTGGTGTGTTGTGTACATGATGAAGAGGAGTTACAGTTAGAGTAAATATGTCAAAGTGCCATTACACAGCAGATCTGACATTACTGAATTGGGGTCCACAGACAAGGAGACCACACGACGACTACCCCCGTGGTGTTTCTGAGTGAGACAAAACCTGAAATTCTTACCCAACTATACAGCAGGACATTTTACCGAAGAGAAAGAAGGTTATGCAATTTGCTCAAGGGCTTTTGATCACAGCCTATCTTGGTATATAAACTGGAAACTATCAGGTCATGGCAACTCCGGAACATTGCAAAGTATTTTCTTAAGGAAACGTCGGGATAGTAGACTGACAATTACACATTAATTAATGTCATGGATCCACAGACAAAATCTGATCTCCAAGCACTGGGTATGAATTCCAGACAACTAGTAATCATCTACTAGTAATATAAAACCACCCATACATTAAAATCATCAACCCAGCTTTACTTTTCCATGAATTCTGTGCTCTGGCCACTTGCTTGCTCTACTTAGGCAGGTACTTCCAGAAATTTGAGCTTGGATGGATGGACTCCTGCTCACACACAGGCCTTGTTACCACTGTACTTCTAAGGCTAGCTTCGCTGGACATCTGCCATCTGTAAAGAGTGAGTCACTGTGCCACTCAGTAACAGCCCGATGCAAAAGTATCACCACCTACCCAAAGCCCCCAGGACATCAGAGGGGAAGATTCTGACCATACATACAGAACCTCAGGGTCACCGGCTCACCCATTGGTAAAAGCAGAGAAGTTCTCATTACATGCAGAGTAAGGCTGTTGTGTAAAGGATGATGACATATTTCATCATTCTAGATCGTGTGCAATCCTTCCCGGAATCGTTTCTGGAATGCAGATTTGAATATGTCGAGTGAACCAGGAACCCAACATTTGCCTACAATCTGAACTCAGTAGCAGATTCAATTAAAGATGTTTATGACTTTAAAACAGAGAGACCAGAATTTCTGAGATTATAAAACCATTATAACCATTATAAAAATCGCTATAGTTGGTAATCGTGCAAAATGTACAGAGACACATGTCTATGTTCCCACATGTTAATACCAGGGCTTTTTTATTTTATTTTATTTAAAACAGCCTCTATTGGAACATATGTTAAGTACTTAATGTAAACTCTCCTTTGTCCTAAACACTGACTATATTAAAACAAATATTTTGACACCTGTTGTCTTCCAGCTAAAGCCCTGATGAGGCTTCGCCACCAATCCGTGTTCACCAGATGGACTTGCGGTAACTGGAGGGTAGAAAGGGTCATTTTGGAGAACGTGATGACATCAGAGGACTTTAAGCATCATGTCCTGAGTGAAACTCTGCCAATGACTAAACAGTGCAAGACAAACAGCATCCTAAACGAAGTCTCAGCTGTTCACAGCAACACAAGCAAAGCATTCTTCATGGGCTAACTGGAAAGCTGTTCCGAGGGCACTCAAATTCAATTTAATTAACGATACGCCCAGAGTCATCTGTATGTTAATGACAATTTTACTGCTGTGATATAAATTTCCTTGTTCCACTTTATTTCATAAATTGCTTTGACTGAAGAAAAATCTGAGATACGAATCCAGCATGAAGAAAAAAAATGATATAACGTTTAAAGGCACATGGTAGGCTTGCACGAGAAAGTCTGGTCATATATCCCGGCACGTAATTACTGCTCAGGAATACAGAAATCAGTTCCCGCCACATTTCCATAAGCAAAGGCGCCGAGTCCTTGGTGGGCCTGCATGACCAGAATTACCTTCGTGATTTTTTTTTTTTAAAGATTTACCTTTTTCATCAAAAACAATCCCATTATTACATCTCCAAATCACGCTAATGAAAAGCCAGTTTGTCCTAGGTAACATTAACGACCAGGCTGTCCCTGCAAAACGCGTGCAATAATTAACAGCAGGATTTCACAGGCATATCTTGACCTTCTGAACTTAAAATTGCTTCAGGAACCAAACCTAAAACCACACATTTTAATAGGGAGGAGCAACAAGCAATGCGCCGTGTAATGATTTTATCTTGCTAAAAGAAAGACCGTAACCACAGGCAGTCGTCTCGGACTCAGTGAATTAGACTACAGCGGAGTACCGAAAGCGTATCAGTGAGAATTAAACACATATTCATAAGCAATGTCCCCAAGAACTAAATACTTATCTGAAGTCCAACACCAAATCATTTCAAACAGTTAAGGCTGGCATTCAAAGATAAAACAAGTTTCTAGTAAGATAATCAAAAATTGAGCTTGTCTGATAAATATCCCCTAAAAGCAGATCAGTGCAAACACACCAAGGCAAACAAAGATAGTGTTTGCTCTGCTTTCGCAGACATAACCTTAACCCCAATCATTAGACTGGACATTTTGAGAAAACCTCCGGACTTTGTGTGCTTACAGGGAGCGTCGGCGGTTTCACACTCTTTTGTTCTACTGATGTGCAGAAAACTCGAAGGAAATATCACGTCGCCGCAAAGTCAGTGGGACTAATTACAGGTGCAGCCTGGGACGCAGTGCAAATCTGTTTCCTGCGGCGAGTTAATACGGTTCATGTGGAAATAAAACGTTTTTATAAGGTCACAAATAAATTATGAGCAAGGTTATCACAAGGATCTGTTTAATTAGAATAAGATGTAATAGCAGTTAAATTCGTTGTTTTTGAACGAATCTCAAGTGAACAAAATATGGCGGTGATTGCGCTGATTCGTTCTTTTTCGTTCACTGCGAGTGATCCTTCGTTCAACGACCAAGAGAAACTCTCTATCGCCCCCTACTGGCATAACTGTGTATAGTCGTCTGAAAGAGGTCAGCTCTGCGTACGTAGTGTAATTAACAAGTATATAATTAACATGACACACATAGTAATTTGAATTTTATAATTCTGTAATCAAAATAGGCTACATAATTCAATATACTCAGGACGATTCTGAAAGGATCGTTTAGTTGCACGAATCGATTCACTGAAAAGAATATTAATTTTAATTTCTAAATACAAAAGAAGAACGAAAACTTTCATTAAGCAATGCGTGCAGTATACCTACTGAAAATAAGCAGCTGACGCTTAGAATTCAGGGTGATCTCTTGTTGTCTGGTGCGTTTTAACATATTTCTTATCTACCATTTCCATATGCCGCTAAAAACTAAAGCACATTTAATTCAAAAGCGGCACGTAATTATCCAATTAGCATCACTTTGCCTTTTTTATTTTGGTCTTAAATATACACCATGTTAATTGTGGCCTTAAAACAATGCTGTCTTTATGTAAGCGAACATTTTATTTCACCTCCGGACAGGTATTAAACACACCATGGGACCGAGTAATTGAACAAACAAATCAGCAAAATGTAACAAAAAAGAAGAAATGCAGCTTTTAGCTTGCTCTGTGTTTATTGTAGACACTTTAATCCAGCCATAGGCATTGAATATTTACACACTGCATTTGTACAGGATGCATTTTAAGCATCTTAAATTGCATTATATGAGCATTTGCATAATTTCGATGGAAACAATTAAGAATTATTTCAGGAAGGTTTAAATTACGGCCACACGACGTCTACAGACGGGACAACGAGGAATATTTTAAACTATAAGTATTGGACCCAGACACATCACTCGGCCAGACCAGTGTTCTCTACTGGTTTTACACTTAATTCCATCCCGAACTGACGCTCAGTCAGTGTGGTTACCATGGGGACAAGGGACATGCATGGTCGGTCCAGTGCCGAGGCTCTCCACCGTTGGTTTTCTTGCGTAGCAAGATCTTGGTTCAGCGCCAAAAAGAGGACACACACACACACACACACACATACGTATGTATGTATGTGTGTGTATGCACCCCTCACAGATTGTATGCATATGCGCAATTAATGAAAAACATCTTGCAATCGCCTTGCAGTCGTGGCATTGAGCTGATAACAGCGTACTATTAGTAAAAACACACCCACGCTTACCACAAGCGATCCACTGCCGTTGGAAAGGGGCCCTTTCCCCCTCATTTGTTCCTTAAAAGAACCTAGTGGAAAGTTTGTCTGTGTTCTCTGTTATCACTTTTTCCTCCCAAGGAATGGAATGTCTCAGGTTAGCATAACATCACTGCCATCTAGAGGAGATGTAAAGGGTCATGACTCATGAGTCATTTTCCTACCGTGTTAGCTAACGAACTGTGCAACGATAATATTTCGGAGAGAACCTCGCAGTTCACATCTTCCTAAATAGAGGCCTATTGTTTAGATCAGAATTTTATTTTTTGACATCTGTTTTGTTTCTTCAAATACAATATAGACCTATCTAGATAAGTACGCCTACTCAATAATCCTCGCTCCCAATACATTTAATTTTGCCAGTAGCGCACTACAATATACCTTATACAAAAAGGGAAATAAACAATTTCCTTCAGAGAGAGAAAAACACAACAGCTAGTCCACTGACTTATCGCAGTACCATGATGAAGAGCACTCACTAATAGACCTTTATCCCTTCTAAAAATATCAGGTAAAACTCAATATCAGTTATGCTCTACACAGCAAACCTCCTTTTCCATAGTTCACCCAGGATATACGTAACATTTTAGAGTGGTTGAATTAAATCCAAAAATGTCGGTTCTTCTATATTTTAAGAATCAGTTATGGAAGGATTTCCGAGAAACCCAGTTGCACCACGGCTGAGGGTCATCAAAGACCGGAGTGGGCAAAGAAGACAAAAAAGGAGGATTTTTTTTTTAATCACACACCTCGATTAGAACATGAAAGCGTTTCCCTTAGTAAATGACATTTCTATTTCACTGGCTGACACAGAAGAGCAGATCACGGGTAATTCAGCAAACCCCGAGGCACCGAATCTGTCAGTTTCTCAGCCTCACAGTCAATCATCCGCGCTTCACTGACAGGGTAGGTCATCGATAACTCATCAGCCACAAATCTTACAGTCCGAGCCTGCCGTGGCAGTAGCAGGCTAGCCTAATCAGAACAGGACACCTTATGTAATCATTTATTTAGCAAACGCGTTTGTCCAAAACAATGTTCAAGTGGGGCAGATATTACTATGCTTGTAATGTACTAACAACACCAACATAGTACATAGAAGTTCAAAAATAAGATTTCACAGCTGTGGGATCGCAGACAAAAACAGAACAGGACTGTAGCAGACGGGCTGTCTATACAGTCGAGGTGTTCCCGGAAGACTTAACCTGGGTTTTATGCCTCGTTATATACAGCAAGATACGGTTAAGGACACTTCATTAGCAAACAGGAGCATGCAAAAGATTCAAAATTGTGATATGGGAGGAATATTGTCACTACCTGGAGTTTGGGAAAATTGAAAGGACAAGCAAGTTATTCCAGCAGACAATCAGTCCCCCTGACTGACCGCAGATAAATCAATCCTGTTTATTCTACTGGTGACCAGAAGGTGGCGCGAGTGGGTAATATTGTCATCCAGTCATTTAATGATAATGATGTTTAGGGAGAAGAAAAAAAATCACAAAGCTTACCTCAGTTATTTGTGCACATATAAACCGAGAGGTTCCAGGTGAAAATCAGTCTATCCATCCATCCATCCATCCATCCATCTTCTGTATCCACTTGTCACTGGGGTCCGGAGCCTATCCCCAAAATTACTGATCAACCGCAGGGCACACACTTCATTCAGCAGCTCCAATTCACTTCAGCGCGGGGGCAGGGGTGGGGGGGCAGCAAAGAACCTAAAGAGGTTCTTGGTGGAAATATATTTTCAAAATACTACTTCATTCAGCTGACAATACTTTGCAATCAAATTGCTTTGGGAGAAAATAATTTAAATATATGACCCTAGCTCGATTAGTGGGCAGCAGAGCTTGCTGGTATCGGATTAAACTGTGATCCCATATCACTTTTCACATCTATAGCTACCCAGACAACGCTCATGGATTTGGAGCCACCTCACTGTAGATACTATGGTTTATCTCAGGGATACTATTGGAAACACACCAGTAGGAGATTAGAGTACTGCCTGATCCATTATCACTACAGGCTTAACACAGCTGTGATAATTTCTCTGTGTGCTCAATATCTGCAGAAAGCGAGAGTCTGCGGCAGGCACTTTTCAGCTGAGCTTTAAGAATTACCCGCATTATTTATTGATCTACACCGGAGAGCGAGGCCTTTTGTGAAAGCAGCCTGGATACGGGCAGGGGAAATGAAAGCTGGTCATTCAGACACACTGTTCTTGTCTTCTGGCTCATTTTATGCATCCCTTCAGTCTTTCAAAAAGCAAACATGATCCTCCAAGCCAAAATAAAATGAAATATCCACAAGATGACATGGAGAAGATGGTGACTTTAAGGAAGATGTAGCTCTAGTTGGCTGTCAGCCACCTCCTGAGGCTGCAGTCCTTCACAAGTAGTCATTACGTAGTTTTCAGTAAATCGTTGAGGATTTTGCACCTGGTATCAAAAGGGGCACTTAGTAAAATTCACTGACCCGGGTGTATGGTGGGGGGATAGTCTGTCTGAGTAAATTTTGCAGGTTCCCCCTGTGGTGGACCTGCTTCTCCCTTCCTCCACTATTGCAATTTCCCAATCTGGTCCTCAGGGACCCGCAAGACAGTCTATGTTTTTTTGCTCCCTCCCAGCAAAAATGTGGACCATCTGGCAGGGAGCTCAGAGGGAGCAAAAATGTGGACCGAATGTGGGTCCCCGAGGACCGGATTGGGAAACACTGCATTACCGTGTTCATCAATCCCCAGCCTGCATTTCCATGCAATCGCCACTCCCTACCGGTCACTTAACAATATTCAAACCCTGAAGTTTAAATACCTACCCAGTCAAGAAGGTGTGTGTGTGTGTGATTAACTGCACAGCTTTGCAGTGCAGTTAATCACGCCAGCACTGCTGATCTGGCAAGCCTTCCATAGCTGAATCTGTGGCTCTTTTAAGATTTATAATCTTTCTGTTTTGAATGTCACAGCAAGGGATACAATCTCACTTTGCTGGAGACCAAAACTGGGAGGTCTGCAACCAATACCGTCCAAGTCCAGGACCAATACAAACAATGTGCATTACTATCCTTCTAATGCACAACAGCAAAGCGCCATGCTAACTGCGCTTAAATTGTATTAAGCTAATGTATCCTGGCAGGAGGCACAGCAGAGATACAGGGTGTTTCTATGACGATCGATCACCAGTGCATGCCTACAGGTAACCTAGCTAACGAAGCCCATATGGCTACAGTTAAGTCATTGCTTGGGGTTTTCAAGAGGTCAAATGGGTGTCTTTAGGGGAGGAGTGGGTTTTAGAGGGGGTCTGTGGTAAAAGGAATGATGCTATGCATATGGTTCCTTCATGTCTTTAAGATTTTTTGAGTTTGTTTTATATATAAATCCCTGCTGTTCTTCATTATGATAGACCACGACCCAACCAATAAAATAGTGCTAAACTGTAAGCACAGATTTAAAGGCATGTATTTGGTTTGTCTGACAAGAGGCATCAATCTTCAGCTCTTCAAAACAGACAGTCCCATAAGGCTTAACTTCACAGTGCTCTATAATCAGACTGACAAGGAGACCGAACTGGATGTGTCATTTTGTTTATTTAAAAATGAGGACCATCAGGAATTCTGTATGTGAGACAAGATGAAAAGTCAAGTCACTGGAATCAATGACATGGTGAAACGAGAGTTAGGGTAACAACCACAGGACCTCGAAGGCATTCCTTGTGTACAACAGTCCAGAGCCATAATTTAATCTAAGACCCAGACTAGGATCTTAGCTTACTTGTTCCATTAGATCAGTAAAAAAGTAACCTGAAAAAAGTCCTGGAACGAAAAGTGCCAGGGTGAACAGAGGTTCAGCAGTTTGACTGATGAAGTAGTACCAGAGGAGAAACAGCCAGACAGTACGAGGAGCATTGATCTTCATGAGACTATGACACCATGCATGGAGAGTCTGATGAGAAAGACAGGATGGATGGGCACTCTTTGGCTTGGGTGGGATAGATCCCGAATCTAGCAAGAATTTATCAGGTCATCTCACAAAACTGTCCATCCTTGCACGCATCCAAATATCAAAACCTCTGCCCTCTGTGCAAATGTGTAAACAGTCAAGACAAAAAAAAAGGGTGGAGACATTGAGCTCAGTCCAGCTCCAAGGTGTCTTCTCTACCTTCCTGATCGTTCCTAGTGCTGGTTGCCGTGGTGGGCCTGTGTGAGAGCCCCAAGCATCCAACGCGGTTCCTTCTCACCCGCGAGAGGCCGATTCCAAAGGAGCCCTTCCAGCGGCTCTCGCTGTCCTCACCCTGGTCACATTTGTACAGACCACGCACGTCCCAAACCCTCATGGTACAGTCATGGGACACTGTGTACAGCATCTGGTTGTGAACCTGGTGGAGTAATTGATTTTAGTACAAATGTAACAACAGCAAACAAGCTCACGTTGTATAATCCTTTATATGACAGCCTCACAGTTGTGTTCAGTCAATGTTGTAACTAAATAAGCATCTCAAATGCAAAATAATGTTAAAACCCAATGCACAAACCATAAAATGGATCACCTGTAAACAATTGATGATAAATTTATGTCCCTTGAAGACTCTTCTCAAGATGCCAGATGTGGTGTCGAAGGCCCTTGCACACGAGTCTCCACTTCCTGTAAACACTGATGCGAGATATTTTCAACGTCAATGTTTTTCAATCCTATAAAACAACGTGTCCCATCACCATGTTCCAGTGGAACGCAGATGAAGTAAATTTTCTGAGGACATTTGCCAACACATTACTACTGTATCAAGTTAAAGTCCTGAAAAGTTGTCCACATGTCCTAAATTCAATCTGATGTGTAACAAATTTAGCATTGTGATTCAACTGAGAGTCATGTGAAACTCTACGAAGAAGTTAGCATTCAATTGAGACCATTATAACCCTAAGATCTAAGACACCAGTGTATTGGAGTTTTAAAGACAACTTCTGACATAATGATGCACAAATACCTTCATAAATATACAGATGTTGACAAACTTCTCAATAACTTCTTAACCTTCCTGAAACAACAGGTAAAAGCTGCAGTGTTCTACAAACTTCCAGTGTTTTTTTAATCTTCATGCATAATTCAACTTTGATTGTGCAACAATCGCGTTAAAATAGCAAGACCAACCCTCTTTGAAATGCAAAGCAAGCTGCCATGATATGAGAAAATAAAGGCAATTTAAAACCAATATCCCCCAAAGTCCGCTGAGGTGTTTTATAACTGGAGTCCCGGAAAGATCTTCAAGCATGTAACAAGACTCCATGTTACAGAAAGCAACACATCCCTACCACTGCTGTGGAACTGCTTACCAAGTTGAACTCAGCATATGGATGGTTTAAATATAACATTCTCCCTACCCAGCGTTGGCATGGGACAGGAAGAATGTCTCTTGACCACAAAGTTTCTTGCTTAGTGAATGCGGCTTTGGTCATTTCTTTGTGCTTTTGGATGAGGTTGTGCAATGCTTCTGTCATCGTCCCTAAAACGTCCCCCGAATAAAGCTCTGCTGCCGTCTTGTCAGGGAGCTGTTTGTGATTTCAGAAATGTAGTTTTGGAAGCAAATGTGGTTTCCTTTACCGCTGCTCTACCACATCGACCATTGGGGCGATAACATGGAGAACTCTCCTCAGAATGAGGGCCAGAAGAAAATCCTCTAAGAGGATCTCACAAAAAAGCACGGAACCAGTGAGAAACCCCGCCCTGTCTCCTTCGGATACATGGAGTGTCATGGTCATCCGGAGAGGGGGTGTTTCTTACTTGACCGTAGTTGTGTTTTTTGTACCTATTTTTACATCATCTTCCATTACCAAAGACCACTTCCAATACTAAGAACAGAAGTACAGAGGATAGTAGAAATCCCCGAATGTCGTTCTTGCCCCACCCCAAATATCAAGGATTCCCATGATTCATTGCGCCCCAAGTTCGTTCTTGGAAGGCAAGTTACTAAGACCCTTCTTTCCAAGACCACAAGTATGATCTTTGTTCTTGGTATTGAGAGAAACCCAGGAACTCACGGATGCCCTCGTAGAACTGCAGGGTGCTGACGGTGTGCCTGTGGGACTTGTAGGTGCGGACGCACTCGCCAGACGCAACCATCCAGCACTTGACTGTGCGGTCGGTGCTTCCAGAATACAAGTGTCTGTTGACAAACTGGGGAAGAAAGCAAAAATCATCACTGATTAGGAGGCCATCAACTTCTGAGATGCTACTCCAATAATCTAACCCGCTAATTTTTTTTCTTTTCATCCACCAGGAGCACGATACCCATCATATGTTCTTCTTTGTCTGAATAAATTTAATCATTGTAAACTGGGTGAAGGGATTTCGGTCAAGATCATTCTTGAAAGACTGGATTAAAATAAGCATAATTGACTATTGTTCTCTTAAAGCTTTACTTTGACCCCTAACATAATCCCTGGGAGAGGACCAAAATGGACTAATTCAATAATACAGTAACAGGACACATGAAATGGATCCAGGGTACAAAAAAAAAAGACTTTCTTCTGAGGTTTAACATCTTTAATATGAGAAGTTATCCTGGTATTATTGATCAGAATGAGAGTACCAGTCCATTCCATAATTGCTAGAGATCCCCGCACCAGAAGCACAGGAGCAATGGTTGAATTGCACTTTGGATTATCATGTGAAAACAATGGATTTCTTAATTTATCTGCCAGTCCCCTAAAGATTGAATATACTGGACCCAATCTCCCAGAAGCTAAAAAGCCAACCTGATCTACCCGTACGTCAGCTTAGTGCTTTAGGGCCTCTTCCAGTTGTCGTATTCGTCAAAAGTCAAGTTAGCATGAAAACATGTGGTTGGATTTTTCTGTGAACCACGTGTATCTTATTAAATACTGATGACAACAGCTGAAAAGCCAAATACTGGAATTATCAGCCACGAGCCAAGAGCGTATAAACAGAGAAGTGCCCTTAAAAAGTGGTCTCCTATGTGGGAAGATGAGGGATGTATCATATTACCGATTTTATCCTCATTTAATTAAAGGAGGAAGAGATTAACATCTGCAGCTTGCAAATTTGATCTAGAAAACAGCTTTGCCAAACTTCCTGTCATGTGCCCTGTCCGTAAAAAGGATATATCAGTTACTTTCAAGCAAAATGCTTTAATGTGTTTTAATGAAAATACAAGAAGTTTTTTTATTTCTATATATTCATTATTGTAAAAACCAACAGAACTGATTCTCCAGCCGTTCAGTTAATGGGAAAATGGTCACAAGCATTACAATTCACATTATCTAGGACGCTAGATCCTTTGTCCTTTTAAACCAACCAGCAGATTGTCGTCTTCGCAAAGCACTCGTGGTATAAACAACACCTCCTTGTTTTGGATAACTTGTGCTTCTCCGGCGGCCTACTGGAGCGAAAAACATGAGGTCCTTCCTGCTTGTACCATCAGAATGTCCTAAGAGTTCAAGGCCCACCACAGGGATCATAACAGTACCACCCATGAACCAGAAGAATTTGATGTTATTCTGTAAATCGGTACAGATCAGAGTTTGGCCTTGGACATGTCATAGGGCCTGGATGGTAGGATCGCCCCGGCATTTACCTCCAGGCAGATGATGGAGCCCTGATGATCCTGCAGCACTCGTGTCTGCTCACCGGTGGCAAGGTCCCAGCACCGCACCGTATGGTCCCTGCTGCCTGTGAACAGGGCCCTGCCCGGCACATCCAGCAGCATGCAGAGGATTGCCCCCTGATGGCCACGGAGGGTATGACAGCAGTGGCCATTAAGAACCAGCCACAACTTGACAGTGCAGTCAGTGCTTCCCGTAACCAGGAAGTCGCCACCCTGCCCGCCACTCAGTGCGTAATCAGGCACCAGGTCCTGAGCGGAGAAGTGAGCCAGTGCCAAGACGCCATTGCGGTGACCCCGGAACTCCTGCAGCTGCCGGCCACTGTCAGGATTCCAACAGCGTGCCGTGCGGTCATACGAGCCGCTGAACAGGCATCCGCTGGCGACCAGGACCCTGGGACAATAAGCTAGTCTCAGTTTTAGTCTTATTTCTCACATGCACAAACATACACTGTACATATGCATAGTAGGGTTACAAAGGGGCCGAAAACTTCCGAAAACTTTCCAGAAACTTTCCATTCCATGTGACTTTCCAAGTTTGGAAATATTCCAAGTTGGAAACTTTCTATGGCAATTAACGGGAATATATGAGAATTAACAGGAAAATTCCCAAAATTTTGCAACCCTAGCAGTAAAATGCTTTTTCCACCTGCTTTCTGGGTTGCGCTCAAAAGTTAATATGCAACATAAATAAAAATAATATAAAAGGATACATAAAATAAAAGCAATAAAATTAACAATAGGAATAAAATAAATGAGAACCATAAAGACAATAAAAATCAAAATCTATTACATCAGGTATTACATCACTGTATTTTCTTGTATTGACATAAGACACCTTAGGTCAGGAGGATGTAAAATGAGCAGTAATTTAATGCAGAAAAGTTGAGGGCCCTTTTTAGTTGAGGCCCCTGGGTGTCAGTCTGGGTAAACCTGTGCATTAAAGCATCCCTGCTGAAGGAGGAAACTTGTTCTGAGTCACCGCATTCAGCGAGAGCTCCACCAGCCCGTAAAAAGGGAGCCTTTAGCTATACACGCACAAATGTACGGAAACATCGCGACCTTTTCACCACAGTGAAGCCTGGAAAGCGCTTCGCCGGTCTCACGGCGAGAACGCAGCGAGGCTCACACAAGGAGTTTCTACCCTCAGGCTAGCAGACTACTAAATATGCCTATGAGAGTTATCATTTAACACTCACTTCTTACACATGCACCATGGAATTATTAAATATTTATTAGGGTAGTCTGACTGTAAACCTTGCATTTGATAAATACGAATCCTTGAACTTTCACTCATCTTTCCAGCACTGACCACATCTCCTGGTTGCACAGATTACTATTCTCAGATCTTATCTATTTAGGACCACAAAACGTGAAGCAAACATACAAGAAAAGGTACATTTGGTCTCCAAGACCTTGTCCTATAACCAAAAGTCACAACTCACCATAATACCAATCCTAACGAGCCACTTTAACTACACACTTTATAATGTCCCACAATTTTTATTTTATATCTTCATTTTACAGCTACTGATAAAACCCTTTTATTTTCCTTTGTTTTATGTTATTGTTATTTTTGTTTGAATCTTTTTTCTTAATTCTATCTACAGTATACTATGCAAAAGTCTTAGGTATTTTATTAATTCTGGTAGCAATTGTATATTTTCTCTGAAAAACAAAACCCCAATTTAACATCATAACATATGGAAAATAACAGTAATGTAAGAAATAAAGAAGAATTTCATCTGTTCTCCAAAAAGTTACTGATATCTTGTCCGATGGCTAGATAAACTCCGCTTCGGTTCCCAAAACTCTCCTCAGGGGCACCAAAGCCATTCTATATATGTGTTAAATTTCTCAATCAGATCTATCAATTTATTAACTTGATTTGCTAAATAACTAAATGGGGAATTGATTAGCCAAACAAGATAGGGTAGCGGTGGAGTCAAAAAATACATGGATGTAGCAGGCGGTTACTGCAAATACTGTGGTGATTTTAGCAGAGGTTTCAAAATGGCAAAGCTCACACACTTTGACAGCAATGATATTATAGCTTTATACCGACATAAAGATCATTTAAACCTCATTTCCTGTGACTGCCTGAAACTTTTGCAGAACACTGTATATTTTCATATTATTTTTCTTTGTATTATGTATTTCCTTTCAAGAACCATCCAGCAGGCAGGTGGAAAACGCACTTCATAAGACTTGAAACTAATCGCAATGACAGGATTTTTTAAAATAAAGATATATGGCACCAACCGCAGCGGCGGCTGTTAAAACGCGACGGCTGGAAGGTCACCTGTTGACTATGGAGGTGTGTCCCCTGAAGACGTGCATGCAGCCCCCCGTGGCCATGTCCCACTTCCTGACGGTGTGGTCCGCGCTGCAGGTGTACGCCACATCGTTCTCCAGGTGACCGTGGGTGACGTAGCTGTCATGCCCTGCAAGTGGTCGGGGACGGAGAGTCCTAAGGCGAGCACAAACAATCTGGGGCGGACATTTTATATTCATGTTTATTATTCGTATTGCTTGGCTGCAGATAGGCCACGTACGTGATACGTATTTAGATATTGAAATGTGTAGGCAGTGATAACGTTTCTTTCATCTCGCCAAACTTTTCGTATTACAAGGGCTTTACAACATTTACAGTGTATAGTTCAAGATCTGAATGTGAGTAAACCGCTCTGACAGCAACAGGTAGATTTAGATTTTACGGATTAAAGTGCTCCATGTGTAAGATCCATACAGAGGTCCCGATCAAAGTGTCCTGTGTGACAGCTTCCGGTAAAAGCACAGGCAAAAATGTCAAGTTACAACCGTACTATATAATACACGATAACTGCAAATCTGTCAGTAGGGATAACGTTTCTTTCATCCCGCCAAACTATCCGTATACGCGATTACAGCAAACGGTGCACGACTGTTTAAATCATAAGGAATAGCAATCATAACAATGACAGTACCTTAAGGCAAATACAAAACATTATACCGCACCAAGAAAGTAAACACCGTTTATACGTGTTTAAATGTATCGTTTATATTTGCAAATACTCTTAAGATTTCATTTGGCCGACTAACATTTACAAAGAAACAGAAAATCAGTAATCCGGTAAAGATGTACGTGATTACTGTCCCGAGTTTTATCGGTACCATACTGTACTGGGACAGACCAGCGTCGGAAACTGCAGTATCTGTATTATTTGATTCAATTATTCATAGATGAATAATCACAGAAGTGTGAGACACGAATTCCTCCGTCCTTTGTCTCCTTTACTCACTACTATCCTTTCCGGATAAACTTTGCGGATCGCACGTCATGCAGATTTCTGGGCTTGGGACCGCTGCAGACGAGCTGCTGGGAGATAGAGGCTCCTTTGGTACCCCTTTATGCCGGATGCTTTACCTTGCAGAAGTGCGCAACACTGTAGCCCCTTGGTCTCCCACAGACGCGCCGTCCCGTCTTCGCTGCAGGTCAGCAAGTGATCGCCGTCGGGGCTCAAGCTGAGCCAGTTGATGCCTCCGCGGTGCTCCGAGTAGACGCTTCTCAAGCACCGTGTCCTCCTGGAGGTGCCGCTTCCCATCCCCTCCGCACCGGGACTCATCGATGCCCCCGACGGAGCGCAGCATCGATCGTGGCAGGGTGCGCCACGCCGGCCTCACTTCGCAGTGGTGGGGCTAGAAAATCTCGTCCGTCGGTCTGGCAGTGACGGTGATTTCATTGTAATTTCATCACCAAAATGCATGCATGAGGAAAGCGACCGACATTTCAGCCGCTGTTGCTCTACCCAGGCGCAATCCCAGACACCCGGCTTACGATGCGGCGCTTTGGGCGTTTATTGTATTTAAATCAACCCCCTTCCCGGGGCCATTTGGGCACCGCTTTCTCGGAACAAGGAAGTGGCGTTGCGTCATTCATTAGGGTCCAGGGAGAAAATCGGCATGGTGCAGCCTTCACCCGGGAGGAATTATCCAGCCTTAACTCAGAGACGTTATGATGGACCGATATGATCGATGTGAGCCATAATTACACGGCACGCCATCGAAATATTTAATTTCCTGCAGGCTTATTTCACATCACGTCTAGTACTTAAATAAATATGCAATTTATACTGGAAGTCATTTAATGTTTAATATACCTTTAAGTATATCACCACATGCGTTTTATTGGCGAACTAGAATCTACGTTATTATATTAGGCCTAAGTAAAACTTTGTATGAACTCAATAAACAATCGAAACATATGTCTTTACTTTCTTTTAACTCTGTTAAAGCAAATTTTAGCCTACTTCAAGTCGTACTTAATAAAGGACCCTAACATTTATCTAATCAATCTTCCAGGATATCAAACCACCTTAATTCAGAATTACAACAAAGGCTTGTTCAAATTCCATAATGAACAGCACCCAGTTTTAATAAAAACATCTACATCGGGGGAAAAATTATCCATTATAGAACGTATTATTCTAATATTTAGGGTATGGATTTTCGTCCCATCCACTTAGTTTTAATGCAGGTGTTTCAACAAAAATGAACAGTTGCACGTTTTTAATCAAGCTTATTATTTGGCTACGAATTTTATTGTCGTTCCACACTTTGGGGAGGCAAAACGCGGCATTAGTTTCCAGAGACGCGCTTTAAAAGCAGTTCACCACCTTCCGGATGGACTGGATGTTGGGGCTCTGCGCGTGCCACTTGCTGTGGGTGGGGTAGTGGCCCCTTTCCACGATGTACGTCCGGCCGCGGTAGTTGGGCTTCTCGTAAATCACCAAGCTGGAGGCGCAGAGGTGGTGAGGGGAGGAAAACCACCACCACCACCATCATCATCATCATCATCATCATCATCCTGCCTCTTTAAGTGACTGCTTGGTGGTGTTCCTATTCAGACTGACTCCTGCATGTAACTTCATTAACTTTGTTTGAGCTGAATCAGTCCGGGGTGTGTGTGTGTGTGTGTGTGTGTGGGGGGGGGGGGGTGGTATTTATAAATACTTCTGCGTGCATTCTTATTGTGGTATCACGTATAAGCAAAGAAAAGCCATATTTATGAAATCAACGAACCAAAACAGACAATGTTTATGAGTTCAAATAGACAGACACAGACATTTGCATTTCCCCTCGTTAACATGATTTGTAGCGTATCATTATATATGTACTAACTTGCAAATAAACAAAAAATCTAGACCAAGATCTGTGGTCCTTGTCTGAGAATGACTTATCCTTGCTCACGTCTAAGGAATGTCAAAGATGTGCTTAGAATCGACAGGCAACTGTATATGAAACATGTTGCAAAAATGTAAGCTAGTGCAAAGAATGTTATAACAAACATTAAATTACACCGTACTTCACCTAAGGACGTTAGGGCTCTGTTCTATGAAATTGGTCATTAGAAAGATGGTGAGTTTCTGCTGAACTGTACTGGATAGGAAACAGTTAAGTAAAGATTTACAAAAAAAAAATCCTGCTTCCCTGCAGGGGGTGTAGGGATAGTATTTCAACTGAAAGCCATTAACGACTAACGGCATCCGCGACAGAAACTCACGCTCCGTCTCCGAAGGCCCGGACGGAGTTGACGCAGTGGCTGCTGAATCCGTGCCCCTGCATGAAAGGACAGTCCTCGCAGAGTTCCACACACTGCCTGGAGAAGCCAGCGCCCTCGAACAGCTCGATCCTGTGGCGCTCGTCGTGCTGGTGGAGACAGAGGGGGTCGGGTCCCTCACCGAGTGTCCCCTCACCGATACTAATTACGGAGCCACAGCTCATGAGTGCCAGATATTTCACACTCCAGATCATTTCTAAAATATGTTTTTTAACTGCAAATTGCATCTATAAACCGTATTGAGGTACCAGTAAACTATTTTGAAATATTTATTCGTAATCTTCAAATTTTCTTATTGGGTAACGAGTTACTCCAAAATACGTCTGAATCCTTAAGGCATTCGTGGGGTTTCGAAACGATGTTTTCCAAGCAGTCAAAACCACAAGCCTTCGTACTTATCACACTTAATGCCGCACATTTGAAATATTTTCCTTCACGGACATCTTATGAATTATGTAAGTTTAGTACCCCCCCACCACCACGCGCTCACAAATCAATACCACTTTGTCAAGCTTGAATCACAGCTTTTTTTTTTTTTTTTAAATCCCTCCCATGTGTTTGGCTGAAACGAAGTGAACCCCCTTGTGATGGCCAACAACAACATCAGTCTCGCACACGGTCCAGGACACGGAGCTCGACCCTCCTTGCCAAGCGTCTGTCCTAATTCAACCGCAAAGCAGTATCTGCGTAACGTCACGGAGGAGCGCTCAAACCTCGGCGATCGGACACAGCGCTGCCCCCGGCGCCCCGTGCTTTCAAGCACGCCTAAAGCCCCCAGGTATCCGCAACCTGAGCACCAGTGACCCAAGAAGGTACAGTTATTTTAATATGATGTTAGAAGATAAAATTCCTGTTCAGAGAATATAAACGAGGTACAGAGATAAATAGAGTGTTGCTTTCTATGCATTTGGGAGGTTGGGGTCTCCACTCGTTTAAGGGGGTCCAGGGGATTTTATTGGATGGTTTTGATTATGGGGAGGGGGGTGTAAAACCAACCCATAATTTACGCCCATGGTTTGTATCTGTGTTTGTGTCATTATGATGACCCCGTCTGAGAAGTCATATCTCCATCCATCTGCAGTCGTATCTCTCCGTCAACCCCCCGCCGCATGTTCCATGCAGGTCCTCACCATCCTCACAGGCT
Source organism: Paramormyrops kingsleyae (assembly GCF_048594095.1). Classification (NCBI taxonomy): domain Eukaryota; kingdom Metazoa; phylum Chordata; class Actinopteri; order Osteoglossiformes; family Mormyridae; genus Paramormyrops; species Paramormyrops kingsleyae. Next base: position 40,246,769 of record NC_132800.1, on the reverse strand, counting down.
TACAGGAGCCCATGTGGTCGTTGTGCGCGTCCTAGCGTTGGAATTCGGGGTACTTTCCGCGCTCCAGGATGAACTGCTTCCCCCGGCAGTCGGGGTGGTCGTAGCAGATCCAGGCGTCGCTCTCCACGCGGATGCAGTTCACCCGGTTCATGAAGCCCCAGTCCGTGAAGTTATCGCACTCGCCGCACACCTCCAGCTTCTGCCCGGTGAAACACCTCCCCTCATGAAATACGATCTGGATAACGGCACACCAGCGACCGCGAACAGTTGGGGCAAAAAGAGAGGAAAACAAGATAAATCAATGTGTCTGGGCACGATTGCTGCTGTCTGAGAGACGCCCGGGTGCCAGAACGACAAATTTTATTTAAAAATCCTCTCCTTGCGCAACTTTAATTCAAACAGTCAAAAAGTGCTCAGTAATCTTTTCTAATTAAATTATGAAACCTCTGGAACGAATACCATTTTTAAAGAAAAAGACAGTTGAAATACTGCCTTGAAAAGATTGCCTGTCCTCTCGAGTAAGCCCTTATGTTACATTATAAGATTCACTCCACAACAAATTAATTTAGTTTTTTAGGATACAGTCTAGCTACACTAAGTCTGGGTAGATACTATGCTGGTCTTGGTATTATACATGTAACACACCGTCAGAAAAAGAGTACCAATTTGTACTTTTGAGGGTATAATTACTTGTCACTGGGGCTGTACTCCGAAGGGTCTGCCAATTGTACCATTACCATTGTACCCAGACCCTGTCCGGGGGCTGGGCTCCCCATACACTGTCACTCATCTACAGATGGACTGTATCACTGACTGTATCTGAGAAGCATGGAGAACCAGAGGAACGTAGGGAGAACGTACACGTTGATATGAGGGTGAGCTTGGAACTGGGATGTGAACCCCCCCACCTCCCCACCCACCTGATGCATATCCATCATGTCTGACTTGTGCTTAACAATCTGCATTTATTTAATTCAAACATATTAAAATGAGTAATAGCTATAGAAAGTGTCGTGTTTGGGACATGAAACAATCCCCCTTTGTAGTCTGTGTAAAGCAGATGTGCAGATCATCTCCATGGTATCTGTAAGTGGAGCAGTGAGCTTCCTGTCAGCTACCTCAGGCGGCCCCTCTGGGTTTGAGGGAATTATGGTTAACTGGGACACGCCGGCTGGCATCCTGTGCAGGATGTCCCCTGCCTCTTGCCCCGTGCTTCCCGGGATAAGCCCCAGGCTCACCGTGACCCTGTTCTGGAAGATGGATGGATTGATGGATTACAGGGGGGGGGGGGGGGCTGTGTCAGACCCCCAGGTACTTACCTTTCCAGAGTATTGCGGCATTTTCCACTGGATGCTGTGCAATGCAAGCAAGAATTCATAAAGTGTGACAAGCGAAAATTTTGAGATCCCGATATATAACATGAAAGTAGGGAGCAGGGGGTCCAGGGGGCAGGCTTTCCGGAGGGGGGGGGGGCTCTATAGGGGGCGGGCTTTCCAGGAGGCTATGATAACAAAAGGCCAACAATGAGGGTGTTACTGCTCAGAGAATATAAACGAGGTACAGAGATAAATAGAGTGTTGCTTTCTATGCATTTGGGAGGTTGGGGTCTCCACCCATTTAAGGGGGGTCCAGGGGATTCAAAAAGTATGACAAGCGAAAATTTTGAGACCCCGATATATAACATGAAAGTAGGGAGCAGGGGGTCCAGGGGGCAGGCTTTCCAGGGGGGGGCTCTGTAGGGGGTGGGCTTTCCAGGGAGCAGGCTCTCTAGGGGACGGGCTTTCCGGGGGGGGGGGGGGGGGGGGGGCCGGTGGCTTTGCAGGGGGTATGATAACAAAAGGCCAACAATGAGGGTGTTACAGATCCTGCTTAGCACACATTTTGCCTTGCGTTCAGCTTTGGGGACCGGGGATCCCCTCCCCCCACAAAGGATTTTGCTTGGATAGGGTTTTGTGGTGCCTGTTCGGCACATGTTACTGCCTCTCCTCTGGCTGCCCCCGTGATAGGTCAGGTGGAGTAAGGGAAGTGGAGGCCACAACCCCTCCCCATTCCCCCCCGACTGCCACCACCCAGGCCTGTGTCAACAATGACTTGACATCCAGGGCTGGCCGGGCCTATAGGTGACATAATATTTCACAATTTTTCTTGTGAAATACGCTAAGCTAGCCAGTTAGCAGCCAGATACCATGCGTTACTGAAATGATTTTAACGTAAATGAACTGGCAAAATTTATTTTCTGTTGCTCTGGGAGTATGTTAAGACCCCCCTGTCTTAACATAATCTCACCTAGGCAACCAGAGCACCCAGAGCCAGCCTTGCACACCCCCATCCCATGACAGGGAGCAGTCCTGAACAAAAATGGAACAGTGTGGGGAAAAGAACATTTATGGTGTGGCACTGGCTTTGATACAATTATGCATGTGAAAGCACCTTCCCTCTTGCCCCCCCAGCTCTTGGACTCATGAGTGGAGCTTCAGGACAGCTGGTGGATAACTGTTCACAGGTATAAACGGGTTCTGCCGCTGGAATCAAAATCGTGGCGAGCGAACTCGAACGATGTCCTGGATGCTGCAGTACTGCGGGCTGCCAGAGTGGGGCGCTGTCTGGACATCTGGGATCGTTTGCACCCCGGCGCCCGCTGTCGTTGGCCTACCTTCCACAATCACGCTGGGATGTCTGGCGTGTGAAAACCGACAGCGCCCAGTAAGGGCACACGCAAGCAAAAAATGACGTCGTGAATTAAACGGCCCAGATATTCCGAGTCCCAGCTCACCGAAGTCAGCAACTCTTTGGAGAGGCACAGTCGATAACAGAGATCTACGCCGACGAGGTTCACTGATCGATAACATAAACCCATTAGTGTGGTCAGTCTGAACCCTGCCCACAGCACTGAGAAACACAATCGGCTCCGTTAGCATCGCTGACCACTGCTGCATCAGTCTCCCAACCTTTCTCATTAGGCCCCGTCTTGCGAAAGCTCTGACAACGCCGGCAGTGTGCCTAGTGTGTCTAAGATCACTCACGGGTCACTGAAATACCGAGAAGCGTTTTTAATTTTTTTTATTCTGGAATAACACGGGCAGATCGACTTTCAGGAATACTTTGGAACCATCAGAGACTGTACTGTACTCCTGGCTCACTCATCACTATTGTATTACAAAATAAAATATGTGCAATAAGTGCTTAATCAGTACTGTAATATTTCCAGTGTGGATTTACTTGCTGCGTTCGCCTGCACTGGATGACGCTTGCTGTGTGTGCGTGTGTGTGTGTGTGAAGAGACTGATCTGCGGGAGTCTGGTCCCAAGCTACAGTTGCATAACACTCTGCCCAGAATCCCCGCAAGGAAGCTCTCTAGCTGTAAAATTTTATTTGCAACCGCCACAGTCTTCATTTCTTGAGCAAAGATTGCAATAGAGTGCAATTATGAAACATTAACATTATTTTCAGGACATACGTTTCTGAAATCTCATTGCATAACTTGCAATGTCTGCTAAAGAGATGAAGCATCTCACATATAACTGGCATCCTGTGTGTCTAATCCCTACCTTCTCCCCTCACTACCTAATATATGTTCCCCCTCCCACTGCCCCATGACTCAGTCCTACATAAACAGTTTTGAGATGGATGGATGTACATTTCACGAATACTAGTGTAACCCTTGGGGATTGATTCAGGAATATACGGTGTGAAAGTGTGTGGTTTGGCTGAGCCTCTGCGCTCTGCCAGATAGCAGAAACACAGCGACACTGCTGTCGGGACGGTTCTTTTCACAGGGGGTGTAAATGGTTTATGGGACAAGTACACCTTATCAAACACAGCCTGTTTGCCCTGCACGGGGGTCTGCCTGCAAATATGGCTGTTTGTCCAGAGAGGGAGGTTGTTATACATTAAATTGCATCCAAGCCGTATATATCTGTACATTCACCATAAAAAAGGTTTAAAGGTTTTTTTAATTTTTTTTTTATTTCGGGTTTTCATGGGCAGTATTTCCGGCTTGCCTGGGGGGGGGGGGGATTGCTTTGTGGGCCCAGTATTAGGGTTGTGAAACCTTGTGTGTTGCTACAATGTTACACCCCCGCTGAGAGAGGCTGGGAGTGGACATGTTTTGAAAGATAAACCTTCCATTTTATACAGTACTTTTATTGGAGGGCGGTTTCCCCGGGGAACGGAAGGATGAACAGGGCGGTCGTACAAAGAGAGGAGGCGGAGGGGAATTGTAGTGAGCGAAATCGAGGGTTACAGCAGTGTGTCCTATGGGAAGAGGTAAGGTCCAAATAACCGCCTTACTTTTCTGTCTTCACTGACCAGCAGGATGGAAATGTCAGAAAACCTGCAGCGTTTTTCTTAAGGAGACTGTACTTGTTAATGAACTCTGCTTGGCAAAATTCCTACTAAGAGCATAACGACCTAGATGTTAAAAACCTCCCCGAGATTCATGAAGATTTCATTTTTTTCATCTCCTGGCCCCTATCCTCTGCCGGCTGTTATAGAATTCAGCTTCAGAAGAACCACTTGTCCTGCTTTTGGTCACTAACACCCCCCAGTATGTTTGCCATTATTTCTTCGTTGCCTGCCCCCCATCCATCTTTTAACCATTATGCACTCATTCTTCCCCCTCTCTAGTTTTGCTCATGTTGCTTCCCTCCTTGAATTTTTTTCCCACTTAATTGTCTCCTTAAATCCATAGGCTGAATTTAAACACCCCCTTATACCACATTATTGTTCTGTTCCAATTTAACCAGACTTTTAATCAAGGGCATAGATTCGGACATGGATGCTAGGACCCAAGACACATGCTGGTAACAGGGTGACGGGTTTTTGGTGCCTTCTGGTTAGTGGACGTTCAGCTATGTAGGCGATGGAATAGTTCATAAAATTTTTCAGTGTGCAAATGAGATTATTGTCCTCATGTTCTGGTTTCCACCCTGGTTTTGCTGCTGGTCCTAAGGTACGGTGACTTTACTGGTCACACCCAGATATTCTGCATAGCCAAATATGAAAAATTAAGACAAGGACTACTGCAGAACCGTCTAAACCACGTGACTCATGCAGAAAGGTGGCCGCCGTTAATTGCAGCAAGCAGGGGAAATATGAGCAGAAATGGTCTCTGGAATGCAAACATGCTCTGTACATCTGTTTTCCGTACTAATCATCCAGTTCAAGGTGACGGTGTGGCTGACTGGTACCCCGGGTCACTTGGGGCATAAGCCTGAATGGGATGCCAGTCCATCACAGGGCACACATGCCCAAGTCAATTTAGTGATGCCAGTTACCTTAACAACATGAGGAAACTGGAATATCTGGGGAAGCATGGGGAGAACACGCAAACTCCACACACACGGAGGCAGGATAGGAACCCACAGCACCCTTTAAAAATCCAGTCCAAGATTTTGCTTCAACCAAGCTGCTGAGTACTCTGTGTCTGTGACTCTTTATGCTCAAATGGTTGGTTGAAACTAAATCTTGGACTGGATTTTTACTTTCTGGACCTGAAATTTCCACCTCTGCACCTCAGACAGCCTCAGTGACTTTAATGAGTTTTAAAGAATCGGAGGACATTTAGCCATGGTTAAATCACATCGGTTCTTCCCACCACGATTTAACAATTATATTCTGCGTAAGCGCCTTATTGCATCAGCCAAAACCCATTCTGACCAAATGAATTAATGACTGATTAATAAGACGTAAATGACTGCCATTGATAAATATTGCTGTCCAAAGTATGCTTTTGTAAAAATGCCCCTTGCCCCAGGATGCAGACGAAACAGATCAAGGGAGCTGTAAAAGCTTCTAGCTGGACTTTACAGGGCTGTAAGGGCCGATACGCACCCAATGTCGTTAGGCGGTGTCACAGCTGATTAATTTCCACATGGTGACTCTTAAATACCACAGTCTTCGTGTTCCTGCACATGAAAGCTTATTCAATACTTTTGTTGGACATCGGTTTCATTTTAATCACTCCTGAGCTCTGAGCTTTACTGACCGAGCAGCACTGGTTACAGAAAAAATGCCCGAGTAGACCTGAGATCACCCATTTCTTTGAATTGTCATTTCATGCATGAATTATAGGTTAATTCTTTCTCACGTGAACGTCTGGATCAATAAATTATACCTCACCTCCCCACCTCGAGATAGTATATTGAGGTTTGTGAGCTTTCCACTGGCCAACCCAGGATCTGAAGAAGACTCCCATAATGTCCCACAATGAAGCTAAGCGGAATTGGAAGTCTGGTCAGATGGCACAGCACAGCCACAGAGCAGACCAATCAAAAAGGAGGTCAAAGGTTAAACCTTACCACAGAAGTCACGGAGCTCCACGTTTAAGTGACTCTTCTGTCCATTTCCAATTTGTTTTACGCAGAGGCGCAGAACCCCCATGCCCCCGCAGACCTCATCGCTGCATTAAAAAAACGGCACTATAGTTCTGAACAAAAATGACACACCAGCCCCGCCACTGACTTAAATAATAGTGTAACAATATGCTCCTTTTAATGATTACAATCAAAAAAGTGTGGAACAACATTTCACTACACAAATTAATGCTGGCTACTTTTTGGCCATAATTATCTTTAAGAAATACAATATACAAATTCAATGGGAAGGGAAACAAAGGAAAAAGGCTTTAAAACGAAAATAAAGCAGGTGTGAATGGGGGGGCATACAGGAGCTGAGGGGGTCGGGGTGCTATGGGATGTAGTTGAGGCTATCCAGTGGTGAGAGTGACAAATAATCCTCCATTTTCAAATATCTCTTTGTCCCACTTAGGAAGAAAAGGAAAAGAAAAAACACACAAAATACCAAAAAAAGGGGAAAAAGAAACAAACGGATAAAAGAAAAGCCAAGTTTATATGGAGGAAAACAGGCAGTTAGCCTTCAAGTAGAGGGATATCCCAGTGTCCAGTGCGGTGGCGGGCGGGCGAGGGGGGACTACATGAGTGAGCACGACGTCCTCCCCTGCGGCGCGCCTCCATCCATCTTCTCCGCCTCCAGGATTATCCTCTTGAACACTTCCACGGCAGTCTGGGGTGGGGTGGGGTGGGGCACAGGGAGTGTGAGGTGGTTAGTGGCTGCCCATGTTAGAAGCCTTTCGTGCTAATGGTCAGCGGCTGCCCGTGCTAGTGGCCGCCCATGTTAGCAGCCTCTCGTGTTAGCGGACAGCGGCTGCCCATGCTAGAGGCCACCCATGTTAGCAGCAGCCTGTGTTAGTGGTTAGCGGCTGCCCGTGCTAGTGGCCGCCCATGTTAGCAGCAGCCTGTGTTAGCGATTAGCGGCTGCCCATGCTAGTGGCCGCCCTATGTTAACAGCCGCCTGTGTTAGCGGTTAGCGGCTGCCCATGCTAGAGGCCACCCATGTTAGCAGCCTCTCGTGTTAGCGGACAGCGGCTGCCCGTGCTAGCAGTTAACCCCCAAGGGCTCAGGTTCCTCACACTGCAACACAGCTCATCGTCACCTAATGATGGCTCACCTCCTTTGCCTGATATAGCACTCTGCCTCTACACAGCGTCAATTTACATGCAGCTAAAGTACTCGAGGCATACAACAGGCAGGCATCCATTGGCCATTGAGTGGAAAGGGTCTGCCTCCTACAGGAGACTCAGAGAACTGCAGTCTCAGCCCCAGTTCTGATGCTCACGCTGAACTAGCTTGAAGGACAGAGACTTCCTTTGTCCTCCACCTAGTGATGACTAACAGAGATTAAATTCTTTCGAGGTCCTAAAGTAAGAAAGGAAGTAATTATGGTCCAAAAAAGCACATATTTCATACTAATGTAAACATATACCTGACATATATTATAAATTAATTGGTACTGGCTGATATGTTATCATTTAATTCCTGTTATTTTAAGTTCATAATATGTGGTGAGACTTTTACATTTTAATTTGTAAATAACACCATGACCCTTTAGGGGATGAGAGCTGTGGAAGATGAATAGATGGATGAATGAGATTTTTTATTTATACACTGACTGTATACCATACAGCATGACCCCCCTCCACCCCCCCACCACTGCAATGGGCCTGAGTTGAGATCCCATCCCCTTCATATAAGGAAGAACTGTTTTCTTTGGGCCGGCAGCTTGAGTCCTAGGCCCCGACCCCCCCCCCCCCCCCCCGTGTGTCAACAGCACTAAAAGACAGGCAACATGCTGTCTAGGGTTGCCTGTTAACCATAAAGGGAGTTTATGGAACTTAATCATTTCACGGAAGCACAGCGTCCTGTAAGATCGCCCCCTATGTGTGTCTGTGGGAGTTGCGTTCACGCTCCATATTACTACTGGCTCTTGAAAGTCATTTGGCACTTCTTTGGACGTCTGAGCAAAGCATGGGGTGACCGCAGAGCTCTTAGAGCAGCGGAGGCAGCCCAGAGTCATTACGGCCCATAACGCTCACCGGGGCTCCTCGGCGGACTGAAGCATGCAGTGGCATAAACGGGATGATAGGGAGGCTTGGGGAAGCAGGATTTTCACTTTCCGTTTGCTGTAGTTCTAGGTACCCATTGTGACCCCCTTATAAAATCCAGTCTCAGCATGGAAACTCAGCAAGAATGCATTAAACCATTCACCTGAGAGACCCTTAATGCCAAGAGGACCTCAAGCATATCAAGAACCATATCCTTACACTCTCACCAGGTAGTTTTTCATTTTTATACCAGTATTTGAGATGTAACCCCAAGCTTATCAAGTCCGTCAAACTGTTTTTGCTCTGTCAGGCTGCACCCAGATCCACTGCAAAAATCGGTGATCCCTTCTCCGTCTTTTGTGCCTCAAACCAAGGCCATCTGTGAATGTTTGGGTGCGTACCCACACGAGCAGCTAAAAATGGCAGTTATTTATCATTTTTTTTACTTTTACACCATAAGATTACTCAGTGGTACAGCAACTAATCACTAAGAAGGCTGGTTATTTTTCTTTAATAACATCGCTATATCATCGTCAAGGCTTAGCTCTGGGTTCCACATTACGATGGGAACACAAATAATTCCAGGTGGTCCCTCCTGGTCCGGCCTTGCCCTTGCTTGGCCTGACAGCTAATGAATAGACTCGAGTCTCGCCATATGCGACACGGGCTAATGATGAATCGGTTCCACATCCATGTTAAGTAATGTCAAAAAAATCGATTCTCAGATACTAAAATTTAGTATCGAGTTCCATGTCAATTAGCACTGGTATCGTTAAATGCCAATTTTGCATCTGCCGGTTCACAGACATCACTAGCAGACTACAACAATTTTCAACAGGCAGCGGGCAGCCCCTCCCCCGACAACAGCTACCTGGAGGACCAATTGTTTTACATGAGAGACACACTTAAAATATGGCAGTGGGCGAAAGCAGCACCAAGCTTGATAGAGAATGTAAAAAGCAAGAGCACGGTCTGGAAATATTTCACATATGAACCAGATGAACAGGGAAAACCAAAAGATATGGACAAGCCCATTTGCAAGAAGTGCTTCACAGTTGTCGCAACCAAAATGAGCAGCACGGCAAATTTAACAAAGCATTTGAAAGACCGTCATTCCGAATTATACGCATTTCCAGAGGTGAGTAAAGTGCCACTGTCAAGCAATACTGTTGAAGTAAGTTAACTATAAGAATGGCTGTGTCTTCGCTTCTCTCTCCGCATTTTACAATCATCTAATTGCACAACGCGCATATATTTCTCTCTGCTACGCCATGCGAAGCAAGGAGTGCTGTTTTTAGTTTGGCTCAAAACATTAAAATACATTTCTTTCTTGTATTCGTTCATTTAATTAATCAATTTATTTATTCATTCATTTATATATTTATATAAATATACATAACTATATATATATATATATATATATATATATGAGAATATATTCTTTCACTTATTCGTTCATTTATTTATTTATTGTTGGCCATGGTGCCAAACCTATAAAACTCAGTTGTTCCTATCTGACAATCATTATGTATGTCTTATACTCCCAGGCTGAGACTGAGAGAAGGGGACCAGCAGCCAGACCTAAGCAGCCACAAACACAACCCACCCTACCAGCACTGTTTGAACAACAGTGGGAATACAGTGGCAAATCACCAGAGGCACAAAAGCTCAACAGGGCTGTTGCCGAGTAAATTTTTTTATGGACCAGATCTCTGTCTACACTGTTGAAAAACCTGGCTTTCAACATATGTTACACCCCCTGAACCCACAGTATGTTCTCCCCTCCACAAGCCACTTCATGTACACAGAAATTCCACAACTGTACACCACCACCAAGCAAACGATCCTAGCACAACTTGGGTCAGAAACCTACTTTGCAGCACAACAGATCTCTGGACCAGCAGAGCCGCATCTTCATTCATGGCAGTTACACTTCAGTTGTTTTTTTTAAGCCCATCCTCAGAAGAAAACTGTATATTTGCACAAGCTAATACAGCTTTAAGATATTTTATTTATTTTACAATGTTAATGGCTATTTTCTATTTATTAGGTTTATTTTTTCCATTGTATTGTTATTCTTTTGGTGGTGTTTGGTGGTGCTGACTTTATTAAAAAAAAAAAGTTCCTGTGTTTGTTTTTTCTCCGCCTGTAGTATCGATAATAGGACTGAGTATCAAGCATCATCCTTAGTATCGGTATCGAGTTTGAAATTTCAGTATCATGATAAGCCTAATGTTAAGTCTTCTCTCCAAGTTCCATCTTCTCTGGTTTCCAACTGTTGTCCGTTCCAGCCCTAACAGCATGTTTCACCTCTGAAATCTACTCTAATAAAACTCGCTGTTCATTAGGTGACACCAGATCAACAGCACCATGGAACAGGGGACTATCAATAGTGTTAAAACCAGGGGCAGGGCTACAGAAAAGCTGATTTCAGGGCTTCTAAAAGCCGATTGGCCCATGGAGAGCCCACTGCCCTGCCACTCAACGATTCAAAATATATCATTGGCTAATAAGGGTGGCTCCTCTGTATGAACTATGGCCCCTCTTATGCCCGCCCCCCCCCACACTCTAAAAATTCCCCTGTAAGTAGCAACTGGATTTCAAGGCATTTGATTGCTGGCGGTTCGCTGGTACCTGGTTCTCCTTAGCGGATGACTCCATGAAGGCGGCGTTCCAAGATTCGGCAAGTGCCTTCCCTTCTTCACAGCTGATTACGCTGAAAGACAGAGGCGGCAGGAAACAAGCACACGTGTGTTTCCAAGTACAGGACAGGAGAGCGACCCATCTGCCAGAATCCAGGATGTATTTACAGGTTAAAGGTCAAAATACAGGGACAACTGGTCCAGTCTTTTACACACTGTTACGCTAGGCTCACAAAAAGAGGTGTCAGTCTAATGGTGCTTTTCCACTGCCACCAAGAACAGAGTCGACATCTGATTGGTTGGTCCAGCCTCCTCTAGTTGCTTGAGCCCACCTCCTCTACAATCTGATTAGTTCTGCTCTGAGAACATTTTTGTGTAAGTAAAACTCCCACAAGCAAAGGCTTAGAGTGGATTCAAACTTCAACCAGACTAGAGTAAGAGATCCACCCCTTGGACGTGAGGTGCAAACCAGGACTCAACAACCTGATCTTCAAAACCAACAATCTAGCTGCCTTTATTAAATTACCTGCTTCCTGCACTGTAAATTAAGCCATGTTTTAGTAAAGTGCAAAAAAAGGAAAAACATCTTTAAGGATGTCCTATTAGCAGCCAGGGACAAGATCAGCACACAGCTGTGATCCTCAGTGCGGGGGTGATGCAGGCACTGTGTTTCTGCAAAGTCTCTTGTCATCAGGAGAGACGAAGTCTCCATCTCACTAAACGAGCTGTTAAATTTCAGGCTTGGATGTCCCATCCGGCAGAACCAGAAATACTGCCATTGAAGAATCACTGGCATTAAAACAGAGGGAGGCCAAGAGAACAATGACAATTTGCACAACAATTAGAATCTCTGTGCAAACTTGCCTTAATTCATATCAATGTGCCCAGCACATGGAGATGAAACCAAAAGGTGACGAGAAAGAAGATCTGAAGAAGGGGCACGGCTGAAACACCTCCAAGGGTGGCCCATCGAACTGGACATCATGCTCTCGTTTAAGGCTGCCTCAAAGTGACTCCTCCCAGAGTGAGCTTGTGGACCAGTTCTGCACCATTGACGTCTTCTTTATAAACGCATTCGGGGTCCTCTGGGTGCCCACGTCCCATCAGGATGGAGCCCCTCCCCCAGAGGGGCTGTAACTCATGGACTCCAGACTGTGGGACTCTGGGAGTTCAAACGGAATCTGGGGCACGTGGGATCAGGTCGGCTACCCGCTTCCCGTGATCGGCAGCAAGACGCAAGGCTTCTTCCAGCACCCCAGATCATCTCAATAATAAATTATCCAGAACAAAATTCACGCAGGCCGTGCCACCAAGAGATGCTTTTTCAGGCATTTGCTGGGACAGCTGCTCATTTATCACATGCTCTGCACCGAGCCTCGCATTAACTTCTCTTCAGTACCACTGCAAAAAGACCAGAAACTCAACGGGCTGGATTCTGCAGACAACCTGGTCCTTCTGATGTGTTTATCTCACAGGAACAGGCACATTTGCCCCATTCAGATACACCCAGTCTCCAATTGGCACTGGGATCGAGTTCCGCCAAACCTGATCGTCACAACAGGCTTCACAGAGAGCTTCTCGCGGCCGTGTGGGGTACCTACCGTTCCATGTGCAGGTCCTTCTTATTTCCGACCAGCATAATGGGCACTCTGCAGGAATAAAACACAGTGCCAGTTATCGGGCATCCTCCCACATCGCCTAAACAGAAAACAAGAAGAAAACCAGGTGATAAATACTTACTGGACCTTCCCCACCATATCCAACAACTTTTCGTGGATGACTTTTACTACCTCGAAGCTACGGGAAGAAGAAGGAGCAAAGAGATTATTAGTTTGGCAGGCGAGCAGCACTGAGGAGGAACCGTACTTTTGGTGCGACGACAAAGAGTTATTAAATCCGAACGCCGGCCAGCGTTCCCCAGAAGCTGCCAGCAGAGCAGGCCCATGGAGATGTTATCGGAATCATTGGTACAAACCGGCGTTCAGGACTCATAAATCAGCACTGCTGCACTCTCAGCAAGACCAGCACCTCTGTCTGACAGCGCCCTGCCCCCCCGAACCAGACAGTTGGTCAGCGTCCAAAAATCACCCACAATGCAATCTGTGGCCCTCTTGGGTTGACCTCTAACTGCTACACCTGCTGCTTGGACTTTATACCTCCCATTCCCCATTTAAGACACCATGACGTGTAGACACACTTCAGGCCCAGTAGGTGGCGCCCAAGGTCATCGGGAACGAGTGGTTCCGGACGGCCCCCTTCACTAGGTCCACAGTGTTCCTGAGCTCACGCCATCACACATACCGCCTGGCGTATCCTCCCACGGCAACAGAAGACCCCCCCGACCCTCTGTGTCTGTGCCGCACTGGGGTGGGGGGATGGGGGGGGGCACGGGGCCGGAGCAGCTCCTGGCAGATGACATGCACAGATGGAACAGAGACAGGGAGGAGGCCTCTTTACAAAGAGCCACCTTAACGTTAAGTTTTCTTTAAATAGCCGTAGTCTTTTTCTAGGCCATGAGAGCCCATAACACAGCCTGTACCAAGCACCATGTAAAGCGTGAGGGCGCTCAGGGCGGTTGCCATGCGATGGGGCGATGCTGTCTGTACTGCAGACATACATAAATCTGCTCCAGCTGAACTCAGGTCAGACCCACAGAGCCCCAATTAATAACAAGGAAACAGGGGAGTTATTGGGAGAGAAGACATTTAAGTGGCAGATAATCGCCTGTTATTTTCACTCTTAATATAAAAACCTTTATCCATTTAACAACTGTGATATTTTATGGGGCCTGTACACAGAATTTAGTCCTTCTGATGATACACAACACAAGTCTGTAAATTTAACAGCCAGAAGTAAAGATAACAGGCAGTGAGGATGTTTCTAAATCTAACATGGTACGAGTACCTGTACACGACTGTCCTCCCAAACACAGATTTGGCTGCTGATTATTCATGACAAATCTCCCAACCCTCCCGTTTACCCTAAATGTGTCCTGGTTCTGTCGCTGACATTGAAGCACACCTGTTTTACCATGCCCGTGTCAGCCAGAATCCATCTGACGTCTGACGTGTGTGTGTGTGTGTGTGTGTGATGACCCTGTGAGTGTAAACCCTAAAAGCTACGCGTGTGAGCTGATTTTCCTTAAATCTGTCCAGTTAATTAAGGACGCTTGGTTGGGTTTTATTAATACTCATATAACTGTCTAAAAGTCAGCAGCTCGGGGATCTTTAAAACTGTCTTAGCGGAATTTTCATCCTAATAAAGTCTGATGCAAGGGCGTCACTAGAGATTCATGAAAAAGGGGGGCTAAGCCTTTACTGGGGGGGCTGATTTTAATGAAAATTAATGAGAACACACTATTTAAACTAATTAGTGTATATTTATTTGGGGGGGGGCACTAAAGCCCCCCTAAAACAGCCCTAGAAACCCCTAGCTTGATATATGTTAGGTAAACTTTTATTTTGTTAATTCTGTTGATAAATTTTTGCTTTACAATGAAGCCATTGATATCAAAAGAAATGCTTTTGTAATGGAGAAAAAGGCTTTAATTGTAGTAAATTCAATTCAATTCATTTCAATTTTATTTATATAGCGCATTATCACAACATTACATTGTCTCAATGCGCTTTACATTTCTGCCTCGTAAGGACCCCCCATTGAGTAAGCCAAAGGCAATTCTAATTCTGAACAATTAAAATGACATTAATTAAAAGTAATTACATTAATTAATGTCTTTTTTTAATGAGTATAAAACATCACTCGCCTGTTTGTGACTTCACGTGGAATATCCTCTCCGAAAATCTGAAATGTCAAGCCACTGAATTGGGCCCAGTTAAGAATCTGGACTGAACCATAAGAAGCACAGGCGGGGGAGCCCAGGCCGGGGTCAGAGAAAGGTAGAACCATTGTGTCATGTGCGTTAAGGTATCAGGAGCACGGAGGTGTTTCGTGGCCCACCTGCCCTTTTTGGAGAGTGGCCCTGCCACCTGGCTCCACAGACAGCTTCCGGATATGCCTTCAGGAGACCCAGCCCCGCCCCCCCAGATTATCACCATTCTTAGGAACGTGACTCGTAGCAGAAGGGTTATCAGCGTGAAGCTGGGGGCTGTAATAACCATCAAAAGTGAGATCATCACTGAGAGGGTCTCACACACCCCCCCCCCCCCGAAGATACATAACGCTAATGTATATCACAGGGCATCGCTCTCTACCGCATCATTCTGCATGCGGTCGCAGCATAGACCACGACAAACACTAAGCGTAATTCTGCTTCACCTGAAAATACACAAATAATGACACAAACCGCAATGAAGAGCAAAGGATCACTCTTTTGTGGTTTTGCTTATTTAATTACAAGGAATCCCTATTTCAGAGAGTTTGTTCATCACTTTATCAGTTATGATTGCGGTTTAATATGCGGTCTAACAGGCCAGTACAGAGCGGTAACGGCCAGTACTGGGTGCCACAGGCGGAAAAGGCCATTAAAGGTCAGCACAGGGTGGCACATGCCAGCACAGGGCAGCCACAACCCGACACTGGCACCTCTTCCATACACGAAAACAAAGAAACAGAGTGTGTCAGACGCCTCACGTCAGCGTCTGACCAGGAGGCTCTGCTGCACTATTCGGCCGGTATCGATTTGTCAGCCCCCACAAAATTACCTTCACGCATACCTGAGTTACAGGGAGACACGGACCCCGGGAGGGTTTCTGATGCCTGGAAACCAGCCACAGAGATTTCAGCAAAGGCCACATTCAGGTCTATGTGTATCTCTGCCAGCTGTTGGTGGGTCTCGGGGATAGGGGCAGGGGCAGGGGCAGGGATGACAGGGATGACAGGTGTGACAGGTAAACGGGCACTGCTGAGGGACCCGAGCTGACAAATCGCGACCGACGACCGCGGACCGCCCTGGAGGAACGTGAACAGACTGTGACCCTCTCCTCACTGACCTGAATCCAGGACACGCATGGCTTCCTGTTCAACGTCGTCTGAGAGAGAAAATAACAGGCGGTTTTCGAAGTGTAATGCAAAGGAACGTAAAGAGAAGCCAGCGGACGCCTCGACTTTGGAGGGAAACACTCTGCGTGAGAATAAGTCAGGTTTCAGTTCAGCGATGCGATCCTTTAAAATTTAACCCACAAAATCTGCTTCGTCAAACTAGCATTTTCATAAATATTAAAATGAAAACACATGAATGTGGAATAACCAATGGCGTGCATGCTGACCCATGACCCACAGGGATCACACACAGATCGGCTAAAAGACGCCCCCCGCTCACCAAGTCTGAGAACGTAGAAGATTCCCACACCCTTCACCTCTGTCTCCAGCAATCCCACTCGCCACTGCACCATGGGTCAAACTTTCCCTGGAGGTTCCCTTCCCTCTCTCCCTCCCAAAAATCACAAACCCCTAACAGCCCCCGCCCCCCCCCCCCCCACCACTCCTCTGGCATCCTGGTGGGAAGATGTTAAATCGGGAGACTTCAGATGGTCTGTGCTACCACAACAACCGCAAGAGGGATTCATGGGAAATGAAGCCTGACGGGGAGTTTATATCAGTGCACTCTTCACTCATTCTCACATCGCCATCAATCAGGTAGGGGTCCTTTTGCCCACCCCAATGTGCCCCAGTAAAATTGTCCTTCTGCCCAGCAGACTCCAGAGAACCTGGCTTCTCACGTATTCTGAGGCTTGATTACTCCCAGACTGGAATGGCGGCATCTGCCCCCCCGATAAACACCCTAACAGGCTCTGTAAGGACCAGCCCTCGCACGGAAATCATTATGATTCACGCTCAGCTGTTTCATGCCAACACCAAACCGCCAGATTATTTGCCAGCCATGAAAAAAGAAAAAAAAAAAAAAAAAACATAACAAGCAGTCTGTTATCCAATCGCATTTGCCCCCTTAATTGTTATTTTATAGCCTAGCTCAGAATGCCAGATTGCATTGTGGATGTGGGCGCTCCCCCGGGATTCTGCTGGTGGCGCTATCTGTTGTACTAGCTGTCCCGCCTCCACCCCTGTTCTTC
This sequence comes from Paramormyrops kingsleyae, assembly GCF_048594095.1. Taxonomy (NCBI): domain Eukaryota; kingdom Metazoa; phylum Chordata; class Actinopteri; order Osteoglossiformes; family Mormyridae; genus Paramormyrops; species Paramormyrops kingsleyae. Next base: position 40,229,697 of record NC_132800.1, on the reverse strand, counting down.
GTCGGTTTCCGCGGTGACGGACCACTCGTCACCGGACGTGTTCCCACTCGTTTAACGCACGGAGTAAAAGAGCGTGAATGGGAAAAAAAAAAAAGGATGAGAAAGGCTGCTTACCTTTTATTAGATGTGACAGAATACACCAGAATGTAGCCGTTGATGTCTATGGAGTACGTCTGCGGGAAAATCGAGTACTCATCCTAAAAAAGAACAACGGACAGATGGCTCAACGGAAGACAAGGCTGCAAACAAAAAAGCCAGTCATGAAAAACTGTTGGCAAACCAGAACTGACTACAGATTCATAGCAGTTACACTGGTATCACACGGTCATTTTAAGGGGTTTAAATTTAAAAGGTGTGGAAAAAAATTCTTAAAATTATCTGAATTATTTACATGGAGCGTGTGCACACACAAAGGAATGCAGGTCTTACATCACCCATGGGGAGGGAGACGTATCACTGGACAAGCCACATCTTTCTCAAAGCGGGAGGGCAGATCGCCATGACGACAGCAGCCCTGTTCTGCCTTTTAATTAGACGCTTTCAGAGAATGACCCCGGTGCCCTTCCCGACCGGGCAGCAGTGTGCAGCACTACATCTCCCAGAATGCACTGCAGGTCATTACAGGGTATGCCCAGCTCTCCATCTTACCTGTCCAGCTGTGTCTACCAACTGTAGGTGGTATTCCTGTCCATTTACTGTGATCATTTTCGTAAACGCTGCAGAGAGAGGGAAAGGGAGTTGTTGGGATGGCACAGCTGCTATCTAGGTCGGCCTTTCCAGACCAGTCTTTCTTGGAGTGTCACTAATTCACACGGAATGTCACATCTAACATGCATGACTTCATACTGTCATATATTTATGAGCCCAGATTTTATAAAATGATTCTCAAAGTGAGCCTAGAAAACATCACATCTTTAATAAAGTTAATGTTATTTCTACTGAATTTTGCAGTATTAAACATAACAAAGCACAGGAACAAAATGAAAACTTTTCAGTCAATCCCTGGTGTGGGTTAGCATGACTCACAGCGACACAGGGACACAGCAGCAATTACTCTGCAATCAGACATTACCAATCACCCCCAAGCAGGAATGCAAATCAACATTACTGATCCTCTCAGAGCAAGAATGGGCATCACCACCTCCAGAATCAGGCATTATCAATCATCCTAGAGCAGAAATGGACATCATGACCTCCACAATCAGACATTACTGATCATCCCTGAGTAGGAATGGGCATCCCCCCTTCACAATCAGACATTACCAATCACTCCAAGAATGAGAATGGTCGTGGCCATTTCTGCAATCAAACATCACCACTCACCTTTCCATAAGCGGTAACGGGCAATGTCACCTCCTTAAACAAGTATTACTAATCAACTCTCCTGGAATCCTTAATGAGAGCTAACATCCTGCCTCACAGTAATCCAGGGCATGAGCGCACATACACACACAAATATACAATAGACTCTCTTGGACTGAACCTTCATTCTGATTTATTTGTGTCTTTCTCCCAGCAATGGCACTCTGCATGTTATTCAGAGAAGCACGTGGCTATAATCCCCCCACATTGTGAGGAGGCGGCACGCCGGCACCCCCTGGCCTCAGCGGGTGTGTCCCGGACCGCCTCGACTCACCTGCGATCCCACTGGAAGCCTAAGGTGTCTGTTTTAGGCTGCGAAAGAACCGGCCGTAAATCCAGCATCGAGCCACATGACACTGATCAGACACAGAGTTGGGAGTAGAAGAAAATGTGCCTGGGCCAGCCAGCCTGAGGAGTGCAGGAAGGGGAGCTGCCAACATGGAGCCTTTAATTGGACATGGGGGATTAATTGGGTTCAGAGGCACCTCGTTAAATCAGGCCAGTCAAAGAGAAACTGAACTATAAGGCTGGTGTTTACAGTCGTAGAGGCAAAAGCACAGTAAATAATCAGGGCTATGTACACAAATACACATATATATGTACAGCTTTCAGCATCTGGCTTTGCCACTTCACATCCCAAGGTGGACCCTAACGGACTGCCGGAGCCTGCGGAATTACCACCTGGCTGGCAGGGGCGCCCCCTGCTGGGCGTTTTGTACCTTGATACGCCTGGTTCCCATGCCTACGGAAGCTGGATTAATGAGATCCCAGCCTGGGGCTCAGATCTGCAGCCCAGAACGGAGACGGTATCTGGGGTGATGCTTACTGGCTCCCATGTCTCGCTGCCAGTCCCGGGGAAGGCAGGGCTGGCGCTTGGTGACAGGCTGCCAGCTGCGCACCCTCCCCCCACTGTGCCCCCCCACAGAGCCTGTGCATGCTGGAACAGCTCACCTCAGGCGACCTTGCTGCCGTGGGGTGAAATCGCACAGCAGTGACATGGCAGGTAGGGATTGGCTAGCGGGGTACGGTGACGAGCGGGCCATGGGGAGTGTGTGTGTGGGGGGGGGGTTGCCGGATCAGGTTAGTAATGCTGACGCCTCTGTGGGCTCCAGTAGCCTGCCGCCGCCGCTGCTATTTATAGCCTCGGGAACGAGCACGCTGCAGTGAGGGGGGGGGGGGGGCAGGTGTGTGCCTCTGTGTGGCAGAGGCTGTTCTTCCTGCACCTGAATCCCGACACATGCCCAGCCTCTCCACCCCCCAATTGCATGCCACACTTTCTATGCGCGGGGCCACCACACCCAAACTCCGGTCCACAAGGGTCCTTGGGGTGAGCGCTCCCTAGTTAGGTCTCATGCTCACCGCACCGAGCAAACGGATCAATGCACGGAGCTCCCTGATGGGCCACGATCATGTGACACCACGGGGTACACGCCGCCCCCTCTGTAGTTCTTACAGCATTACACAGCCCCCCCAGGCTGATTCTACCCAGTAGTAGCGTCATCTACACGCTGCATATTAAACATTAATCATTCGCCGGCAGCCGACTGGAGCTTAAAATAACCAGGGAACAGAAGGGCTGACGAGCGGCAGCGAGCCCCACCCACTACCGGGCCCCGCCCAATTTGAGTCCCACCCACTATTGCTGGGCTGCTGCCTGTGCTTCCACACAGAAGCCCACCTCAAAGCACAGGGACAGCGGGCCAGACTGTGTAGTCACTGCATAGTGTGTTCATGAAGACGCGTCCACTACCTTTTTGGAATTTCTAGAGTGTAAGCTGGCAGATCCAGAATATTCTGCATGCACCAGTAGCCAGAGGAAACTGGATGACAAATGACCAGCACGCACTAGACAGTCGTGGTGGTCTCTCAGCAAGCCCCACGCAAGCTCAGATCGACGCCGGCCTCTTTTTTTATATTCTTAATTAAGTCAGCTTCTCCCGAAATGCCTGGGGAACCTGAGAGCACCTGAAGGTCCGGCATTCTGCTTTAAATGGGGCTCCGGGGGCAGAGGCCCGGCGATCTGCCAGCCAATCATGCAGAGTGTCCCGGCGGCCATCGCGTTTTGATTTGCCGGGGGGGGGAGGCAATTAAAACAGGGTTTACACGCACCATGGCGGCACATCACAGCCAGCTCTGCTTCAGTCCTGGGGAGTCGGGTTTCACTGTCGATGGAGTAATGCAATGTGCAGGGGACAGGATTACACTGGGTGGTCACGACTCGCTCCGGCAACTCCCCCCCCCCACCCCAACACTCAGATCACCGCGACTCCTCCCCCCACCTCCCTCCCTCGCACCATTTTAGTTCCCATCAAATGCGGCGGCACATTAAACACGGCTGGGGCATCACACCCAGGTAGTGCGTTTCCCAGCTAAATGCCACCGTTTCGTTAATCTCTGTATCACAGGAGACACTCTTCAGGAGTCTCCACAGCAACACAAATGGGTGCAAAACGACCCAGGCTGTGCTGAGATTCGGGGGGCAGGAGAACGCCGGCACTTCAGGCCTTGATGAAAAAGCCAGTGAGCGCAGCCTCACAGTAAATCTGAAAGCTGGGTGTTTTTTATGTTAATCTTTCTGGGATAATTTGTAGGCCAGATCATGCTACCGCCTTCCTGCAATGACGATTTGAGGGAGTTGCTGGTTTTTTTTTAACACAGTCCTGTTTCAACGCTGTAGGTTTGTGTCAGCTGGGAGCTGAACCCGGTGTCTATACAGCGCCTGAGAGCCCATGAGGGTCTGCATCCAGCGAAAGGGCCGCCGCGCTCATTTCTCCCACAGCTGTTATTCTGGCAGACCACGAGGTTTATACACCACCGCTTTTATTACCGACCATCTTCATCACCGTTGTTCTGGATGTCATATAACCCCACATTAGCACTTTTGAGTAACTACCTATCCATTAATAATCACTGCATATTACCATAATAAATGCCTTAATGTTTATGATGATTTACGGTGGCATTTAGCTGGTCGGTTAATTTGCATTCGCTTCAAAATTAGGTTAATTCCTGATTCTTCTGTGACGGCACCACCCCCCCAGGCAGTGTCCATTTCATGGCCCCTATTCACCCCGGGTGGGCTTTCTGAACCGACTGCTGCTTCCGTTGCCCCCTGAAGGTTGGAGGCTGACAGAGCCCTGCCATGTCATGGCGGTTCTTAATGCATCAGTGGGCCCCCAGCTTTCCACGGGCCCCGCCTTCCTGCGGACGCTTCCCCAGCCAGATGACGCTGGCCATGCTGATTGGTTGCCGTGTGACATGTGACCATGCACACATAGCACAGAGCATGTCTGCTACTAGTACTTGCAGAATTATTTTCAGAATGGTTGCAAATTTTTTACCACATGCTTTTATTGAAATGTCCATAAGTGAATGTATCAAAGCCCACCAGTGGTTGTTATTAGGCCACTGAAAACACTCCGAACATGCGATTTGGGGGCTGCCCCCCCTCCAGCAGGGGAGGCAGGACTGACATGGTCAGAGTTTAGCACAATCAGGAGGACTTTTCACAAAAGGACCTACCATCCCGACTGCTCTGTTCTGCAGTGCCACGCTATTGCCACCTTCCACCCTGCACCTCACCCCTAACCGCAGAGAACGAAGGCAGCAGCATGCTAATGAAAGCTGCCCCGCAGCTGCATCCCACACCACTGGCCTGTGTCACTGCATCCCACAGCAGCTGGCCTGCGTCACTGCATCCCACAGCAGCTGGCCTGCGTCACTGCATCCCACAGCAGCTGGCCTGCGTCACTGCATCCCACACCGGCACCACTGCTGTGCCCCACACAAGCAAACTTCCATCACAGCTGCACACCAAAGCATTCGCTGCGCCTCTGTGACTCACACACTTCCCGCATCGCCGAATTCTGCACCAGCCCATTCCTCGCACTGCTGCATCCCACACGAATGCATTTCCTGCACCACTATCACACTCCTTACACTTACACATTCCAGCCCATATACCTGTATTGGGACAAAACACAGATTCTTCAAACCTTCAGTGTTTCTATAGCAGTGTTTCCGAACCCGGTCCTCAGGGACCCAGAGACAGTCCATGGTTTTGCTCCCTCCCAGATCCCTGCCCAACAGTCCACATCCATACCGAGAGCTGGGAGGTAGCAAAAACGTGGACCGGAATGGGAAACACTATTCTATAGCATCAGTAATGATATCACCATACAAATGGACCCCAGACTGCACAAACACATCAGCATCAGTTGCTATGCTCAGGCATGTCAGGACACTTACTGTTTTCTATGGTTGGGTCATATGAGTCCACAAACTGGCCCTCCACAAACTGAATTGTCAACGAGGACTTCCCTGTAAAAAAAGAGAGGGAGAAATGTGACATCACTGGTATCACATAGGACGAACAGATACACAAATACTGGCAAACTGATAATGAGACCTGACTCCGGGGAAGCAGAAGATTGGGCAGAAGAGCAGGATGTCAATGCCTACAGAGAAAGGAATTCTCTGGAATTATCAGGAACTCTGTATGAATGGCTCCTGATCAAACCAAAATAATAGATCAAAACAGTCTTATTTGAGAAACACACATGACATTTTACATTGCTATAACTTTATTAAATGAATGGTTTAAACAATCAAGGTCACTGATTGTAAAAGTATATGAACCTCTAAGACAATGCAGGTCATTGGGGGCAGGTTTTCCAGGGCGTGAGTGTGACCTGCCCTTGCAATGTAACCTGCTGTTCACTACAGATTTCTGCCATGTGATCGGATGAAGAGAGATTTCACAGGACCACATAGGATGAGGTGTTGAAGGTCGAGTGGAAAGAGCCGTAACAGGATTCCTAAAGACTTGGACCTGTTTCAGTCCACAGTCATGGAAGAAATTCAGCGCTGTTGCTTCTCTCCCTTGGAGTGGGCATCCCACAAAGATCAAATCGCAGAATCCATAAACGCGTGACAAAGAACCCGGGGGTGACAACCGAGGATCTGGAGGCATGATAACATCTATATACCAGTCTACCTTAAGGAAAAACTGTGAACAAGCATGGTATTCATGGGAGATTACCAGACAGGGAAAAAACAGTGCTATGTTTGAAGAGAACAAAACTTTGCATACCAGCACCAAAACCTCATCCCAACTATGAAGTAAACTGGAGAGAGTATAATGGTATGGACTGCTTTGCTGCCTCAGGGTCTGGTCGGGTTTCAATCACTAAAGGACCAATGAATTCCAAGTTGCATCAGGAAGTCCTACAGCAGAATGTCAGGACAAATATCAGTTATCTGAAACTCAAAAGAAGTTGGGTCATGAGAATGATCCAAATCACAGAAGTAAAATCTACAAGTGAGCGCCACAAACAGAAGACATTTCATATTTTAGATTTGCCAAGTTGTAATCCTAACTTTAGTGCCATTGAAATGTGACAGCATGTTCTGAAGTAGGCTGCTCCCGCAAGATATCCCAAAAATACAACCGTGATGAAATTTAACAAAAACATGGAATGGCTGAGGTGCCCCTGAGGAGAGGTTTGGGAACCAAAGTGGTGTTCATCTAGCCATCCAGCAAGATATCAGTAACTTTTTGGAGAACAGAAGAAATTCCTGTTAATTTTTATTCGGCTATTCTTAATGTGCATATGTTCTAAAGTTAAATTGTGTTTCTTGTTCTGAGCAAATGTACACTTACTGCCAAGATAAATAGCTTTAAACATTTCCATTGACTGCCTAAGACTTTTGCACAGTACTCTATGCAAAAAGTTATAATTGCTTGGCAATGACCCCCTCCCCCTGTCTGAGATGCTATGCAACTGTGGAAGTTTTTGGGAAGAGCAACACTCCAGGGTATTGCATCTGAACAGCATCGGGGGTCTTTGAAAAGAGGTTAGTATGGAGCGGGTACATTTCAGCCCAATCAGGGGTCTTTGAGAAGAGGTTAGTACAGGGTAGGTATATTGCAGCCCTACTGGGGGTCTTTGAGAAGAGGTTAGTATGGGCCATTCTGGAATGCATTCATCAATTCCAATCCAAATCAGGATATGGAACTAGAGTTGGACTTTAAATCTCCCTGAAATTCACATTCAATTCCAATTCTGCTCCCCATAGTTTTTTTTCCAGTCCGAACTCCAGATCCATTTCCTGATTTGGTGATGCATGAATGAATGAATGAATGAATGCATTCCGGAATGGCCCCAACCCTGGTATGGGGCGGGTGTATTTCAGCACTATTGGGGGTCTTTGAGAAGAGGTTAGTACAGGGTGGGTGTATTTCAGCCCCATCAGGGGTCTTTGAGAAGAGGTTGATATGTTGCAGTTTTATTTCATCCTCATCGGGGGTCTTTGACAAAAAGTTAGTATGGCGCAGGTGTATTTGAGCAGCATCAGGGGTCTTTAGGAAGAGGTTAGTACAGGGTGGCCATATCTGAGCAGTATCGGGGGTGTTTGAGAAGAGGTTAGTACAGAGTGGGTGTATCTGAGCAGCATCAAGGGTCTTTGGGGAAAATGTTGGCCCAGAGGGGTGCATTTGAGCAGCTTTGGGGGTCTTTGGGAAGCAAATCAGTCGAAGGGGAGCATTTCCCGATCATAAATCCACTTCATATTTAGGCTGAAGCAGCTCTAGATGGCTTAGGCTCCTCACATAACCCCAATGCGCTCCCATGACATCCACCATGCCCAAGAACATCCCACAGACCCGTCTCTCGATCCTACTAACTCCCTGAGAATGTTCCAGGTCCAATCTTCCCACTGGGATGAGGGAAGAAGTCTCCTACGAGGTCTCCCGAATAACCAAAACACCATTACTCTTAAAAAATAATCAAAAGAAATGTTCTCCCAAGGTCCAGATTCCATTACATCTTCCACATGCTGGGAGTACAATAAAGAAATTCTGAATTCCTCTAACAGAGAAATGAACGTCCTCACATATCTACAGCTCAATCCATTCAGTGTTTGTTTCCATGTAATAAATATGTTTATTTCCACATGGCAGCTTCTGAATGGTAATAATCACACACACACACACACACACACACACACACACACACACACACACACACATTTATATTCATATCTTTGTGGGGACTGCCTATTCATGTCTATGGGTAAACTTTAATCCCAACAATATCAACCTTAACCCCTACCCAGCCCTAACCATAATCATAAGTAATCAAACAAAATAAGACTATTGATATTTTTACTTTTTTGATTGCAGTCACAGATTTTTACCAAATTGAGTTTCCTTTCCCCGTGTGGGGACTGAAAAAATGGTTCCCACAAAGTCAAAATAACAGGTTTTCATCATGTTGTGGGGACATTTGGTCCCTACACTGTAATATATACACTCACCTAAAGGATTATTAGGAACACCTGATCAATTTCTCATTAATGCAATTATTTAATCAACCAGTCACATGGCAGTTGCTTCAATGCATTTAGGGGTGTGGTCCTGGTCAAGACAATCTCCTGAAGTCCAAACTGAATGTCAGAATGGGAAAGAAAGGTGATTTAAGCAATTTTGAGCGTGGCATGGTTGTTGGTGCCAGACGGGCCGGTCTGAGTATTTCACAATCTGCTCAGTTACTGGGATTTTCACGCACAACCATTTCTAGGGTTTACAAAGAATGGTGTGCAAAGGGAAAAACATCCAGTATGCGGCAGTCCTGTGGGCGAAAATGCCTTGTTGAAGCTAGAGGTCAGAGGAGAATGGGCCGACTGATTCAAGCTGATAGAAGAGCAACTTTGACTGAAATAACCACTCGTTACAACCGAGGTATGCAGCAAAGAATTTGTGAAGCCACAACACGCACAACCTTGAGGCGGATGGGCTACAACAGCAGACGACCCCACCGGGTATCACTCATCTCCACTACAAATAGGAAAAAGAGGCTACAATTTGCACGAGCTCACCAAAATTGGACAGTTGAAGACTGGAAAAATGTTGCCTGGTCTGATGAGTCTCGATTTCTGTTGAGACATTCAAATGGTAGAGTCAGAATTTGACGTAAACAGAATGAGAACATGGATCCATCATGCCTTGTTACCACTGTGCAGGCTGGTGGTGGTGGTGTAATGGTGTGGGGGATGTTTTCTTGGCACACTTTAGGCCCCTTAGTGCCAATTGGGCATCGTTTAAATGCCACGGACTACCTGAGCATTGTTTCTGACCATGACCACCATGTACCCATCCTGTAATGGCTACTTCCAGCAGGATAATGCACCATGTCACAAAGCTCGAATCATTTCAAATTGGTTTCTTGAACATGACAATGAGTCCACTGTACTAAAATGGCCCCCACAGTCACCAGATCTCAACCCAATAGAGCATCTTTGGGATGTTTTGGAACGGGAGCTTCGTGCCCTGGATGTGCATCCCACAAATCTCCCATTAACTGCAAGATGCTATCCTATCAATATGGGCCAACATTTCTAAAGAATGCTTTCAGCACCTTGTTGAATCAATGCCACGTAGAATTAAGGCAGTTCTGAAGGCGAAAGGGGGTCAAACACCGTATTAGTATGGTGTTCCTAATAATCCTTTAGGTGAGTGTACATTAACCACACCCAGACATAGACACAAACACATACTAAGCAGTGAAAGGGAGGTAAAGCCTTTCTCTGTAGTGGTGATGAAATCTTTAAATCAGCATTTCTCTACCCGGTCCTTGGGGACCCCCAGACGGTCCGTGTTTTTGCTCCCTCCCAGGGTGTTTTCAGCCTCAACAGTATGAATGGAAGGCTGGGATGCAGCTTCAGGTGGTATGTGAACACCTAACAGCCAAACCGGGAGTCTGTTACCATGACAACCGGCTGCCAGCTGCCACATCCTTCATGCAAAGAGAGAAAGCTCATTCTCAAACCATGAGCAACGGCTGCCCACCAAAGCCACCACCATCACAGGGAAAACCAGCTTGAAGAATCTGTAAATATTCCAGCATTATATGACTGCCTTCTATCTTACTAGGAAATGATTTTTAACTTTATAGACCTTTTATGCAGAGGCACAAAAACCACAGGAGAAAATTGCACCTACAAATTGACATCATTACGCTGAAACTAAAACATGCACCACTTTAAAATATATATCTGTGTTTAACCCTGTAACACTGACCAGGATAAGCGCTTAGAATATGGATGGATTTATATTCTGTATATAACTGAAATGGCACAGACAGATTAAACACTGCTGCTTGACCACATATACAGTACGGAGAAGAAACCCTGCGATAACCCTAAACCCTAATCCTTACCCTAACCCCAAACGCGAACATTTTCTCTATACCTCCAGACATACTAACACTTAGCATGCATCTCCAACAGGATGCGTGTATCCTCTGTTTAGTCACATAAGCGCCTACATTTAGCATGAATCACCAGCAGACCACAAAAAAATGACCATTTATAGCATGATTCCCCACCAGGACTCACATGCCTATTTTTAATCACACAGACGGTAATATTTTCTTTAAAACGTCCTTGAGACCACAAAAGCGCTGGTGCTCAGCGACCCGCATGCTCCTGTTTGTTACGGATCGCCTGCAGACCTGACGAACACGTGCTTTCCGTGTACATCACCAGTACCCCAAGTAAATAACACAGCGTCCCGTCGGGCTCAACTCGTGCCAGTGAGAATCCCGCAGCTCCACAGCATCGCTGGATATGGGAATGAAGATCGCCAACCCCCTCCCCACCACCCACCCCCTCCCAATGGAGAGGAAGGAACACAGGGCGAAGCCCGGAAGGCCGACGGACAACCGGGAGGGAGCGCGGAGCTCGGGCGAAATGTCAGTCTCAATGCTGCCGTGGGACAGGGGGCAGGGGGGGGGTGGGGATGTAAGATCTGGCTTCGGTTACTCAGCCGCGACTCACTGTCGACTCAGGAATAAAAAATGCACCAGCGGGAGATTGATATCAAAGGAAAAGAGGAGGGGTGGGCAAGTAAAGCAGGAGGTAAACCCTTAGCGTGGTGGTGGGGGGTGGGGGCAGCGATGGGCTCATTAGTGTTTCCAAGGGCAACTGGGAAGTCCCTGGATGGCGAGGCGCCGAACTCAGCGAGACATGGCTCCCCTGGCTATGAATGCCGGACGGGCATCTTTCCCAGCGGGCGATAAGGTCATCGGCATACCTCGGAGCTTTTGAAGGAACGCCGCGGCCCGGAAGGCGTGCGCCAGCGCAAACAAAGCGCCCCAGAGTGGCCTGGCCGGCTCGCCGTGGCCACTGCGCATTCCAGGCATTTCCAGCAGAATACAGGGAACAATCGCGTAGTGTTTCCGAGGGCCTGGATTACATTCAGCGACCCCCGATGGGGGGTTGGGACACAAATCGGTCTAGGACACCGAGGACGGGGTTAAGTTCCAGCAGAATTACTAAAGATTACTATGCAATCTAACCTACAGGAATGGCTACATTATCGCCATTGACTGCGGGACTTTGTGGTTACAATGACATTCAGAGGATCTTATTTAAAAAAGCCCTTCAAAGAACTTGCTATGTCCCACGGCGACATTGAAAAGATGTGACCTTCAGGAGGGCTGCCCACTCCGGGCTGGTGCTCGCTGGATGTCCTGCAGGGACCACATTGAGTGTAAGAGACCTTCCGCCTAGAAAGGTCATCCCTCACCCAAACATGAGGGGGCGCTCATGTACACGTTAAGTGTAAATTAAATCTTTATTCCTTTATGACCCAACTCCTCCCCTCTGAGCTGATGCAGCATTGGGTTGCCATACATTCAACGGCTTTCCCCCTGTTCACACAGGTTTACTTTAATAAAGTGCTACAAATTGCATAGCTATTAATACCCGGACATATATCTCTTCATTTACGCTGAATTTATGCAGGACGCAGTTGCATAAATCAAACAGCGCATCACACATGAAAATAGAAATTTCATGTGTGACAATGTCGGTGTGAATTATTCAAGACGCTTATTCGTCCTCTGCAGCGCATTCCAGGCACATCAGTATTAGAAAAACCATGTTAATGAGTGGGCTGATACCTCCACAGATACACAGAGTTCTCTAATAGTGCTTTTCCACTGGCACACAGGAACCAAGTGGTACCCGAGCCGTACTACAAAGAGGAACTAGTCACAGTTTTCCACTGCAGAATGTTCTATAGTATTTTTTTAAGTATATGGTTGGAATTTTTCAAGTTTAGTTATCAGAAATGCATTGATACATCGGAATGTCTGATGCTACTAATAATGAATAATATGTAGCGTACGTCCTTTTCCGCTTCAGATAATCCATGCTTATCGATGCAGACCACTGCTATCTGATCACCCGTATCTCCCTGCATTTCGACCAATCAGATGGTGGTGATGCAACCAGCTCAGTCACACTTTCGGGCCTGCTAGTATCCAGGAACACATCAGTGTGGGTATGGTTCGGGTATGACTTGGATACTTTATAATGGAAAACCGCCAGTTCATGGTATGGCTCAGTTCCCAGTGGCAGTGGAAAAGCGCCACAAATCATCAGTCCAGGATGCTGAGCAGAGCACTGAGGCGGCCTGTTGTCCCATAAGGGGAGGAGAACCATGCTCAGCCCGACTATTTAAAAAGCTCAGAGATCACAGCAGGCTCCTGTGGAAGCGCTCAGATGTAACGACTTGTGACCAAAGTTGTTCAGCCTGTAGTGAGCAAAATATCCTCACTGTTTTTTTTTCCAGATGAAAAATGGCACATTACCATCGATAAAAGTGCCGCTTTCTTTTTTTAAAGGTCAATTCATTCTGCGCAGTACTGTAAAGCTTTGCTGCTTCATTATCAGGTGTGGTTTCGAATTTAACCTCTGAGCAGAGATGGAGAGCTGTGTGATGCTGCTTTTAACACAGATGGTATTAAGGCCTGTTTTTTCAGACTGTTAACCATTAAAATCCGCATGGATAATGTCACCATTCACCGTTTTCACTGCCTAAGTTCTAGTTCCTCATAGTTCCGCTCTCTGCATTTCTTTAAAAAGGATAAATGCTGATAATCTCACCCCCCCCAGTCTATGCCGGCAGTGTCTCCCCACGTCGCCATGGCTTCAGATCCCAGAGCCAAACCATGGGGTTCTGCCGTTTTCCCACAGTGCCGCAAGGCGCCTCCTGAAAGGTCTTCGGCAATCACGGCTCACAAAGACACACCACCCCACGATTTTCCACAAAGACGACCCCCGAAATCTCCGCTTCCCTCCGCCGGGGCTCTCGCTCCTCCGGTGTTCCTGCTCATTCACGGCGGTCCCGGTCTGGCACACGCCGCCCTCACCCACCTCACCGCGCTCGGGAACGCGGGCTGCCCACGCTGCCGCACCACAGTCTCTCAGTGCTTCCCATTCACTCCTCAAGACGCAGCCCAAACAGAGTTTATATAACCTCCAACTACCTGAACCAGCAGCTCAGGTGGTTAGTGCCGGTGATCAGAGGGTTGCCGGTTTGAATTCCATGCTCGGCAGAGTAGACACATATCCGTTCAGCCTTTAAGCAAAGTCAGTAACCGCCTGAAAAGGGCTCCAGGGGTGCTAGGTGGACGGGCAACCCTGCACTCAGCACAAAGCTTCACTCTCACCTCTATATGAGGGTATGTGTTAAAGAGAAGAGCATGATGGGATATGTGAAAAGACATTCCAATGGGGCTGTACTTGTGAACATGGCAAATAAAGCATCATTTCAGTGGACTCATCACGTCGCGCTGTCATTAAAATCCTTAATGATAATAATATGTTCTTTTCTGCAAGGTGTTGTAATTTAGGGAGAAAAATTCAAGCCATAAAATAAAGACGATCTCCAAAGCAACCAATGAACATGAGTCACGTTCTTTTCCTGGCCGAGCATGACGACCACATTCACATCCTAATCCAACCCCCCCCCCCCCCCAAACTCTGCATACAATGGAGTGTCTTGATGTTTCTCTGTTGATCACCTCTAATGGTCACAAACATCAATTATTCAGACTTTGAATCCTTCCATTTCACATTTACAACAATGTAAGCGTAACAATGCATTCCCACATAAAAGGATGCCAGCGACAGAGCAGGGATGGACAACACTGTGGGCCTATTTAAAATCCACATTGTGGGGACATTTGGTTTACACACTATATTATATATATTAACCACGTGCGCACACACACACACATAGAGAAACACTAAACAGTGAAAGAGAGGTAAAGAATGGCTCTGTAATGGTGATGAAATCTTTGAATCAGCGTTTCTCAGCCCAGTTCTCGGGGATCCCCAGACAGTCCAAGTTTTTGCTCCCTTCCAGGGGGGTTTCCCGAGGAGGGGATAGAAACACTGATATAAATGAAATGACATATTTTTATCACAATGTAAACTATACACCCCCCCACACACACACACACACACACACACACACCCACACCCACAACGACTTCTGAAATTGCATTCAAAACCTACAGCACAGGTGAGCGTGTGACTTTATGTTATTCTGAGTGGTGCTATCTCAGTGAGTCTTATGAATCATATGCCACAATTTTCTGTGATGAAATGGTTCGTTTCCATCCCCCAACACCAAACACTTGCCAGGGTATTCAGGGAAAATCTGCATAGGATGCATCATGAGCTAAAAGAGCAACGGGGATCCTGCGCTCTCCAAATGGCCAACGCTTCAGTCCCAACATTAACACTAAGGGATGTACATCTAACTGTCGTCAGCACATTTAACAATAAGACACTATATATTTAAAAGTGAGAGAACAGCATTTTCATGTTTCCTAGAGTAGCGTGTAGGTCACAGACTGCCAGTGATAGAATTACCACGCTATAGTAATGGTCGCTGTACAGAGGCGACAGATGCGGGTCATGAACCCCTGATGTTTGCCCAGTCCTCCAGACACCAAGCCGGGAAGGTCAATCTCATCTGCCTGATCCAGAAGGACGGCACAAAGCGCAGCTCTCTCATGAAGATGTCCCGCGCTTACAGATGCAACACCAGCGTTGCCAACGGCAACCACGGCATCACGTAACCGTGCACGTTACCCACCGAATGAATGAGTGACGTGCAAGCCGAAAACACCAAAGCTCTGGCAGCTGTTTCAAGGCACGCCTGCACTTCTACAACTCAAAGCAGGCCAGGCGACAGAATATGGAGGCTACTGTCGCCTATAAATAAACAGGTAAATATTTATTTTTACATGGGACGTTAAATATAAAAAGGCTCCTATGGCATAATGCTTACCAAAGTCTCAGCTAAGCGTGCTAGGCTAGCCTCTGAAAAACGCTACAATGAAAAAACCCGACTGACTGAATGGCAAGGCTTACTAATGCTTTGCACCCTCACACTGAGCCTGTGGCTAACCCCCAAGGCTCCAGACCAGCCTGCCCCCTACTGACCGGCAGGAGGACTAACGCCTTGAGAATATTCAAATCAGTAATTATTGAATTATGACAGTGCTTTACATTTGTCTGACAGCTTAAGACATTCGATACTCCAATATAAAGACCTTTAAAACTAACAATTTAAATGCAGTATGGACTAGAATCATGCATAGAACAATAATATTAAGACGTTTATGGCCAATAAGTCACATCATAAAATAATCTGATTTTAGTCTATACTGAACAATGCTGTTGATAAAAACAAGAACAAAACAAAAACATAAAAAACTATATATAGTAGATAATATCGTCGTTGCCCAATGAATAACACGTATCTCCAAAAAGCCATTGTTTCAGTAGCGTAAAAAAACACATTTTCTCAGAAACTACTTCACAAGAAACCACCAGTGAATAATTTAACATTCTAAATGGACATACTTGGATTATTTTCAGTGAGACAAATATGTCAGTGTCAACAAGATACAAACTAATCTTGCTTTATATTCACAATTAACAATGATGTTAGTTAGCTAGGAAAATGTAAAGTAAATCGTACAAATGACGATCATGAATACAAATGTTAACTAGAACAAACACAAACACAAATACCACTTAAACAGATGACTTCATAAAACATCTTTTCATTGGTCAATTACATCTCAAACACAATCAGTAGACAGAGGAGAATGGGTGTATTCCATCTATAGTAAAATGTCAAAACTGTTAAGAAGTGGCCATACATGGTTTTCAACGGACGTTGATGATATGGAATTTTCTTAGCTATTAGAGCCAGTGAGTGTTTTACTGCAACCAAGGATGGGAACGTCAGACGGTGGAGGCACGGAAGCTCTACGGAGTCTATCTCTGATCGAATTGTGATGACAAGAGTCCTGGAAAGGAGGTCACCTCTCAACGGAGTGATGAATCAAACCTCAAAATGTCTGTCACCCAGGCGAATGCAACATGCCGCCTTCCACGTAGAACAACGTCAACTGGAACTCAACCCAAGGACCTGGAGGCCTGTTCATCTTTCCAGTACTTTGCTCTGTTTAATCCAAGAAGTTCCAGCAAACCAGTTCAACAGTAAATAAAAAAAAAAAAAAAAAACGAATTTCAGAGTGACACACTTTTTACAAATCTGCTTTTCTTTGTGAGGACAGTGAATGACTAACGCATTCAGAGAAAGCCAACTCACGCGCCGTGCCCGTATTCAGTACGTGGACAAACAAATCTTACAGTTGCGATCAAGAAGACCGCCTAGTCAAAACCACATCGGGGGAAAAAAGGGACACGTCCGTCAGACAAAGGACGCCTTTCTGTACAGAAGAACGGCACCCGTGCTAGCTGTCAAAAAGCAAACGGCCCATCGAGTGAACATCGAGTCACATGACTTCCAGGGACAGCCCAATGCACATCAACTCAGATTCCAAACGGTTCACATGCATGTATGCTATCATGGAAAACTCATCCCTTGGTATGGCAAACAGATCCACAAACCAAGGGAACGGGGCAAAGGAATGGGGGATTTTTAGAACCCTTCTGGTATAAACAGTTAAACAAGCTCACCTAACATACAAAAATGGCTGTTTTCCTTTTTAACCAAAAGGGAACCAATCAGAAAGCCCCCCAAAGTGGCACGGATGCCTTTACACCCTTAGCCATTGATTACAGGTGAGTAAAAGCTGCAACTTCCCGCCCTCGTCTCTCAGAGTTCTGTATTAATTATATCATTGCATTATGATGGTCCAGTGTTGTGAACCTCTCTAAGCGACTGGCAGCCCAAATTAAAACCGGAATACCAAGCAGCAATTACATGACACTGAAGCACCGGGGTCTGTTCTAAGGAAGCCTCCCGCACAGCTAGCTAGCTAAATAAATAGCTACATAAATACCAGCACAGTCTGGCAAAATCTAGGAATATAACATTTTTTTCCCTTTTACTTTTAATTTGATCTGCTGAACTTCATTTGTAAGGTGGAAATTTCTGGAGTGTCCTGCTCCTTCATCCGAAAGGGGTCAGGCAGTCGTAAAGAAAACGTTTTTAGGAATCCATTACTACACGTTGGGGTGAACATTCGTGCGATTCTCTCCAACCGTACAGCATCATGCCTCCTGACACCCCCCATAAAGTACAAATTGCTGTTTGAGTGACCTCTCCATTTCCAATAAGACCCAGCAACACATAAAACAGCTTCCTCACACATTGACTATATTTAGCTGACACTTTTGTCCAAAGCCATGTAATAATGAGATAAATGGCACATTAAATTGGCCCCATTCACGTACTTCTAAGTACAAACTAAAACTGCGCCTTTTTAGTGTTGAGAGTTTTAAGCTCGGTGGTCTTCCTTCTGTGTTATAAATGTCAGTACTGTGTGTACCTGGGACTGATCATTAGCACAAAAATAATGGGTTTGGGGGGGATGTGGACGCCACGCTTCACTTCTCCTGGAATATACTGTACCAGACCCACAATGTATCACCTCGAGTTTACCGTGACCGTGAGCCTTTCCGTCTGAAAGTCAGCGCCTGTCAGGGAACCGCTTCCCGCCTTCCGTGCACGATCGCTCGGTAACTCCATTTTAAATCACGCCCCGTTCTGATGTAACGCAGCGGCCACGCATCCCGTTCGGCCACCGGCTATAAATACCCGTTCGCACGAGGAACAATGCGCCTCCTCATTCGTGACGTCTCCGGAATAAACTTCCAGATGTGGCGGTAAAACTATCCGGTGACCCAAAAAGAGACGTGCAAGAGAAACGAGAGCATATTAACACAGAAACGCACAGGCTAAATTTAACGATCATTTGCACACGCACACAGAAAACATTAACGAGGATACAGCTCTGCTTTGTAACAACAATAATGCAGTACATCATAAAATCTCACACCTCTATCAGGGATGCACACAAATATGTGCTAACTGTATTTTTTCCACATGTAATTGTAACATCCAGAATATGAAGTACACATGTAATCATTTTTTCAATGAGTTTCCAGTCAGATCCCTTTGTAATTCTAAACTTCAGAGGACAATCATCGGTGGAAAGGAGGACCGGCATCGTGCAGAAGCTTCGGGCTTTTTCACGTGTGACAGTGACGCTTATCTATGTGCAGCTACGGTGTGTGACGGCAGTGCGCAGTGGTAACCTTTCCCATGCTCGGGGACCATGTGCGTGACACACACACACAGCTGCTGGGCCAAACGCGCTATACATCAAATACAACCGACTTAGGTCGCAAAGATAATTCGTTTCTCTAAGCAGCGTTTATTTCACACGAAGGCGATCCGTCCTCAGCAAAGACACCGTCTCTCGTTTCATGGCATGATGAAATAATAGAGCTTATTAAGAGTGAAACTTCAGTGAAGGGTGTGACAAAGATGTGCCTCACACGCCCATAAATGGTTCAATTAGCAAATGATTTCATCTTCATTTTTGCAGTTGAGGATCTACCTCTGAGACACAAGCTAATCAAGTCTTTGTTCAAATATAGCTTCATCCCAAATATATAGGTATGCATTCATACATATAGAAACAAAATCACCACTCCAAGCGAACGGGAGGTAATTTAGGAAAAAAAATCAGAACCCCGGCTACATGATCCCATCGAGAGCTGCTATGCTGATCTTTATCTCGATGTCTCACGTTAATTTATTTTATGCTTAAGTCTCCCGGCGTGGCCCTGTGCCCACGCCCGCCATGCCGACCGCCCCACACCGGTCACACATGCATCCTCTGCGGCGAGGGGAGAGCCGCTCCCTCCCGCATGATGGCCGCTATCACTCCCGGCATCGCAGCGTGCGTGGCGGAAAAAACCCGTAGGCGGCCGGCAGCCTGAAATCATTACAGCTTCACCCCTGGATGGGACTGGAGAAGCCGGCGATCCCCGCCTCTCTGATACCGAGACACACCTGCCACACGCACTCGGTATCGGCAACTATTAGGCAACCACAACGCGCCGGGTGCATCATTGTTTTCAGTTATTTTCACCCAGTAACACACCATAAGCACATTTACTGTACTTTCCTTCAATCAGACATATGACATTTTATATCAGGGCAAAAAAGAAAGGGATGCTTTACCTATATCTATACATAATTATAAAATATGTGCGTGTATTATATCACCGCCGAGTGTATCTAGAGGACGCGGAGAGTCTGCTGCAAAAAACATTAAAATCTTGTTTTAAATATGAAAAGTTGGACGTTCCCACAACACGATCCTACGGCTCCGTCCGGGATCTGCATTTGGCCGGTTGCACCGCAACGCGGAGCCCACAACGTGGCTGGACTATGCGGCTCGCCCCGGCTCACAGGACCCGCTCATTCCGGTCCAAACAGGTGCCGCTTGCCATCACGACCCCCCTCCTTCCCTATTCAGGTGGTCGCCTGCGGGGTCGAGGCTGACACCGGCCCATTATCTCACACCGTCTGCGGTTCCGTCCACCTCACCCATCCGCACCATGCATGATGCCGCACCGACCCGGGCGCATCCATCTGCAACCGAACCGTGAAACGCGCATGCAGCATGGGATCATCCAAAGGGACGGGATGCTTCCTCCCCATGATGCTGCTGGTGATGAGGGTGATGAAGACTTACCCACGGATCTGTACCCCAGGATGGCGATCTTGCGCGATTTCGGTTGCGGCATCTTTTTTCTAGCAACGACACATCAACTTAGCTAGGCTCGGCAGTAGGGCACATGCAGAAGCCTGGGGATGCCCTGAGTCGCCTCGCGTCTGGCACTACTTACGCAGCGCGCTGTTGTCTTAAACAACCGAATTTAATTTTGAAGCTAATATTTAACAAAATTCCCAACAATTTCACAAAAAAAAAACTCGACTCTCTAATATCTGCGTCACTCTGCTAGCAATCATATGTATTATTCATAAGAGGCCCGCGTTGGTTGGCTGTATTTATAATTAGGGTGGGCCTATACAGAGCTCTAAGATACCATTGGCGTGAATTTCTGTCTTTCTAGTTCAGATACCGACTCTGGCTGATTTAATTGGTCAATGCGTACTGTTGTGACTTCCAACGTGCGCCGTGGGTGGCTGGCAGCGTTGTCATTCATGGAATCGCATTGAAAGGAGCGCAAGTTAACACTAAGAAGGATATGTGGGTGCTGAGAATAGCCGAGACCTGCAGAAATCAGTGTTACAGGGTGGTGGAGACCCATGGGCTTCATTGAGGGAGCACGGATAATTAGCAGGAGTGCATATGCTTTGCATATTTGGCATGTATCGCAATGCAAAATGCGTGTAATCCAAATGAACCAGAACAAGACAATATTACCCGGGGTTGTAAAAATAATTTGTAATGATTTCGAGCTAACGCATTTGTTGCAGAGCTAATGCTGAGATCGATAATCTCAGCGACGGAAATAGCAGTTAATTAAATAATGGCTCACTGAATCTATTCTGTTAGTGATCTACTATTATGGCGTCCCCAAATAAGGTCGAAAGACATTTATTTCCTCTTTTATGCCGTTTATAGGGTAATTGCCCCGTAGTTATTGAAACAACCGGAAATCGGGCCAGGAAATGTGTTGCAATGATCCCTTTTCCGTCGTCTTCGCGTTACGGTTTCACACCTCCATGGCTGTACCAAAGCGTCTCGCCTGCGCCTGTGTGTATGGAGTTTGCATGTTGCGTGTGGCTTCCCGCCGTACGCACGGTTCAGGTGGATCGGTGTATCTAAATTACCGTGTGTTTGTGTCCTGTAATGGCATCCTGTTAACAATGTGTCGTGTTAATGTGCTGTAGGAATTCCTCCAAGTTCACCCAAAATCCTTCACTGGATACGCGGTTCTGAATAATGCGTGGATGGACTGGATCACTCTCTACACTTTAAATGCATGAGGTCGCTATTATTTTAAGCTTCATTAACACCGTCCTGTTTACATAATCTGCATATAGCAACCATATAATTTTTATATATATATTTTTTTTTACATTATACCTGCAAATTATATATATTATCGTCTACTAATAAATGCAGTTACTGTGAGGTTGCCATAAATTTGAGTTGGTTCAATATTCATTATTGATGGACTAAAATGTAAGATATTCAATATCTTGGGGACGGGGTCGTAAAATATACCCTGTCCTACAATTGCCTACCACACTGTTCAGGTGGATGATGCAGGCGGTGGATCGTCGCCATCTGGTGGCAAATCTATCAAGTTTCACTGCGAGTCCGCGGATCTTACTTTATTGTAGTGGTAAATTCCTCAAAGATCTGTATTCCAGACTGGGTAATCAATTCTAGGTTTCATATGCTCAAAATGAAATAAAACCTACAGTCGTTGCCAAAAGTTTTGAGAATGACACAATTATTGGTTTTCTGCTGGAGTCTGCTGCCTCAGTTTTTATGATGGCAATTTACTTATAATCCAGAATGTTACGAAGAGAGATCAGATGCATTGCAATTAATTGCATAGTCCCTTTTTGCCATGAAAATGAACTTGATCCCAAAAAAACCATTGCCACTGCATTTCAGCCCTGCCACAAAAGGAGAATCATTTCAGTGATTCTCTCGTTAACACAGGTGAGAGTGTTGGCGAGGACAAGGCTGGAGATCACTCTGTCATGCTGATTGAGTTAGAATAGCAGATTGGATGCTTTAAAAGGAGGGTGGTGCTTGAAATCATTGTTCTTCCTCTGTTAACCATGGTTACCTGCAAGGAAACGCGTGCAGTCAACATTGCTTTGCCCGAAAAGGGCTTCACAGGCAAGGATATTGCTGCTAGTAAGATTACGCCTAAATCAACCATTTATCAGATCATCAAGAGCTTCAAGGGGAGAGGTTCATTTGTTGTGAAGAACGTATCAGGGCTCCCAAGAAAGTCCAGCAAGCACCAGGACCATCTCCTAAAGTTGATTCACCTGCAAAATTGGGGCATCAGCAGTGCAGAGCTTGCTCAGGAATGGCAGCAGGCAGGTATGAGTGAATCTGCACGCACAGCGAAGCAAAAAATTTTGGAGGATGGCCTAGTGTCAAGACGGGCAGCAAAGAAACCACTTCTCTCCAAGAAAAACATCAGGGACAGACTGATATTCTGCAAAAGGTACAGGGATTGGATTGTTGAGGACTTGGATAAAATCATTTTCTCCGATGAATCCCCTTTCTGATTGTTTGGGGCATCTGCAAAAAAGACTGTCCGGAGAAGAAAAGGTGAGCGCTACCATCAGTCCTGTGTCATGGCAACAGTAAAGCATCCTGAGACCATTCATGTATGGGGTTGCTTCTCAGCCAAGGGAGTGGGCTCACTCACAATTTTGCCTAAGAACACAGCCATGAATAAAGAATGGTACCAAAACCACCTCCAAGAGCAACTTCTACCAACCATCTTAAAATAGTCTGGTGATGAATAATGCCTTTTCCAGCATGATGGAGCACCATGCCATAAGGCAGAAGTGATAACTAAGTGGCTTGGGGAACAAAACATTGACATTTTGGGTCCATGGCCAGGAAACTCCCCAGACCTTAATCTCATTGAGAACTTGTGGTCAATCTTCAAGAGGTGGGTGGACAAACAAAAACCCACAAATTCTGACAAACTCCAAGCATTGATTATGCAAGAATGGGCTGCCATCAGTCTGGATTTGGCCCAGAAGTTGATTGACAGCATGCCAGGGCGAATTGCAGAGGTCTTGAAAAAGAAGGGCCAACACTGCAAATACTGACTCTTTGCATAAACTTAATGTAATTGTCAATAAAAGCCTTTGCCACTTATGAAATGCCATAGAAACCATAGAATACCATAGAAACATCTGAGATCAGGTTAAACCTCAACTTCACTGCCATGGCAAAACAACAGAGGATAAGTCGTTTTTAGTTATTTGTTAGTTATTAGGGTACCGATCAATAACAAAAAGGGACACGGCCTTTTATTTAAAATTTACTTACATGATCCGCAACATGTTCACGATTTTTATGAAATATGGTCGTCAGATCGATCTTTCGTTTTCCACAGAATAATGATGTCTTGCTCCGCTAATTACATCTCTTTTCCTGCACTTCTGAGTAACTTCCAAATTATCGCCGGTGCTTGTGGTCAACTCATAAGCAAGCTACAGTACCATTGTAGGCGCCTACCCAGTAGTTCATGTTCGAACAAAAAGTAGGGACTAATGGCATTTTCACATCTATAGTTTTGGTTTCTCTGGTCCAAATCAGTTGATGAGTTCGTTATAAAAAACACACGAAGCAACAATGCACCACTTCAAATCATGTGAGAATGTTCCTTCTGCTTATTGGTCAGATGTGTCTGTGGCAGGAACAAGAAAGTAAATACAGGGCCCTGGAAGTGCTGCTATCTAGACTTTTGCAGCAGCTGGCGCGGTTGAACACGTCATCCATCCTCTATTTTTTACGCCATACGATCTACCCACACTACCTTTGCAATCAACCAGTAGATTGCGGTCGACGTATTGGGCACCCCTGCTATAGACATTTCCAGGACGATTGGTGTCGGTTGATATGTCTTGTCAGTGTTGTAATAGGGTCCATTCTGCTATATTGTGGCGAATATACGCTTGTGCCTCAGAGATGCTCAGTAACTGTTCTTGTGAAGAAAGCATGTCATCTGTACTTCGGCTGTTAAATCGGTGATCAAGACAAGGAATGGGCGCCTGACATTTGTTGTGCGACTTGTGCCGTCTGTCTGAGAGCCTGGCTCAGAGGCACTCGAAAGACAATGCTGTTTGCTGTCCAGAACAGAAAGACCATGTGACGGACTCTTACTTCTGTTTGACTAATGTGCCTGATTTCTCCAAAAACAAGAAGTCAATTGAATACCCTAATCTGCCTTCAGCAATGAGACCTGTGCCACATGATGACAGTCTTCCAATTCCGAAATCACCGGAGGAATGGACCTTAGACAAACCAGATAAAGAAAGTTCAATGCAGGGGACTGGCAGTGACAATGATCGGGATTTTGAACGGTGCTCATCAGTGTGATGGAGTGGTGGCTCTGAGGCTAGGGTTCTGTGCCAGCAATCAGAAGGTTGCTTGTTCAAATCCTGTGAATGCCCAGAGTGATTCTACTCTGTTGGGGTCTTGAGCAAGGCCCTTAACCTAAAATTGCTTCCCCCTGGGTATGATGTTAATCTACAAGGCCCTGCAAGGAGGTCCTCCAATTTACAGGGAATAACTTGGGGGTTGCTGGCAGGTTTGGCAATCCAGCTGTTTGGACTAGTGTGGTGTTGAGGTATCACCTGCCACATGGTTGTACTCAAGTTCTCATCCCTGAGGTGGTTTATCATGTGGTGGGTGTGACAATGCACTGTAATCAGTGCATGCTCCTTACCCCCCCTCCCTCATCAGGTGATCCACATCTCATAACACAGTCAGAATTAAATGATCTGGTCAGAGATTTGAGTCTGTCGAGAACAAAAGCTGAATTGCTGGGTTCGAGACTGCAGGAGTGGTGTTTTCTATCACCAGGTATGAAAATTTATGCTGACTACTGTTGAACACTGCAACGTGATGCACCTGACACTGAATACAAACAAAAATCAAGAATAAAACACTTTAATAGCATATAAGAATCATAAACTTGATTAAATGCGTTATTGCCAGTAAACAGTTAACTGTCAGAGTTCCTAGGTGATGCAGCAAAACCAAAACTATATTTGTGCAAACCCACCAGGTACCTGTCGCAATCAGCAAAAACTTTTCAGGAATCACAACTTTAAAAAAACTGTTGTGCAGTGTTATTGTATAGTATTGTATAGTACTGAAAAGCTGGGGGGTGGCATGGTGGCGCAGTGACCTCTGTGACCAGGGTTCCAGTCTCCACCCGGGTTCCATGTGTGTGGAGTTTGTATATTCTCCCCGTGTCATCGTGGGGTTTCCTCCGGGTACTCCGGTTTCCCCCCATAGTCCAAAGACATGCTGAGGCTAATTGGAGTTACTAAATTGCACATAGGTGTGCATCTGTGAGTGAGTGGTGTGTGAGTGTGCCCTGTGATGGGCTGGCCCCCCATCCTGGGTTGTTCCCCACCTCATGACCGTAGCTTCCGAGATATGCTTCTGGGTCGCGGGGGATCCGGAGCCTAAGCAGTTTGGAAAATAGATGGATGAAAAACCGGCATCTGGCCAAATGTTTCGCCCGTCATCTGAAGCAATGGTGATTATTGCGCATGCACAATATAATAATGCGATATCGCCCAGGAGAAGAAACCATGGTCCACAGACAGGATGTTGGGCGGCCAAGACTCCTCGATGTAAATGAGGGTTTTCCCATTTGCACCTAGTACCGAATGTTGCTTACCATTTAAAAAAAAAAAAAAAAAAAAAAAAAAAAAAAAAACATCCACCAGCAGAGGGAAGCATAACCAAATAAAAGGCAATACGTTACAAAATCATGAAACATACCAGAATGATTACTTCTCCTTTGTCTGACATTATCTACTGGTTTAGGATATACAAGTATATATTTTCAATATACAAGTATTTTGCTCATGACTAGTAGTTAACTCTTCCATTTTTTGCTTGGTTGCTTAGTTACTGTCGTTTTAATGTTTGAATGGCCTTGCCCAGGTAAGTTGTAGTTGAAGATTTAAATTGTTAATAACAAAGTTTATGTATAAAAATATAGCGACCATTCCTAAGAAACTGTGCAGAATGAATTTGTTTTCCCCATAGATTTCACATCTTCTAGGACTTTGCCTCTTTTCCGCTAAGAGGTAAGCACCTGGGTGTGCTTATCTAATCTCCCCTGTAACGATACTTTAAATATGTTCATATGATTGAAGTTAAGAGCCTTTGATTTTAACAAGTCGCTGTTACTTGTTCAACAGCAAAGTAGATGGAAGGTGGAGACTGAGAGCAGTTAATAAGGAGGTATTTTTAATGACTGCTTTCATGGTTGGATCCATCTAGATGTAATTGAAGGCAGCAGGTCTGAATGGCCTCATTATACTGCCCGCGGTTCCCTGTCTGGACTCTCCGTGTTTCTCCAGCACAGACGAAGCTGTTCGCACTATAGACAAGACTGGCATCCTGCTGGAGTTGCTACCTGTCCTGTATATTGCTGGATCATCTTGTAAATTATGGGATCATGCCATATTGAAGAAGAAATTATTTTATCGTCGGGGGATGAACCCTGCGTTCTGTATTTCTTTATTCCGAAAGCGACAGCACTACACCTCACTACAGCTTTGGGAGAAGGGGAAAGTGAAGAAAAAGAACATTGGCTAGAATTATTGTACAGCGTCAGTCTCTGCCTGGTTTAACCCGCTTGCCAACCCACTTGCCATCAGTCACCAGGCAGTGACTGATGGAAGCAGTGGCATCGGCATATTGGGCCCTCCAATCCAGACCAATCCAGTTATGTATGAAATTATTTAGTGAAAGGGGCCCTTGGAATCATCCTAACTACACCCCCTTTATGGCACCCCCTGGATGGATGAGTTTCACTCCACTACAAAAAGAGGGTTAGCAGAGGGGGTCACTGTGCACTTCAATGAGGAATGGGGTCTGTGAGAGAAAGGGGGGTCTGGGCAACACCAAGGGGGCCCTCGACAGGCACACGCTGATTTATAAAACCCTTTGGAGAAAGTGTTCGCATTTCTGGTGGCTTTGACAATAGCAACAGAGAGTCTATGAATGTCTAACTGAAAAGGCTCCCTTTCTGGCCTGTATCATTAACACTTTTATTGCCTTTTCAGACCAACACAGACATGCATGGTTGGTCATTTAAGAGCCGCACTCCCCCCTGTCTAGTCTGGTGCATCGAGTCTTAATGATATGCCAGGCGTCATTTTACTTTCTTAACATAATTGTCGTGGTACAAAGGCATGTAAATGCCCCCTAACCTTGTTATTGAGTACTTTATGGATATAACTTCTGAAATCCATCTTCCGGTCACCTGTCTGGCTCAGCGTTCAGGGCACCTTGTGATTTGCTTCTTCCTATGCAGAAATTGGTCCAGTAGTTCAAATAAGTAAGAATCTGAAGAACCACCCGACGCACAGTAGAATGCGTTTAAAAACGTATAATGCTCAGCTTGGAGTGCATTAACCTGCATATACCACATTTACCACCCATTTGACTTGCACATTTTTTTCTCAAAGGCATTATTTTCACGTTTACGAAATGAAAACATTTATTAGAACATTCTTCTGCCAGCGATTAAATATTTCATTTAGATATGACCCAAGCCACCGTCGTCGATTGAAAAATTGTTTGTTAAAGTCAGATGTTAGTTTGCAAAAAATAAGTCCTTAGAAATTGCCCATTGCTAAACCCAAAGACCAGTCTTTAGGTACAGACATGTAAGCCAAATGTGTAGTTAATGCACTATAAATTCGGCATCATACAGAGTCTGCCCAAGGCTGCAGAAAGCAGGAGTACACCATGGACGAGATGCCGATCTGTCACAGGGCATGCACTTTCACACAAAGGATTATTAAGTATAATAAAATCACTGGAGAACAGCAGCGTCGGTGAATGGACTGATCAACAATGATCATTCAAGATAATTCATGATATTTCAAGGCTTGCAGAATGCTGACTTGGGCCTAAATGAGCCACCCAACAATGCAATAAATGCTGTGCAATGCCTGGAAGAGAAAACTGGTAAATATAAGCTATATTGACCCTGGTGTCATGACCACACTTAGGTAATAGAGCAGGATTCGTGATTAATTAAAGGTCATTCTCCTTGCTTGCAATGACAGCCAAGCAGACATTTAAAAAGCACTCAGTATGGCTCAGTCAGCATTGTTCTCGCTGACAGCAGTAATGAGAACACCCAGCGGGTCTGTGATCTGACATCCCGTTAATACAGCTTGTCCGCATTCTCGCCATTCCTGAGTCACACCAGGCTAAGCCCGATCTGGCCCAGCGTGTTCTGTATAGCCACCAGCCCGTCTCCGACTTTTCAATTCCGTCTAAAATTTTGAAGCGTTATGTTGTTCAGAAGCTGTGTGTCTCCCTGCAATGAAACGGGATCAGTGTGATGCCTCGGCATGTTTTCTGACAGGATGGTGGCGACGAAACGCTCTTTGGCGTACGGGGGACTCACTTCTCTCTTCTCACATTGAGGTTCTCACATCTCTGGACCTAAGTGCTGCTCTAGACTCCACTGATCACCATATTCTCTTGGACAGTCTATAAAATCAGTGTTTTTTTGTTTTTTTGTTTGCCAGTACACGTGGACAGTTGTCCATCTGACAGATGTCAGCTTTTAGTAAAGGACGAACCGCCAAAATACTCAGCGGTCAGGTAAGCGGAACTCCACAATAACCCAGCCTGGGCTCACTGCTCTCTGCCATAAATATACCTGAGGATATTATTCACCAGCATGGTGTCAATCAGCGTTGCTATGCCGACGATACGCGGCTCCGTGTGGAATATTTCAGCTTTCAAACGCTGGAACCTGTAAAGGGACAGGACAGGCTGGATGACACCGCTTCCGCCTGCAGAATTCCGATAAGACGTAAACGGCCAGCAGGCCGCTAATTCACTCCGACACACATTCCCAGACTTTTAGACGTATATGGATGCTGTCGGCCTCCATGAAATGCCTGTATAAAAGACTGTTGATGATCGCTAGAGCCTTACGTTAAAATATTTCTAAAGTGTCTTTCAGGCCTCAGTCAGGAAAGTTCTGTGTGAACAATTCAGAAAAGCTCATCCGTACGTTCATTACATTAGACTCTCTGCTATCTGGCTGTGAGAAATGTTTTCCTTCGACTGGAGAAAAAAAGCTCAACTGTAGAATGCTTTACTAAATTTAAAGCACATGAACCTGTTTGGGTGAGATGAAGGTCTCACAGCTCTGGGTTTGCAGGTTCAGATCTCACCCCGGCTCCGTTTGTGTGACATGTGAATTTCCCCTCTCATTTGGCTGAACTGGTGTTTCTAAATTGTCCCGTGTGTGTCCAGCCCCTCTTTCCTACCTCCTGTAGTGGGTAAGTGGTTAGAAGATGCATGAACATGTAATTGCCGTCTTTGTCACCCGATCACCAGAAGCTTGTCAGATATAGAGCTGAATGTAAAATAGCAATTTCACCCCCAAATCTTTCACCAGGGCTGTACTGGTGAATCTTAGCCGACTACTTGTCTGGTGTCCTCTTCTTAGTGGCTTTGTTCAAAGGATGCCAGTGATCATTAAAGATGAGCCAGCCGTTGCTTCTCCTGCAGAGTTCCAGGTTTATATATAATATCATGCTTATAAAAATACACTCAGAATAATTGAAAAGGCTAGTGATGGTCACTTCACTTTCATCATTCCATAAATCTTGTGGTTGCCAATAATCATTTAATATAGAATTGCTGTGTGTGTGCATGCAAGAATATTACACAATGCGATCTGTACTGTGAGTGTGACATTGATTTCCTAATAACCGACTCACCAAGTCAGTGTGAAGAAACAAACCATAATACCAAAGTGGTTACCTGTTGCTAGGAAATAACACCCCGAGTTCTTGGACCATCTTTTATGAGTTTTTTGTGTGATTTCACTGATGTTTCTTATCAGGATATTTTAGGCCTGGGAGAAATGGATCTCCGCCCGAAGCCCAGAAGCCCGTCGGGGGAGGGGAGCAGCCGTGGATTACCTTCATCGATTCTGCATGGCCGATACGCGTCTTCTGTGGGTCACATGACCACCCAATTTTATAAAACAGGTGAAGACAGAAACTTGAATACGATGTGAGTGGTTTCTGGACTTTTCTTTTTATAGCCATGTGATGTGTGCCCACTTTATTCACACACGTCTGTACAAGTGGGCACTACAGTACCCATAATGCTTTATGCTTTACAACGTCAACCCATGCAAATATGAGCTGTTAATTGTATAAGATGAGATTGGGGGGGGGGGGGGGGGACTGAGTTCACTTTAAATATACAAAACCCCTCATACTGAAGGTTATAAACAGTCTGATTTCCTTTCTTGGCGATAGACTGCAAAACGTTATGGACTAAACTACAAACTCCTTTGAATTTCTTTCCAGGATTAAAATTTTTTTTTTTTTGCTTAAAATTTGAAGCTTCTTGTTCTTCTGAATTAGCCGGGATTGTAACTGAAAGCTAGTTTGGGATCCGCATCAGCGTATGTAAAGACAGAAGACTTCAAAGGCTGGCAAAAGCATTAAATCTGAATATACTGGGAATCACGGATGCTGCTCTCACTTTACAATCCTGGAGATTTGTCACTTTTAAGCCTTAAGCATTCAGTTCTGGTGTGCTGATTTAGAGAGGTGGGGGTAAAATCCCAAATAGAGTAAGATTCCCTCTCTGTTGGCATTCTGCTGGAGTGACCCTCACTTTGTCTGACCAAAGCCATCTGCTTAATGGCTATTGATCAGGTCCTAAAGCTGATGGAACGGTATGAAAATGACCACGAAAATTCAGCATCCATATGGTGTTAGGGGCAGGGGGGGGGGGGGGGGATTCAGGAATCCACTGCTTTAAGACCTGCAGAGATGAGTCTGAGAATGGCCTGAAGATTCACCAGCATACAATGCAAGAATGTTGTATAATGGTGGTCTACACTGGCAGTGGACAGGAGAATTTACACAAGACTGATCTGGAAGTTTTGTGGTCAGATGGAACTTTTTTTGGCCAAAGCTTTAAACTCCATGTGTGGCAGAAGTCAGAGAAGTAAGAATACAGCGAGGTAGGGGGACAGCGGGCTCCTGCTGTGACAGCAGGCACCGCATATTCAGCTGGATCTAGGGGAAAAAAAATTGTAGGGAGGTAGTGCAAGTGAATTCTGTCAGCTACAGCAACAGAACTTTGGGAGGAAGTTCACCTTTCAGCAGGAAAATAATGTGAGCACAGGGCCAAGTGACACTGGTGCAGCTCCGCAGGGGCAGTCCTGACCTGGTGAGCATCTGGGGGTCTGTCCAAACAATCAGAACGACAGAGAGCAGGAGGAGTGGGGAACAGCGAGCAGAGCTGGAAAACACACACGATAACATCACGGCAAGGGGGGACGCTGATGAGCCGGCCTGCCTGGGTCTGGAGGGCCGTGTTGTTCACACTATGTGACGGTAAGTCACAAATTTTACATTTGTATTGTGTGAAGTCAGCATTCCAGTTTACAGTTCAAATATTTGCAAATCTAAAAATTTGTTAGCTTGAGCTTAACCACGTGTAAATTCAATTAGATGAAGCCTGATTAGCACTAATGACAGTCGCAAATTTAATTTTGCTAGATAAAACAGGGAGGTTGTTTCTTAATGGAGTCCTGCGCTCCCTGGTGGCTGTGAAAGATAAGGCAAGTAAACTCTAACGTAGTCCATCCATCCAGCTTCCATTAGCTTATCCAGTACAAGTGTCACAGTGAGCCTGGCAGGAAACACTCTAGAAGAGACTCCACTCAATCAGTCCAAGTATTTCTGTGGATATTAGTGATTAGTTACAGACTTTCCATCTTCAAAAAGTGACAGATTGATTCCATATCCGATAAGCTAAAACATTTTCTAAGTTTACATAAAATTACATATGACTGTTTTACAAAACATGGTGTTAAAACATGGTGTTGGATGGTGTTAAAAAAATCAAATGAGAATATACTCTGCAATTCAGAGAATTCAGTGTGTCAGACAATCAGAAGACTCAGCTGTGAATATCGCAATAGACTCATACTTACATTTTAAGTGGCAGGTTATTTAAAATATTTTTTTTATTGAGGAAATAGCTCAAAACACCAATAATGGCAGATATATATGTATTTGTAAATTCCATACAAGATAAACAAAAAGCTAACAATATCTGTTCAACAAATCAAACCAAAATACATGATTGTCACTCAATGTGCTTCACAAAAGGTACTCCGAATGAATAAATAATCTACAGAACTCAAACTATTTACAGTATAAACAAATGGTGACAGAAACTGGAGCGTTTAACATTTAAAAAAAAAGAGAGATTGACTTTGGATCTCTGGATGGAACACAGCTTGAGCAGGATCTGGACCCCCCCCCCCCCCTCCGAGTGCCGCCAGTGGGGGTGGGGGCTTCTCGCGTGATGGGACGACACTTGTAGAGATTACAGCACGACACAAAACATCTAGGGTTCCGGATTCTTTACCAGGTAACTTCAGCTACATCATACTGCTCGTGTCAAGGAAACACAATAACCAAGTAGACAAATGCACACATTAGACTACACTGCATTCCCCACAAAAAAAAGGTTTTAAAAAAATCAGGCGTTTCATCCACTGAGGACAAAGGCAACGACCAAAGTCACAGGCAAGAAGAGTGTTTTTTTTTTTGTTTTTTGTTTTAAGTATGAGTTGGACAAATAACTCATAAACACTGTGCTCCTGCTGCTGGATGATGGGGTGGGTGGGTAAATACAAATGGAGGGACAGAACGCCCCCCCCCTTCCCCGGGTAGCCGTCACCGAAAGAAGCCAGTCCATACAAGTGTCCCCTGGGTCCTGCCCCCATCCAGGAAGCAGTGTCCAGGCCCTTTAACCAGAATTCAAGTATTCCAGTGCGACCTCGTAGCAGAACTTGTACTGATCCTAGAAAAAGAAAAGTATGAAGAGCAGATAAGTGTGAAAGCAGGCTTCTCACGTCAACATTAAGCCCAAAATGATTATTAATGCTCCGCATCCTGTTTATGGATCCATGTATCGATCAACACCACAAGGTCAAAGCGAACATCAAGCCAAATCTCAATATGCTTGTTATTTCAGGAACCAGCTCAGGCTGCATGGTGCGGAGGCGGTCGGCTTACCAGCAGGTCCACCATGTTGGGCTTGTTGTTCCTCAACGTTTTGACGGCGTGGAACACATCCACCGAGCGCTGGTGACGTAGCATCTCGCAGACTATGCTGATGGCACAGAATGTGCCGCTGCGGCCTCCCCCGTTCCTGGTGGGGGGGTGGTATAGGGTCAAGGCTCAGCACCTTTTACACATTTCATTCTTTATATAAATGGAGACAGCCAGTACTAGCCCCAGACAGTAGAGGGCGCTCTTTCTCACATCGTGATAACTCCTTGCAGCGATCTCACTGTGATTGTGAACATTTTCAGAAGTACTAATTTTGTTTTTAATTCAGAAATACAGATTAATCATCTATCTTCCAACTGCTCATCCAGTGCAGATGGGTCTGGAGCCTGTCCCAGACAGGATTGGTAAGAAGGCAGGGGGGCATCCTGGACAGGATGTTTGTCCATTGCGGGATGCGCGTGTGCATGCACACGCACGCACGCACGCACGCACGCACGCACACGCACGCACACGCACGCACGCGCACGCACACGCACGCACACGCACGCACACACACACACACACACTGCTGGCAGACCAAGGCACCCTGACAAACACTGCACAGCACAGGAAGATATTATCGCTATATTTTTGTGATGCTCGTAAGATATGCATACAATCAGACAGGGAATTTCTCAACCACACACCTTTATGTAATGTCCTGCTCATCGATCATTGAATATTTCTTGTAGGATACTACTACTACTATTACTTCTACTAATAGTAATAATATTAATAATAATAATACAGGATTTAGTGTTGCAGGATGCATCAAGGGCAATTAGTTAATGAAATGTTGACCTCAATTAATCAAGCAAAAATATTTAGCTTAATTAAAACTAAATAAAATTACAAGGTTATGGATAATAATATCTATAGCAATAATAATAATACCAATAATAATACTAGACTGAATTGTAACCAGCTTATTTGCCGGAAATACATGCTTCTTAAGCTCTCCATATTTCAGCTGTATGCAAGTGTATTCCCATATGAATTGCCAATATTCTCTTCCTGCCAAATCCAAGCCAAAGGTGTAAGGTACAGATTTTTCCAGTAGGTGGTGCTGCTGCACTTCTTATCCTGCCTTAGCCAGAAGGAACCCAACTTCCCTGGATATAGCATTTAAATCAAGCAATTAGAGTTTGAGGTGAAAAGCTAAACATTTTAGCGATATTCTAGTGTTGCACTGAAAGACCAATAGGGAAGGTCACCTCCAGCTTAGTGGAAGAATTCTCATGTCTGCTTTCAACACCTGGGAGAATCCAGGAAAGCAGTGAGCAGAGGGGGAAAGGAACTGGCACTCTCCTCGGGCGAGTGAGCGAGCAAGTGACTGAGTACCAGCTTCTTCCACATCTTCTTCTCCACTCTCTCTGATCATCTGCTGTGGACTCCACTTTGTTCCCTGTTGCACTAGAACATCCTGGCCTGTTTACACAAGCATGCTGACAGCTCCACCTCTGTCGGGGACATCGAATATCATCTCTTTTACGATTCAACCTCATCCGGAACGGAGCAGTTCCGCGCAGCCAGAAAGGCAGTCGTGATCATCTAGTGACATTAAACACACACACACACACACACACACACACACACACACACACACACACACACCACCCTCCATCTCAGCAGGACATCCTCCTTCTAAAAAGCAGGAACTGAGGATGACAAGAAAATCAAGCATCGCACCATGATTTTGGGGATGGACATTGGGCGAGTGGCACTACCTGCATGGGGGTTAGGGTTACAAAGTCTCAGTGCTGGCTGCTGGGGGCTGAAGTGACAGACATAGTCTAGCCTTCAACTCTATCATATGTCACATGTCCCAGCTGCCGCCGGTACTCAAACAGAGGTGGGTATGGAGTACCTGCGCTGACTTCCTGGCTGAAAATAACCTGCTCCATCCTTTAGATTAGAGCCAAAACAGATGTTAAATATTAAGACACACATCTATATTTCATAGAGGCACCGCGTGCGGCTCCATGCCAAACGGAGACATGGACATCGCGCAGGTATTATCAGATATTTATTGGCCAGAGAAGGAGACGTTTCCTTGGTGATAGATGCGGACGGAGTAGACAGCGACGCTGGGGCCCCCACATAAATCCTGAACCCCGAGACGTGTGTCCCTGTTTAATGTTAATGTCTGCTGGAGGACATGGGGGGGGGGAGAGAGGGGGGGAGGGTTACTGCCGACGCACTGTGGAAGCCGCAAGACTATATGGCCGCATCCGTCCCTCTATCCTTGGGATAAACAGTCTAAGATATATAAATGAATCAATGCCAATTCTGTATATCTATTCAGAAGCAGCTTGCAGGGTGTCAGTCATCACGGTCCAATCTTCTGACAAATTAGCATCCCTGTCTTCCAGCTGTCTGCGGACTGACAGCGGATGTTTATGTGGTATCACTACAGTTTCACCAAGTGAATGCTTGCTGGCCTAACTTAATTTTGTATTTACTAATATTGCAGTTTTACCTGTTGACATGTCATACGTATGCATGCTTTTAGGACATTTTTAGGATGCTTTATTCTATTCCTTCAGAATAACATTCATATAATTTTTTCCCCTCCGTCTAAAAATTGTTTTAGTCTAATGCTCGACTTCAATGAACCTAGTGATGAACATCGGCTCATGTGCCGACCAGGTCCAGTATGTCACATGACCAGTTTCGAGCCAATGGACGAGATGAGCCCGTGGGTGGGGGAGGCACTTACAGGCAGTGCACCACGGTGCGGCCCTCGCCTCCATCGTACTCCTCCTGCCACTTCTCCACCTGGCGGATGAGCTTGAGGAAGGAGCGCTTGGAGACGGGCGTGTCGCGGTACATGGGCCAGCCCAGGAATTGGAACTGCTGGACCATGCGGTAGCCATCCTGGGGCTGATAAACACAAACAGGAGTCAAGCAGGAGTCAAACAGGAGTCAAGCAGGAGTCAAACAGGAGTCAAACAGGAGTCAAACAGAAGTCAAACAGAAGTCAAACAGGACTCTCAGGGCCACCTGGGGGCAGATGAGGCACCATGGAGCAGGAAAGCGGGGGTAGGGGACTCACCCGTGCAGCGTTGTAGATCCGGAATATCCTACTGATAATGTCCTCCTCCAGGTCCGCGGACACAAACTCTACCTGAATGGGGCCGTGTCGATGAACCCCATTCTCTGGCCAGTATTGAGGACAGAGCTGTCAGGTTGGAAGGAAGAGAGCCAAACAACAATCAGCATGTGCATACCATGGATAAGTATCAGCCAATAAGAGACTGCGAGGAATCACGCTGAGACATGAGGATGTCTGTATGGCTACATCTGGGGTTCAGTCTCAGGTTAGAAAATAAATCCTGTGCATGGGTTTCTCCCCCGAGGAAGGAGAACAGAACACAGTGCACAGCTTTTTGTAGTTGAGAGTGTGATCAAAAGGCTGAACGGCAGGTTTTTTTTTGTATTGATATTCTGGCCCCTGGGAGCTCCATCACGTGCCAGGGAAGCAGTGGAAAGCATCCTTGTTTTCCGTCTCACTGACTCGTCCTCACGCGAGGAGTGGATGAGGTCCTACAGAACTGCAGACGGCCTAATTTGGAGCGTGGGGCTCATGCATGCTGGCCTGGCGGGACCGTGTCCTGCCTGGCACATTGAAGGGTTGTGCTGCTGATGCTGAGTTTCTCAGCAGCTCCACCTGCTGTCCCAGCTACAGTCAGAATAGCGAATGAAAGGGCCAGTCACTCAGGGAACACGGCTGAGGGGGAAGCAGCTCCACTCCGCGCTTTGATCCCCGGCTGTGTTGACAGGGCCGCAGGCCTGTGCTCCCATAGTCTGCTTCACACACATTCTCCCTGCTCCACAGTCTGCCCTACACACTGTCCAGGGCCCCCACACTATTCCACAAGTTCTGCAAACTCTGTGGTCCATGTCACCCTATCCTCTTCCTGTAGTCTCCGTCACCATGTCTTGTTTCTGTATTCTCCACCACCACATCCTCTTCCTGTGGTCTGCTTCGCCATGTTCACTTCTAGCAGTCTATGTCACCATGATCTGTTCCAGTGGCCTATGTCAGTGTCCTCATCCTGTGGTCTACATCACAGTGTTCTCTTCTTGTGGTCTATTGTCACAACGTAACCTTCTTGTAGTCTATTGTCACCACGTACACCTCCTCTGGTCTACGTCACAGTGTCGTTTGTCTTATATAATGCATTTTTATCAGACTTATTACAGTCATAAGCTGGTAGGGTCTGGTGTCCTACCTGAGCTGGATCCACGTCATTCAGCATGACCATGGAGGTGCAGTGGTAGTCCAACACCAGCCTCCAGAAGTCCTTCACTGTGTTGGGGAGGGGATGCTGAGTGACGATGAAGGCAGATGGCTGCTTGTAGCTCTGTGTGACACGGTAAGAAAAACAAGCAGTTAGAAGGGAGTTCAATTCCCTGGTGCACAGCAATTTCACCAGACAGTGACAGAAGGACAACCAAATTAGCCGATGTGCAAACAGAAACCCACATTCTTAATTTCATTCAACTCTGTCCTGTGTACGGTAACTTGGGATTGCAGAAGTTTTTTTTTTTTTTTTTAAATTTTGCTAACAGAATCAACCACAGTAGTTTGACTGTCTTTGCATACAATACTGGTATAATAATTTAACTGAGCAACAAGGGAACAGTAATCTTATGTCAAAATTAACACAAGCAACATAGTCTTCAGGGTTGCAGAATAAATGGACATGATCGCCTTCATTTGGGTTCGTAATGAGGACACCGTGTAAACCTCAGGGCCTCTTCTGCTCTTCAACTCGTCCCCCGTTTGATAATCACCACTGACAGTGTATTCCTGAGCAGGGACACCATGTACACACAGACCTAAGCCACTTCAGGCACTCAGTCTGACTATTTGCCACCACAAATTATACCCTAAGTGTACGGATGAGCGTGCGCGCTTAGAGAATCCATTTCCAGCGCAGAGGTGTTTGTTTAAATACAATGATAACAACCCCCCCCCCCCCCCATTTCCTCCAGCTACTCTGGCTTCCTCCCGCAGTCGAAAGACTTGCAGTTAGGCTAAGTGGACTCTCTAAATTGCCCATAATGCATGAGTGGGCAAGTGTGACTCTGCGTGTTTGTCCCCCGAGGTGGACCGGCATGCCGTCCAATCACGTGCCCAGTGCTGGCCAGGATAAGCCCCACCCCCCGCCTACATTCCGCAGGGGCCACCTACATCCATGAGCGCGGCGTTGATGTAGTTGCTGCTCTCGCCGTCGATGGTGATGAGGAAGGGCAGGCAGCGGTCGGGGGGCAGCACGTCCATGCAGCGGTTTTTCTCGTGGTTACGTGGCAGCAGGGCGATGCTGCAGTCCTCAACCCGCAGTGTGGGGGTCACCATGTTCAGCGTCTGGGGGGGGGGGAATATGTCCAATATGGTCCAGAAGCAAAACATGACATGGACCACAAGTCAGTCCTGAAGTGATAAGTTGAGTAATAAGAGAGACTTCCAGATCCCAGCGTAGTGGGAACCTCCGTGTTCACCTCCCCGTCACCTCCCCATGTTGCCCTGTGTCAGCTCCAAGTGTCACCTCCTCATCACCTCCCCATGTTGCTTCGTGTCACCCCCTCATGTCACCTCTCCATGTCACCCACGTCACCTCCCCTTGTCACCTCTCCATGTCGTCCCGGGACACTTCCCCTTGTCATCACCCCATGTCACTGCCCCGTGTCACCTCCTCATTCCACCTCCCCATGTCATGGCTCCACGTCACCTCATCATGTCACTACCCTGTGTCACCACTCAGTGTCACCGCCCCAGGTTATTCCACCCTGTGTCACCGCCACGCCTTGCTTACCCGGAACTCCTCCTTGATCTGGCTGGAGTTGGTCTGCGGGTCCAGACGGTTCATGTCGTAGTAGACCGAACGCAGCTGGCTGGCAGGGATGGTGGTGTCTCCACACAGGCAGGCTTCCAGTATGGCGTCGTGGATGAACACATATTGCTCCTGGGGATCGAGAGACGAGCTCAGTCTCTGGGGCTTACCAGCATATAATCTGCTGCTCTATAAGCTCACCTGTTATTCGAGAGTCAGTCTGCTCTCAATGAGAACTCAGCACAATACACCTGTGGAGTTTCTTTAGACTGCGTCAGTGTGTGACTCAGCAGGATCAAAAGGTCGCTGCTTCAAATCCCATTGTCAGCAGAGAGATTTCAGCTTTGGGTCCTTCAGTAAAGCCCTCGATTGCGAGAGACTGGGTGACCCTGCTTTCTTAATTGCGCGTTGCTTTGGATAGAAGTTACTGCTAAGTAAATGTTTTTATAAGTGAATGTAGATCCTTTTGGCCCGAACGTGAATCCAGGCATATTAATTAGCTATTATTTACAGCTGGAATTGAGGACCACGGTAACAGGGCGTCCCTTTTAAACATTTTCTCCCTTCCTCATGCAGCAGAGAGGATAAATGACTACCCTTTTGCCGTGATCTTACTGGTGGGGGAAGCTGACCCCTCTTCACACGCTTGACAGGCAGACTGAAGTGCCCAGAGCAGCGGTGCAGATGTCAGGCGCAATCAAGCAGGAAAACCATACGGAAAAGGCTCACGCAGAACGCAGCTAAAACGCTACGGATGGACAACCTCAGCACCGCCTGCTTTATCATCAAGCAAATTAGAACCATAAAGATAAGTGTAATCATGACCATAATCCTAACCCACCATGGGCCCAGGGCCTGTTAATTAAGCAGCACGTTAAGCCAAATGACGATGAACGAGAGCAGACTCTCATGAAAGTGACATACTGTAGGAGGCGGATGCGTTGACGTTCCCAGATATGAGCCGTTCACCTGGGCTAACTAAGTGACATGAATGATTTATGAAGTGGCATTTTGCAGGGATCGTCCCCTGTCACTTCTCAGTAATATCATTTTTGGGAAGACAGAAGCTCGAGCTGCGACCTGTGTGATGTTCATTTTTTTTTTTAAAAAGGAATGAGAGTTTTAAACACATTTTTCTTTTTTTTTTTACACCATAAAAAAATCTAATTGGACAGCCCCTATAAGAGCCTGCCTAATCCAGCATGAAATTCAGCCATAGAAAGAAATCCACACACACACACACACAAAAAAAAAAATCCGGGTCCAATTAACACAGAGAAAACAAATGAAGGTTAGCAAACAAGCCATGGGCTGGGGTGACATGCCTCTTCGAAGAACCCGAACACCTTCCGGGGAAAAGTCATGCTCGAAAGGTCGCCGGATCTCAAGAAAGTCATTTGGAGCAATGGGCTCGCTCCAGCCTCCCTGGAGCCACCTCAGCTCAAGTCTACGAAACAGTTACCCATTAAATCCAATGGTGCTTGTGATTTAAAAGAAATTGCTGTGAAATGATGCATCCATTGACACTGGTGCCCCCTGGTGGCGGTGTTCAAAACTGACATGCCTGACAACACAGCATATTTACAATGCATACATCACACAATTCAGAAGCCACCTACTAGATCGATGGTCTCATTTGGTGGGATTAAGACTAATTAAATCATTAGGTCAAAATGAATGAAGTTTTTAGACTGATTGTAGGATTTTTTAAGGTTGGTGACATTATAGGGACCAACTTTATCGTTAGCCGTGATCAGGTGAGTGACAGGAGAGGGGGTACTCCGAGAGCCAATTAGATTTCAGCTAGTGCCCCTGTGACTCTGCCCCTGTATACACCCCTGAAACTTAGCCATACTAAAATGCTAAAGCTAGGTGGTTGGACAGAAGACTAAACAAACAGTCTGGGGAAATCAAGCGACCCACTACCTACCTCCGTCTGCACCATGTTGACCCTCCTGGAGCGCAACTCCCGCACGCAGTTGTAGATGTCGACCACACCCTCCCTCTCAGCCATGTCCAGCATGATGTCGATGACGATGAAGCAGCCGGTCCGGCCCGCCCCGGCACTAAGGGAGAGCAGGGATCAGCAACCTGATTTCAGGCCTAAAACCATCACAGACTAACACCCACAATACGAAAAATACTAAAACACACAACACAACACCAGATGTTACCCTTTTAAAGAGAGATCCATGCCTATGGACAGCAGCACCCAATGTAAAGAACAAACCCCACCCCCCATACCACATGACACACCATGTCACTGCACATGAGATCTTGGCCCCGGCACCCGTACCTGCAGTGGATCACCATAGGCCCAGCGTTGGCTGGGTTCTTGGCTTTCACCCTCCGTATGAAGCCCAGGAGCCCAGTGGCATGATACGGCACCCCGTGGTCCGGCCAGCCTGTGAAGTGGAACTGCCGTATCTCCCGAATCTCATGGGCGCCCCTCTGTAGAAGGCGAGAAATGTGGATGTCAGCTGCCGATTCTTCAGCGTAAAGGAACACGGACCAGTACCGGCAGGCCCGCTGCACGTAATTCACGCATCCAGTACAAAATCCAGGAGGGGTTACATGATATCTAACGCGTCTCATTTTGGTCCCTCTCCTGGACCTCCCCCCCCCCCCTCAAGCCCACAGAAATGATGGACCTGATGGAGGTTTCCTACACTGAAGCAGACGCCCAGCTCAGAGATTCCAGCACAGACAGCTAGAGCTAAGCCTTCAAATATCCACAGGGATTTAGAAAACTGCCCTTCTCTCGAAGGCCCGGACAATACAACGGTAATTTAAAATATGTATTCATGAAGACAGACGGCCGCCTCGCCACGCTGACAGCACGTATTAACGGAAAGCGATATCGTGAGGGCAGACAGCTGATGGAGGAGCCGGGAAACAGAGGCCGCCCTCGCTCTCAGAGACGCTCGCACTGCTACGCGCCCAGACGGGGGGGGGGGGGGGGCACTGCATTCCCCGTATTTACTGCTCCCCGGTTACACTATTTTTTTCGTATTTGATTGACAAGCGAAATAACAATGGCAGCAGTAAGGTATGAATGAGATAAACATGAGGAGGCCTTTTCCTCACGACTGACACGGGTTCAAGCGATGCTAGTCACACAACAAATTTCTCAAGACTAATCTTGAAACCCCCCCCCCCCCCCCCCCCCCGCACCACATGTGGAGGATATAGACCGCGTTAGGGGGAGGGGGGTATTCAGAGAGAAATGGCCTGAAAGCATGAAAGTATATGGCTCGTAAAAGCCGAATTCTCCGCACGAAATTTGCAGTTGACGGAGTGGCCTTTCGGAGGCATGGGAGCCCCTCGCATGTCACTGCACCTTCTCCACAGCGAATGTCCGGATGACGTATTCTGACAGCAGTTGGGTCTCGATGAGCGTCACCTTCATGTCCCTGTAGATCTCTGTGTCATCAGGCCAGTACTTACAGCACTTCACCTACGAGGGAATAAAGGTCCACAATCTTAGATTCAGAGCTACTGGGAGTTTCAGCAGGCGAGTATGTGCTTGTGATCAGAAGGTCGTCAGTTCAAATCCCTTGTTCGGCAGAGTAATTTCACCGCTGGGCCCTTAACCCCCAGTTGCTCCAGGGACTAGCTAACCCTAACCCCAACCCTTCTCAACTGTATGTCATTTTGTAAAAAGTATCTGCTAAATAAATTAAATAAAATTTATAGATCCATTCTTTTCCTGGATAAGAACTGACCCTTTAGTTAATACTGACTAGCATAAATCAAAATCTTCAAATGTTTTTTTACTTACGATCTAATTCCCTGGGCCTAATTTCATTAATTACTAAGCTCACAGAGAGTCTCACTACACATACATATCATGAATTTCACACTTTCAGAAAAACCAACTGCACTCCGTTGCCATATTAATACTGACTGACGAGTACGGGGGCTTGGGAGAAGGTGACGGCTTTGTAAATGTCAGGCACGCGGAGAGCAGCACGTCTGGGGCCAACAAAGCAAAGAACACGTTTGCGTATTTCAATCTGAACATTACCTAAAAGCACGAGAACTGCAGTCATGTCTAAAGGTATGCAAAACTATAATGTCGCCGACTGTGTAAGTTGAAGGTATTTTAAGCGAGTCTCTTGAATACAAAAGTTTACTTTTATTCAATTTCAGCTTAATGTAATCTGCCCGTCTCAAAGTGAATGCAGCGTTCCATCATTTTAGATATACTCCATACTTGTGTTTTTTTGCACCATTAAATAGCTGCGGAGTTCCACTTACGTTGCCGATATTGGGGCAATTCTCAAACTAATGCTCTCTCATGCTAACATTAATAAATGATGAACAGTTCCACGGATCTGCCCTTTTCTTCCTGTCTAATAGTAAAACGAAGACTTTGAGAACCTATTTGTGCTAGAGAGGCTACCCCTTAAGAGGCTTC
Source organism: Paramormyrops kingsleyae (assembly GCF_048594095.1). Taxonomy (NCBI): domain Eukaryota; kingdom Metazoa; phylum Chordata; class Actinopteri; order Osteoglossiformes; family Mormyridae; genus Paramormyrops; species Paramormyrops kingsleyae. Next base: position 40,186,043 of record NC_132800.1, on the reverse strand, counting down.
AAAGATGTCCTCATATTATCTCTACGACACAGTGGAGAGAAAGATCCTGCACAGCACAATTCGTAGCTGAAGTCAGTGTGCTGGAAGGATGGGCATCAACTCGGTAACAGATGATGTGCCGAAGTACCACTGTATCGGAAAGATTTACCAGTGACAGGGTCCAGGAAAATGAGACCGATCTGATGCCTGCGCCTACAGTTAATCAAACAAACCCCGCCGTCCTCACGGAAAAACAAAACCCTTCCTTGGACCCTTCTAGAAGCTTCCCACCAACAAAGGACCAAAAAAGGGATGAACAAGGTGTGATTTGTGGGATCAGAGCGATGTAGGCTGCCTTGGTGATGAGACCTCCTTCTGAGACACGCAGACTAATTAGCAGAGAAATTAGATTTTTGTATCCAGTGACACTTCCGAGAGAGACACCTCGGAATCAGAATCCCTGGTGGGAATCATAGATGTTGGGTTTCCTCCGGAATTAGATTAACTGGGGGCTGTTATGTTACTTGATCGGTCTGATTGGCCAGGCGTTCCTTGGGTTACAACCAACGCTCATCATAACACCCAATTCTGAAGAGGGTGTTGCGGGAAGGGGCCAGCTGGACTGAGAAAAGCTGTTCTCCAGCTGAATGGCCAGTGAAAACCCGCAGAGATCCAGGTTTGAGATTTCAGGACTGAATTCCTCTTTCCAATGGCCTGCTGTGAAGGAGCTGGGTGCTGGCCTGGTACCAACGGCCCGGTTCTGCAGGGCCTTCTAAGAATAACTACATGTTCTTGGAGAGGGTGACCCAGCTGTAGCTAGAGAGGCCCCCCAATGCTGCTGGATATCTTGTCTATAGGGCTGAGATATTTCCACTATTGAGCTACTGAGGGGGGCAATGTGTGGCTCAGCAGGTTAGGATGCTGGTTAAAAGCTTGTGGTCAGCAAAGTCATGTCAAAGTTTGGCCCTTGAGCAAGACCCTTAATCCTCAATTGCTCCAGGAGACCCTGCTTCCTGGGCAATATGTCACTGATGTACATAAGTACTGAGCTCCTACTACATTCCTAGCATATAAATGATCATAGCAACACCCTAAATGTCATGACAGCCTTAATGCAGATGTGTTTTCACACCACAGAGATGTTGCCCTCCAGGCTATATCAGATCTGCTTAATTATCTCATTGCAGCCCCACAAACTGGAAGAAGCACATTAAACTTCGTCGTTAACAAGAACACTATTTTTCCTAAACTGGTAGGTAGTAATCGTTAATGTAGTCATCATCCACGGTAGATCAGTATAGTAACAGTCAAATCAATCCTAATTGAGTTTTACGGCCGGGTATAGTCATCCTCACATGAATACTAGAGTAAGATGGTCCTGATATGAGAAGGATATCCTTACAGGTGCTAGAAATTCCAGCCCCCCCGACAAAATGTCACCTTGGGCCCCAAATTTTGCTGGACAGAGGGGGTCCCCCCTAGTAGAATTTGCTGAGTGGGATATAATTTGGGGCCACTACAATGTGCAAGGGCCCCTGAATCTTCCAGGATGTCCGTACCCCTCTAACACGCCTAGTTATAGTCAGATCCAGAAGGGCTAGGATCTCTGCTGGCTAGATGACATCACCCCAACCCAGGTTGGAGAAGCTCGAAGACATCGTCATCCAGTACCTACCCTTCCCACCTCCACCAGGTTGGTGACCATGACGATGGTGGCTGTGTTCTCCTGCCACACCATTCTCCAGAAATCAATGACGGTTTCCTGCATGGGTCCTGCAGTGGGAGAGAAATCAAGCAGCTGTCACCATCAGATGTCAGAAATGTCACCATCGGATGGAAGCAGAGGACGTCAATAAGGACTGATGCATGCTAGTGGAAGAGCTCAGACAAACAGCTTTGAGTAACCACCGTCTTGGAGAATAGCTCTGCTAGGCGTCGCCATACCGGCGCTAAACGGCATAATCAGAAAACACAGTCATATGCTTCAGGCAGCCAAATAAATAATCGTGAAAGCAAACACAAATGCAGAAGCAGCACTGCCTCTATATAATTTAATTTGCCTCCCTTAAACTTTGTCCTGCAGTGAAGGCTGCGTTTAGCAATAAAGGTGCAATGATAGGAATTCAATTATGTATTTAATTAAATCAAATTAGCACTGTTTTTAATCAACAGCCAAATGTAAAAAATTACTTTTGACAAAATAATTACTGCATGCAAATCCCCCCCCCCCCTCCGCCCCCGCCTCCTGGAGCGCTAGCACACATTAGCCGGAGTCTCCGCAAGCTGCCTCCCCCCTCCGCCTCCACTCCCAGGCCGCCCGGCCTGTCGCATTGCAGCTCATATACCCATGACAGTGGCCTGCCAGCATGAGGCGCTCTCGTCTCCCGTTTACCCAGAAGGAGACCTGCCTTATGGTCAGGGGCCGGTGCAGCTCCGTCTTCATCAGCAGGACAGTGCATTCATGACTTTGCAGGGGTATATTCAGGGGTGGGGCCACAGGGGCACTGAAAGCTGACTGGCCCCTGGAGTAACATCCCCCCCCCCAAATGTTTCAAAACCTAAATAAATAGCTAGCAGGCAGAGTCCCAAAACTTCAGCTGGCTGGCTGGTTAGCAGAACATGCTGCCAAATAAAGAACATATTTATTTAAAATTTAGTGTAGTGACTGTGGTCAGCAGGGGGCCCTTAAGCATCAGGGACCCCAAGCAAAGCCATAGTTCAAGTGGTGGTAAATGCCACTGCTGCCTGTGTGGGTCAGGCTGCCGGCTCCTGAGACCCGCCTTCCTGCCCACCCTCGTCTTTGGCTCTTAACCATACCCTCATCCTGCCACAAGCTCTAAAAGCTGGGCTCTGATTGGCAGACGCCAGCCTGTAGTCAACCCCATCAGCTCTGACTTGCAGACGCCAGCCCATAGCAAAGCCTATCAGCTCTGATTGGCAGACGCCAGCCTGTAGTCAACCCCATCAGCTCTGACTTGCAGACGCCAGCCCATAGCAAAGCCTATCAGCTCTGATTGGCAGATGCCAGCTCGTAGTGAAGCGCATCAGTTCTGACTGAGAGATGTCAGCCCATAGCAAAGTCCATCAGCTCTGACTGACAGATGCTAGCTTGTAGCGATGCTCGCCAGCTCTGACTGGCAGATGCTAGCCAATAGCGAAGTATGTCAGCTCTGATTGGCAGATGCCAGCCCGTAGCAAAGTATGTCAGCTGTGATTGGGAGATACCAGCCCATAGTGAAGCCCATCAGCTCTGATTGACAGACGCTAGCTTGTAGCGATGCTCATCAGCTCTGACTGGCAGATGCTAGCCAATAGTGAAGCCCGTCAGCTCTGACTGGCAGATGCTAGCCAATAGCGAAGTATGTCAGCTCGGATTGGCAGATGTCAGCCCGTAGCAAAGTATGTCAGCTGTGATTGGGAGATACCAGCCCGTAGTGAAGCCCATCAGCTCTGATTGGCCGACGCCACTCCATAGCAAAGAAATGTGAGGCCCGGGCTGGCAAAGATGGCCAGGAGCATAAAGGGAGGGAGGCTGACGGGCCCATTGCTGTGGATGAGGGGCCCCCTCGCGCCTCCTCGTAGGTGTCACCTCAGCGAGCCACAGCCTCCCTCCCCCATGGGTTAAGAGTGACAGCTGAGGACCCTGCAGGTGATCTACTTTCGGCATTAATATCTCAACACTGCCGCTGAGGCGTTTCGAGTGGCTACCTGTAATTCTCCTGTATGCATGCAGAAAGCTCACGGGCCAAAATGATGGAAATGATGCCGCCCGTGTCACGGGGGGGGGGGGGTTCGATGATCCCTCCTCTCCATCAATTAGCGTGAACCTTGCAGCTCAGCCAGCCGCTCCGCCGACCCCCCTGGCAATGCTTTCAATCCTCCTGTCACGACTAGGCTGCACATAATTCAGAGACTAGCACGTGTAGCTTAGCCCAGGAGCGCATCCGCAGTCTGCCATTAGCATGAGGCTAAGCGTCTCCGAGCCGCTGTGGGTAAACGGGCCCCAGCTAATGAGGCTTTCATGGAGGGACAGCTGCCCAAAGTGCTGCCCAAGCCGGCAGTGAATGGCAGCTGATGAGGCCTCGCCATCGCTATTCTCACTCAAGTCAGGTGGGTCCTTCATCGCACAATCCCCCCCTCCACCACCCCACCCCCGATGGCACATCCGAACGGATATGCCAGCCTCACTTGATTACAGGGTCACACGGTACATCAGTCACGCAGAGAGGGAGCCTGACAGCTGGGAACCACCCAAAAATGATTACACTCTTCTCTCTTTTTTTTTGATGATTTCATCGCACAGTTTCAGAGGAAATTGTACGACTTGCACAACGGAATGAAGGGCTGCTCCGTTGTTTTTTCCAGATGTAAATTCAAACATTTCTGCTCCAATATGCACTGGAAGTCCATAGACAGGACACATGATCAAAACAAAGGTCTTCTAAAACAAAGATCCATGTACTTTTGGTTGTCGATTTATTAATGTGGGGGGCATAAGAGGGGCCACAATTCATACAGAAGGTCTAGTCTTGAAATGAAGGGCTAGCCAATGAAATGTTTTGGATCAATGAGTGACAGGTGAGGGGGCACACCAGGGGACAATCAACTTTCAGTATCCCTGTGGCCCCACCCCTGTGTATACACCCTTGCAAATCATGAAAATGCTGTCCTGTTGACTGAGACAGTATCATAAGCCCGGCACTGGGGGTGTATAAAACCACAGAAAACTCCCATCTGATTTGGGTTCAAATTCCCAGCCATGTTTTTTTCCCCCCAATTCCGGCCATTTCAGGGTAAGACATCTGAGGGTGGGTTTTGGCAACAGGGCGGTAGCTCAAAGCCCCCAGGGACTCCGGAGGGTCACCCCCTAACTCTCAAAGCCCACCTCACCATATCAGAACGAGACTAACCCAGTTCTAGAACCTGGCGAAAGGCAGGTGGCTGTAATTAAGTGGTGATCACGCGACTCCCTGCTCCACCACACCAGACTGCGAGTCCATTACAGGCTGATTACATTCCTTTCTCTCTTTAAAGTCACTGGAATTACCCGTGAGCGCAGCCTGCTGGTGAGCGCCGGCAAGCCACGATGGATTTCACACAATTAACTATCAATCAGAGGCGACCTCCAGGGCTCCCCGGAACATTCTGCACACAGGCATCTGTCTGCAAGATTAACCGGGAAACAAAGGGGGCCCGTCCGTCGCGGCTAATCCATTTATGTATTACCCCCCCCAAACCCGCTTGCGGCCTTGATTAATTGTTCTAACACTGCAGCACAGGGAGCCGATGGGTGGGTGGGGGGATTTGCTGGCTCCCCAAACGAGCAGAGCGGCTCTGGCCCCTGCAGCCAACACCGCGTGTCGAGAGGAGACGGCCTCATTGCTTACCTTGGGTGGCAATGTAGTGGTTCGGTCTGTGGTAGCCCTGTGGGGACAGAGGACACGGGGAAGGTGTGTTAGAATATTCTGCAAGGGATTGACAGAACAGACAGATTTCATGCTTTCAATGCAGTTGGTAGGATCAAAACTGAAAGTAAGTTTTGCGCTACATTACATTCATTTAACAGACGCTTTTATCCAAAGCTGAGTAGCACTTTTGAGAAGCGGCCAAATCTAACACCTGCCTTACTCCTTTGAGAAAACATTTTTACATTTTACTTATTTAGCAGACGCTTTTATCCAAAGCGATGCACATTTTCAAGAAAGCAGAGTCAGTCTGTCCCTGGAGCAGCTGAGGGTTAAGAGCCTCGCTCAGTGAAATTGCTCTTCCGACCTTAGGACTTGAACCAGCGCCCTTCTGGTCACAGATACAGTGCCCTAGCACAAAGCCCCCACAGTTACCGTAAAACACTAGTACAGAATCCACCGTTTACAGCTTAATAATCCTGAAATGTGGTTTCGTAAGCCAGCCACACATCTAGTCATGAACAAGGCCTTATGTGGGGAAACGTAGAGCCGTCACTGTAAAGGACGCATGTGGCATGAGAGCACCTCAGACGGTACACAGACGGGTTTGTAAATGAAATAAAGTCCATATATTCCTAACGTTGTGGGGACACTCCATTCATTTCATATGGGCATAAACCTAATTCAATTCATTTTTGTATAGTGCATTTCCACATTTCCATTACCTCAAAGCGCTTTACATTATCCCTGCCCAAAGCCACCAGTGAGGCAACAGTGGCAAGGAAAAACTCCCTAGAAGGAAGGAACCAGACTCAAAGGGGGATCCCATCCTCCAGGGGCCGGCAGGGGAAGTCCAAAACAAAATCCCAATTTATAAAGTAAAATTGTCTACAATCCAGAAATAAATGCACAGCCACCTATGACAACCCTAACCCCCACGCAGCCTTAACCGTAACCATAAGTAATCAAACAATATTACAGGCATTTTTTCATTTTTTAAAGTATTAAAAAGTAAAAGTTTTCCCCCCCCCCCCCCCCACAATGTGATAAATACAAACCCACACAGAGGTTGAGACTCCTTAAATGCACAGGCAGTTTTCTCTGCCATAGGTTTACTTTCCCTGGGATTGTCCCAATCCCTTCAAATTTAATTTCTTCAATGTCTCATAGTCTCATGAGAGCGTCGTCCAACGACACAAAATGCCGTGAATTAAAAGTGGCCCCTTTCCTGGCACTGCTGTGACTGCCCCCGCCATCATCGCCTATCTTCACCATATTCATTTAAATTTGACTGTAATTAATGTTTGTAAGCCAGAATAAAAGGACCTTCACAAACAGCGGACCCGAATGGCGATCCTCTGGGCCATTCCTGCCCTAGAATTACACCCCAGCTTCAAAAGACCCCTTTATCTACCTGGACCATGTACGGATTTGTTTACTCTTTCGTCCGGGGGGATGGAGGGATGATGCATTTCTGGGTGAGTGATCTGTATCTAACACTATTTATTGCTTGGAACAAGTCCCTCCGCCTCAAGGGGGCGCCACGGAGCGACCCCTCTAAGGTGACGTGAGGTGGGTCACTGCCACCGGCTCCCAGCATGACTCATGCGCTAATTGCCCTGCATCTAACTTACCGATGAGACTGCATCGCGGACAAAAGGAACACGGAGGTAAAAAGGGATGCTACTCCTTTGACCGTAGAGTTTGAGGAAATCAGCACTCGGGCCTCCCTCGGAGGGGTTCTATCCACTCATTATTGCCGCTGTTGTTTTCATTCAGCCCTGCCAGACGCCCCTACTTTCCCAGGTTCATTAGCAGAGGAATCGGGGTGTAGTATTTTCCCCTCTCGATTCAGCCTCACCCCACTGGTTCGACCCCCAAGGGCCTGGTTACGACGCCCAGTGCCACAGTAACCGGCGGCAACCGGCATCCGCGAGATCCAGCCGGGGCAGTGAGATCCAAGGCTAATCTGCAGGGGGGCCGGGCTCTCATTAGAGGAGCGGAGGACCGGATCGGCAGAATCAGGGCAGAACAGCACCAGACACAGAAGAGGAACCTTGTAAGTTTGGACAAAAAGGTTAGCTTTCTTTGCTGTAGGAAGAGGCTTGGTGCCGGTGCGAGTGGCACAGATACCCTGGATACAACAGGGTTCATCATTAGCTACGCACTATTAGCTCGCTGTCCTCAGCACGTAAATAAACACGGAGAGCCGCGCTATGAGTCGCTCTGATTCAAAACAGCTCCTCGCCAGTGCATTAGGGGTGAATCTTAGTCGGATCCTTTGGAAAAAAGGTGATTATTTTTGTGATGGAAGGAGCGCTGTCTTCTTTTCATACATAAACATGACCGTCCTTTCTTTTAAAGGGAATATTTATTTTATTTAAGAGTGCATATTATGGTGGCTTGATAAATATTGTATGACTGTTCTGTATACGAGGGTTTATTAGTTTAGACAGGCCCGGCGATTTCGGATTAAAGAGGTTTTTTTCCGGAAAAGCAAAAAAAAAAAAAAAAAAAAAAAAGTCATTAATCAGTCAACATGGCTTCTAAGTACTCGCCGAACGAGGCCCCCGGCACAGATTAAGCCATTTTCAATCAGAGGCCTCTTTAATATGCATATCTCCTTGTCTAATAATGGGGCGCCTTTGTGAGCTTCTTTCAAAAAGCACTCTGAACATTATGTGCCGCGCACTAAAAGGCGGCCTGTTAATAATTAAAGACCCTGCATTTGCAAGGTGTCCCACCTGCGTGGTGAATTTACAGCGCCCTCTGAAGGTGTGGCTATAGGCTGTCACTGCCCAGCCACTGGGAGTCAGGATGCAGTGTGGGGGGGGTGCTTGGGGGCATGGTGTACTGCCAGGACAGGGAGAGCATTGGGTGGGTCTTGGTCTGGGTGTCTGCATCAAGATGTCATGCTGGATCTATGGAGAGGGCTGGGGCAGCCAGCGAGTCACATGACCACCAAGTCACATGACCACCAAATCCCACTAGATCTGTACATGCCTCTGATAACTGGCCCTGACTTTTGCAGGCAGCTTGTGTTACACTGGCTCTCGGAACAATACAACCACCTGAAATGTTGCGGTTTATGGGGATGGGAGGGTCAGCTGACAGGGGCTGTGTGTGCACATTCATGCCATCTATCCGTCACCGTGCTCTGTCCTGTCCTGGTCTCATGCGCTCTTCCCCATAAAGTGACCCCCCCAGTCTGATCTGAGGCCACCACCGGCCCGGCGGTGCCTCGGGGAGCCCGAGCGCAGGGCTGTGTGAATCGGGGGGCTGTGGGTCTATGGCCCTCCTGCCAGCCCCACGAAATGTCACGCACGCTGACCTTCACGTCAGCGCCCCAGCCGGTCCGGCCGCGTACTCACATCAACGTAATTTGCATTAATGTAATCCGAGCTCTGCTCGCCCTCCAGGGGCTGAAGTCTGACACGGGAATGATCATCTGCAAAACAGGGATGGGGTGGGGGGGGGCACAGAGAGAGAGAGACAAATTAATCTCTGCGAGGTGCAGGAAATCTGCTGAGGGTTACAGAAGGAGACATAACCTGCCCTTTCCGAGAGAGAGAGAGAGACACCGGGGACTTCAGACATGTAAAGGTATTTATCAACAGCACCTCATGTCTCCCCGGACAGGTGTGAAATTGGCTGTTCATAAAACTCAATCAACTGAAGCCCGATATATATGGCAATGGCCATCTAAGCAGACATATGGGGGTGGGGGGGGGGGGCAATCATTTTACAGGTAGGGCTGCCCCTGGGGTTATATTTATCTCATATATATAACCGACAAATCAAAACATTTTTACGAGAGGTAATAAACCTTTGCAGAAATAAAGTTACCAGGCCAGGACTGAAGTCGTGTGAAGTCGATGGCCATTTCTCACTTTTCCCACTTAACAGGCCCCCTCATACTGCTATTAACTAATAATGATATTTAATTAGGACTTCATTATCGCAATTATGCTACGCTAGCAGCAGCTACGTCAGAGGTGGCGGCGGCAGGCCGTCCCTACGCACACGCGATGATGTTTCCATATCGATTCTTCATCCTGTTCTCATCTTTCTTAGCGGAGTCCCACGGCGCAGACTGTCCTTCAAAAAAACTCTGAAAAGACAAAATGAGACAGACAAGAAATGGGAGTTAAAACGAGGCACCATCCTGCCAACCCCCAGCCCTCCCCCTCCCAAAGCCTGAAAAGATAACCAAGCTAAAGAACAGGTCTCTTTTCAGCTCTAGAATGGAAACTCGCTTTTAAATGTCCACGTCCCCATCGCTATTGGACATGAAACACAGAATGAAGAAGACCCTTGGAGTGGTGTCAAACAGATAAGCCCATTAGGGTCCTCGCAGCCTCTGGCTTGCTCCCTGAGTGGAGCCCAGCCACTGACAGTTTGAAGGACAAAAAAAAATTTATAAATAAATAAATAAATAAAATAAAAACAGTACGGCCGGTGGATCAAAACAGGCCTTCTCCATGGACGCCCATGAAATATTAATCAGGCACATGCGTGAGTCTACCCTTCTGATCTCAACCGGAGAACAATTACAGTGAGCATGAAAATAAAGTTTCAGGGCCCCCTGCGTGTTACTGTTCAGGGGGAGGGCAGGGTCAGGGAGGAAAGCTTCCTGCATGCCGGTGTCTGTCAGCGGAGGATACGTATCCGTGAATTTGAGTGACTGACGGTTTTGAGAGATGTCTGGCGGAGGGATATGGGGGATGGTGGTGGCGGTGCTCAGGCCACGCATTTCCATCGGGAAGAGCGCAGCGTGAGCGAGTACAAAAACAAATTAAATATAAACACCAAGAAAATACTCGTAACACGTCTCTCAAAAACATCGCTACTGGTGCTCATTAAAAAAATGCCGGAGTTTTGACAGTTATTCAAAAAATGATAATTTGATATTCCGATATTTTGGCTGTGAAATTTTTCCACAGTTTTGGACAACAGAACTTTGCTGTATAAAATGGCCAATTTCCAAATGCTGTCAGTGAAATTGAAGGTTCCGGGAGTTCAGATGAACTGCCCGAAGCGGGGATAAAGACCTTCCAGAAGACGTCTGAGGTCACCGATAAGGGTTTAGTGCACCAGCCGGAGGATGCTTCAATCACTCAGGGCAAGAAGATACAAATTCAGCATTACAGACGTTCCGTGGAATGACCTTTGCCGTCCGGTGCAGGGCCTTGTCAAAATGTGCTTTCTTGGGCCTTGTAAACCGTCACTACAGGGGATGCTTTGAAAGGCAGCTGTTTCATTCCAAGTACATCCACTCAGAAGCCCGGTGGCCCCAGAAGACATTAAACGTGCTTTGATGCACGGCGATGGACAGCCGTGCTTCTAGAGGGGGCGCCATCGCCAAGCTGCAGCGATTTTGCGAACATCACTGTCCTGCTGACCAACATTCAGCCGACAAGGTGGAAACACAGGGAATGGGGAATAAAGAAGCAAGAGAGGAGACCACGATAAAGATCCACACCGACGGACAGAACGGGATGCAGATTAGGGTGGGAAGCAGATTCAACAGGACATTGGACTGAGAGACATCTGGGCAGCTATAACTGTACAAAAAGCAAGGGCTATAATGTAGACATGCCTTACACCTTCAAGCATAATGGGGGGGCTCAGTGGGCTAGGACTCACATAGGAACCTGTGACTGGAAGTTTGGGGGTTCAAATTAGCAGGTCAGCAGAGTGATTTCACTACTGGATCCAAGGACTGGGTGACCCTAATTTCTTGATTTTATGTTGCACTGGGAAAATGCATCCAGGAAAGTGTTTCAGCCCTTCATAAGCGAGACATAAATGTTCATAACTGCCTCTGTGAGCCCTGACACAGTACTTATGAAAAGCTCAACAGGACAAGCCCCTAAGCAATGCTATAGCCCTTAACACTCTCACACAAGGTGGAGCACGAAGCTCACACATACGGAAAGTGCCTTTGGGATTCCCCTTTGGGTGCCACCATCTACGTTTTATAATCGGAAATATTTAAACAGAAGAAAAAGGACTGAGTAATTTTATCAGGTTTTTAAAGATAAGTTCTCAACATGTCTTCAGTGTCTTACTGACAGCATTATACATGCAGAAGTCCCACATGTACGATAAAGGCGGATTCCCTTGAACACAGCAATCTTTGACATCAAAACCGAGGAGCAGTGCTTGACACGTTCACGGTACGAAGGCCGGGTAACTATCTAACGTGTCAGGGAGAGTATTTTTAAAAAGGGACACCAAAGGATAGAAACCCAGTACACAGAAAACAGAATCCTTAATCAGGGCATCCATTAATAATGAAACATTCAAAACTGTATTAATGACAACCCATTCACTTTGATTAGGAAGTATTTGTAGATTAAAGCGATTGGTTATGAAAACAAAGTATGCAATTCTTTTAGATAGCAGAGACCTCAAATGGGCTCGTTGAGCTCCCAAAGTCATTAGGTATACAGACACAATCCCTAATACCACAGGACCAATTTATCATACAATATAACACCTCATCCAGCCTTGATTATTACAAAACTTATATTCCCTGAAACCTCATTCCTTTTGTATGGCTGCTAAATTCTGCATAGGAATATGGAACATACATATTAATAAATGAGGCAGTCTTGTCAGAAATTAAGACAGACCCGCTATGAGGGTGCTGGGGGCCATCACCTGTTCTGTTGGTGTCGCTGGTTCGGAGTAGGACAACCTTCCTATCCCACTGATGGCCCAGAATGCCCCATAACCCGCTGTCGGGTTTCTGGAGCATTTAAGCTCCACCCATCCGTCTAGCCCCCCAGTAGCCTGGGGGATGAGTGGTGCATGTGATTGGCTAATGAAACTCATTGGCCAATGAGACCTCAGGGTTCACCGTCTACCACAGAGGGGAACAGGAGACGGGATGAGCCCTGTAAATGGTACTTTCCTCCCTCCGGGTATGAAATGTGACTGGTCCAAGATGGGACGACTTCTGGGTCTCAGGCAGATAAAACACCCCCCCCCACCCAGTTTGCTACTGCGATGCACAATATTTTATTTTATAGTTTAGATTTTTCTCACCCTAACTGTGCTGGATAGTGATAGCTAATTCAAGTTTCATGAACAATTTTCTATATTTTTGACTGCACTAGAAGGCGCTCTTGGTCTGCTTTGGGGCACGAATTGAGCTCCTTTTCGAATAGAGCACCATCTATTGGTGTCAGAAAATACAGCAAATGGTTCATGAAAATTCATTTGGCCATAACTAGTGCTGGGTTATGCTGTTCTGTTTCGTGACATTATATTTTATTTTAGTTTCTTGTTTAGTTGTTCTTCCTTGTATTCATTTAGGTATCCAGGCACCTAGGACAGCTAAAGGGTACTAGAGGAAAAAAGGGAGTTTGTTTCAGTGAGTGTTATGCTGCATTCCATTTACCCCAACAGCTGTAAATGACGTCACACCGAGTTAACCACGTTCCAGTACAAGAAGTCAAAAAGCATTTAGCAATGCTAGTTCTAAGCAGGATCATTGTTAGCCATTATTATCAATACCAGTTGATAACACATTATGGGAAATTTTGAGCATACAAACACTGTAGCAACATGTCCACAGGTAGGGGTTGGAATACTGTGTGTACAATTGATTAAATAAGACACAATTAAAACATAAGTGTTAATCAACAGTATATAACTACAGATTTCACTTCTGTTGATAACGGGCGCAGCCATCTTGAATTCTGAGGTCAGGGGTATACAGGTTCCACCGACTTGGAACTCAGAAATTCCGACTTCCCGGTTCAAATTAAATGCACCATTCGAGTTGCAGCAGGAGAAGTTGTGGCTGTGTGCGGTGTTTGTCAGATGTCTAAAGAATGGAAAGAATTATGTGATTGTTTTCTAACATCTCTCACACCTACCCTGGGGTCAAATTGAGCCCAAAAAGGCACATGTCAGGTGACTTTTCTCATAGTTAAACATACAGTGGTACCTCAGGACTTGAAATTAATCTGGTCAGAACTCCGGACCGAATCCTAAAAAGTTCGAGTTCTGATTAAATTTTCCCCATAAGAAATAATGGAAAACCAGTTAATTTGTTCCCGGTCCCAAAAAATTACACCGAAATATGTTTTTTTTTTTTTTGTTTAGCATTTAAACACAAAATGAACCGGACAAAACAAGAAAAGCATATACTGTACTATAGACATCTAAGCACATTTATCAAAACAGTCATTTTTAAAGTAAGAAAATAAATGTATCCAAACAATGTGTAAAGTTAAAAAAAACAAAAAAAAACAATGTGTCATGCCCCGATCGTCCGCTTCTTCCGCGTGCCACGCCTCCTCGTTAACCCCATGTGGGATCCCCGTGTGATCAGCTGTTTCTGGTTCTTGTCATTAGTCCTCTGTATTTAGTCCGTGTTTCAGTTTGTTTCCCCAGTCCGGTCATTGCATTGCCCGTCTGCGTTTTGCCTGCCTTACCTGTAATTAAACCTCATATTCCCCGATACCCTGACGTCTGTGCCTTTGTCTCCATTCTGTCCCCACTGGGCACGACAATATTATTATGATTAAATGTATTAATGGTTTATTATTAATATTAAGATTATTAATAAGAAATCTTTTTTTAAATGTATTTTATTATGTAACAATCACTGTTACTGTATATAATTGTCTAAATGTATTTTTACTGTCTAAATATATGTATTCAGCTAGTGTAAACAGCGAATGCGAGTCTGAGACTGAAGCGTTACCCTTTGTTTCCACTGAGAGACATGCCGCGTGACTCATTTCCCCGCGTGTACAAGTTATCTTAGGTCAGGGTTCACGGTTTGAGTTCTAGGTAATTTTTTTTCAAACTGGTTGGTTTGACTTTTAAGAAATTCGAGTTCTAACGAGTTCGAGAACTGAAGTACCACTGTAATTATTGTAGGAGCATGTAAGAGTTAAACATGATTTTTCACCACATGTGTAACAGTAGCTAATCTGTTCCTGGGGGAATCCATCGATGAGACATTACAGAGAATCACGATTCAAACGGTCCGAAGGGGGGGAGATACTGTTTTGACATGGTTAAAGGCCAGAGTCCATGAGTCAGGTTCCTGGCAGAGTGAGACTGGATGTTTCTCTACAGTTCTCTACAGAGCGTGACACCAGGGTAAACGCGTGTCAAGGTTTGCAATGGCTGACCATACAGCTCCTTCTGAATGTAATGAGCATCTGACAGTGCTGATGTCTCCCATGAACTGGATCAGTGTGGCTAGTTCTTTTTTCTGGAGTGGTACTCAAAGGCATACAGCAATAGAACATATAGCATACAGAACAGGATGATTTCTCAGGTCCAGTGGTTGCATTTCAGTTCAGAGATAGCAGGTCTAGACAGACCTTATACAAGGTGACATTTCACAGCTACCTTCCATGGTATTACCATACCTGCAGATAGTAACTAGCAACAGAGAAAAGTAATATGCATTATTCATCATATGGGTCAGGGTACTATTTTTTAAAGCAAGATAAATTCTCGACAATTTGTTCAGTTTAAAGTAAAAAAAAAGTAATAAAAATCACCTTACCCTATACTTTCTTGCATAAAACACTTTGGAGAAAATCACCCTTACAGGTACCTTAATTTACACAGGAATCCAGTTACATGATAGCTTATTACTAACCCGTATCACAGCGGCTTGACAGATTTCAGCATTTCTTTAACTCTTATTTCTTACTGTGTTACCACAGCGACTGGCTGACTGTGGTAATGTAACATGTGTGCTTCCAAGCCTTAAACATGCAACAGCACACGCAGTGACACATTACTTATTGGATTCTTAAAGGGGAACAAACATTTCAGAGTGCGTGCAACCTCTGACTTAGCACACTATCAGGGGAAAAAAAAATCACAATCAAAGGCAGAAAACAGACAATTATTAAGCTCTAACAAGCTCTCTTAGAGGAAGTCCAAAGAGCTTCAAACCTTCACAAGTGGTTACACTCTGAACAGTTTGTCAGGGGTACACAAATTGACAGAAAGGTGTCAAACAGAGGAAATTATTGTAGAAAAATGAGGCGCTTAATATTCCTTTTAGCATTAAGCAGTTTGTTTTGCTGCATATTTTTTTCTCAAAGACAACGATATATAGGAAAAACTTATCTACGGAATCCAGCTGTGCTCTGAGCGGGTAAACCGATTCTCTGCTTATAAATCCCGCCTTTCTCCTTGGTGGTACCTTCAGGGGCAGTTAATAAGCCACCAGCATCGTCTCGAGACAGAAGAAACTACGGATTAATGAAACATCTCAAAAAATGGGAACATTTTGACATTATGTTTGGGCAAAAGGTGCTCCAGTATGTAGCAAAACAAATCCACTATCATTGCTGGGAGGGAGCAGGACACAGTTTGCCAACATGTACATTTATCTTCCGATGGCAGTTTCCAGATGCATTTATCCCTAAAAATATTCATTCCTGACTGGAATAACACAGCATTACCTAAGGCTACAAGTAACTAGCTTGGTAAGACTATAATGTGACGATTGCTACAAGTCACAAACAACCAAAAGGGATCCGCTTACCTCGTTAATCTTTTCCACAGTTAATGTACAGATTAACAAGAAGCATGGGTCAGAGAGAAATAAGCGAGCATTTTAGTAGTATGTTTGGACACCATCCTGGTCAGTCTTAAAGGTCACTGGTTTGAGAACATCACACACAAATGGGTTACTAGCCAAACAAGCCGGTCTACATTTTAGTTGACAGGTCTACGAATAAAGACATTAAAAATAACAGCCAGTCGGAGGAAGCATCCAGAATGGTGGTGGGGTGGTGGGGGATTGGGGGCGTGCATCGTTCATCTGCCCAGCCGTGTTGCTGCCCCCCCTCAAGAGAAAAACAGAAATGAAACCCTTAAGACAGCCCCAAATAGCCTGCCAAGGACAAGGCAGACCAAGGAATTATGGGATATCCCCTGGATGCGGTTGCTTTGTTTTTTACAATAGGGGGGCTCATTACGGATAAACGTCTCCCACACAAACTGTGCACTTTTCAAAGCCCCGAGCCCCCTAAGATGAGAGAGGCCAGCAGCCCGTCACAGAGGCCAACCGCGAGCGGGCAGCGCTGGCTAGCGCTGTGACCCAGTGTGCCACCGTTTAATGAAGGACATAAAAATTAAGCCCAGTGCTGGTGGGGCTGCCTGTTTCCTGTCTGTGTTTTTTTATTTTTTTCGGGCATCAGAGAGTCAGATTAAAGCTCGCAAGTGCTGAGAAAAATTCTGCAGAACTCAAACACAGGAGCGGGAAAAATCAGCAAGGAGCCTTTCACACTGTGATGTCCCCCTCAGATAGAAAAAAAAATAGGAGGACGGACTATGCCATTCTTGTTCATCTTATTTACAGCACAGGGCCGAACGCTAAGCCCCGCTATGGCCAGAGCGCTGCCACGCGCCGGGCAACAGGGGGCAGGAGGGCGACCACAAGGCACGAGGGGCACACTGAGGGCAAACGGAGCATGAGAACGCCGTGGGGATCTGTGTGGCGAGGATGCAGATGCCGTGCATGAAGACTCAAACGGCACCACAGAGACCTACAATCGGCACAGCACGGAGGGGGGACAGGACGAGGAGGAGGACGAGGAGGAGCGGCGGACATGCGGGGCCTCACCTCATACTCCTCCTTGAAGCCGTAGCCCTCGGCGCATTTCATCTGAGTGATGTGCTGCAGCAGGTCGGCCACGCGGATGGCAGGATGCAGCTGGCCCGTCTGGTAGGGCACGTCCGCCACCTCCCGCTTCTTGTACGACTGCGCCAGGCTGCTGGTGTCGCTCGCCATCGTCTGGGCCTCGTCTGCAACGACATGCCATCACCACACGGTCAGCACTCCCTGGGGCGAGGACCCCGGACCGGGCTGGCCGCGAGACGGAGAGACAAAGAGGCGGCCGGGTCATCGAGATGAGGCTATGTGAGGGAGAGATTCAGCTGCTACGTCTGCTTTGGGGACTAACACTGAACCGCCACAGGAGTGAGTGAAGGACACAGAGGAACGTGGTCGAGAGGGACTTCATCATCAGCGCAGACATTACAGCACTCGAGAAAAATAAATAGTTATTTTAGGGTGACCACACAGAAAAGCGTCCTTTATCCAGCTACTTTATGACGTATAAAAACACAAATCACATCCACTAAGTCCTCCAGACCCTGTGACTGAGGTGCACACACTACTGGCCCTTGGCATAATTAGACCGATGGTGAGATGAAGGCGTACGGATGCTTTTAGGGTCGTGGATGATAGAGATGAGGAGCGGAGGGGACTGACGGTCAGCTACGATGGTGGCATCGCATGGGACCTCCCTCAAGCTGGGGTCAGAGGCTGAGAACGTCGGCAGGCGTGTCCGGGGGCGCAGCGGGACAGTGCGATGGGTCATGGAGCTCGCCATGCTAGCCAGTGGCTGCGCTGTGTGCGACGGGGGGGCAGGCGTGGGATGGGAAATGTCAGCTGCCATGCAAGTCAACACACATCAGAGGCAGCGCCCCGTGCCCCCCCAACCCCCCCCGCATGAAGCAACACAACCTCCTCCCCCAATAGGGCAAACTGTGAACTTACCATTAATTGGCACTTTATAAGGAGATAGATAACAGGTTAAATGTGAAGAGAGAGAGAGAGAGAGAGAGCAGGAGAGAAAGGAGACAGGATATAAGCAACAGTACAGCATGAGCACCTGCACAGATTCCTAGCTGAACTCATTTAGGCATTCCAGGCCCGCAGTTTATACCTCCGGCCACTGGGGGCATCGCACATTGATGGAATAACCTCACTTGGCTATTTCAGGAGCAAAAAAAACACAGTAGCTTAATATTCAAATTTTATTGTGCAATATTTATTGTATGGCCTTAAAAACAACAAAAAACATTTAAGAAAGAGAATCTAACAAAAGAGAATGTTTGTGACAAAATACAGCTAAAAGCTTAAATGTAAATCCAATTACAGCATCGTTTGTGTGTCTAAGTATGTGCCTCCGACCGTGTCTATGCTGGATGTTCCATTTATTGCTGCCACTGACTCCTCGCTGACTCCTCACTGACTCCTCCCACAGGAAGACTGGAGCCTGACTCCATACTGGTGTGTGCACGCCCCCTCTTGCGAGCACCCTTTCCTCGTCAACCCTGAACCGCATGCAGTTAACATCAGGAGAACATCCTCCTGTAATCACCCTTCCCACCACATGCTGCTTTTTCCACTAAAGGCCAATAATGATTAAAATTAAAATATATAGATAGTTTATTATTCTATTTTATCACAAAAAAGGATAAACACTGCCAAACAAAAACGAAAAACAAGTAGGTCACCAGCGGTTGGCCAGAGGCAACAGCAACATTAAAAGGAATAGCAAACAGATCCCTCTAGGAATGAGAGACTAAGGATTCAATAAGGGAGAGGAGTGTAAATCTAACCCCCCCCCCCCCCCCAGCTGTGAGCTGAGCCCCCCCGTCACACGGGACTTGATGCTTGGGGCTGCCACCCCGCCCCCCGCACCCCCCCTCCACCCCCACCCTCCCGCGCTGCCACCGCACCCCCGCCACTCCCCACATCCAGTCCACATTGTATGTCCATGCATATGAGAGGTCGTACACATACGTGACGTCACACACGCACGACACAGAATGCGGATGGGATGGAGTGAAGGCAGCCTCAGCTCGGGAAAAGCCCTCGTTCCGCAGAGGAGGAAAGCAGGCGGCTATGGAGATGAAGGAGCCATCCCCGAAAAAAAGAGCAGCCCAAAAACCGGAAAACAGAAACAAAGAGCATTTCCCTTCCATCAGTCTTCATTCCTCCCCTAGCGGGACGAGAAACGTAATGGTGTGTCTGACACATGGATCAGCAGAAGGAGTGCGGAAGAGGGCAGTTTCTCACCTAAAATAGCGGTTGGCACAAAGGGAGGATCTGCGCATACACCAAACCAGCATGGAGTTGAATGTTTACAAGGAAGAGAAACAGAGCAGTAAACAGGTGAATGCAATACTCCACAGGGCAGAAAGAGGAACATCGTACAAACGAGCAGCAGGTTTGTTAGTTACAGAAGGAGCAACAGAACAGCGCAAACAGAGTCAGAAGCTCTCGGTTCTCCGGTGGAAGGAGCAGAGGGTGGAGGTGCCCAACGAACAAAAACGGCAGAGAACGGGTTCTCCGACGGGGGCAGCATGTTGCCACGTTATGGGCCGAACTTACCGCAACTTCACAACTTACTAATGCCACCTCAATGCCTTTCTTATACTAATTAACCAGGTACGATAAGCTCCGGAAGTTAGCATAACTGGTAACATTACTCTCCGTTATTCAGAAAGGTTCGTAGTGTGGGTAGTATCAGAGAGGTTAAGAACGTGCCTAGATTCTCTCATCGTCTACCGTTTATGATGAGGTTACACGTACAACGGAGAGGTAAGAAGCATGAGCATTACCTGGGTAGTAGGAGTTGGGAACAGTGGTGCTAAGTGTGTTAGTCTTCAGAGTGAATGATGACGGGGAGGACACAGCTTGGAACAAAATGAGAAAAGCAAACAGGTAAGTAGCATGTACAGGCACCGGCCGGCCACAGTGCGATTCGCACGTTTACTATTCATATTCACCCAATCCTGGGAGGAGGACACCCCTACAAAGGGTCGTGTACACCCTCTGAAGTCAAAATAATATTCATAACAGACTGAGGAGACATGCAGTAGAACGTCTCCTCGTAATTACACAATGAGGACAGGAATTAAAACTGCCAAGAACAAATCAAGAAGCAAATCCATATGAAGTTGTACTACTGCCTCCATCTTATGGAAATACCTTCTGACTGTGTGTTTAATAATTTAATACGGAGATGGCGCTTACCCCCTGCAGGTCACAAACAGTCACTACACTATTGGGAGTGAGGAGATGACAGTTTATGGGGGGTCCAGAAAATACGAACCCGCCCGTGATCATATATAACGGATCCACATGGGGGAGTGTGGTGTTGTCTGGGGATACCAGCTTTTAGGGGCTTATCTTGGTGGAACGACCTGCTCGTGGGCTAAGGAAATGCGTCTGACAGACGGGCAAGCAAGGTCACGTCTGAAGAGGTTCTGCTGTTGGAAAAGCGCCGGGCGCTGAGCAGGGAGGAGCCCTAATCATGGATTAGCCGGGGTTAGCCTGACCGACGTGACCTGAGCATAGGGCTGTGAGTCATCTCAGTGAAGGAAATGGGTACAAGGACAAGCCATAGGCACCATTGAGGGTTACCTTATAGTAGGAGTTAATGTTACACATCCAGAGCTATCTAATCAATGACGTAAAACAGGAAAGACTTACTGCCCATAAAATGGCAAAGCAGCGAGAGTTATAAAATATTATTTGTTTGAGGGCACTATATGTTGACCCCCATGTGGTGCGCTAGGCAAGCTTGACTGCAAGTGCCCCCTGTTGGAGACAAAGTGAAACAAGCTGGCTAAGTCGGCACCCCTTTAGAAGATGCTGTCCTAGGTGGCCGTCTGCCACTGATAGCGGCACGCGGAAAGTAGTTGAGTAGGGATAGATTAATCAGGGCTTTTTTTCAGGCCCAGGCCTGACTAAACGTACACGTCATGAGCCTCCCATCTCGGCTGCTTTGCTCACCCCTGCCGTTGATGTTGTGTGTGTCCATGAAGGAGAATGCCTCGTCGCAGTTGGTGCCCTGCTCCGTGTAGCTCTTGTCCATCGAGTTGACCATCACCGTCATCTCCTGCCGTGTGCTGCTCAGCGTCTCCTTCCGCTTCTTCGCCAGCTTCCTGCAGTCACACACAACAAGCACAGGGCACGCCTTGTATATTTATGTGGACAATATATATACACATCTATCTATATTTCACATACACCCAAAAATGCTCCTCGCTTTACAGTGGTTCAACTTACGATATTTTAATTTTATGATGTGATATCAACGCACATTCAGTAGTCAGCTTTGAATTTTGTTCGGTTCCTGTTCTAGCGATATGTCGTACGATACATTCTCTGTCTCTAACGATCAGGAGTGTAAACATCTCATACATATGTCATAGTCATATCGTACAGTGCTTTTTTCTGTGTTTAAAATGTTCATTAACTTCTCAATTACTGGTTTTTAGTGCGTTTCAGTAATTATTTATTTACATGTCTGGGTTCATCAGAACACATCCCCACCATAAGTCGAGAAGCATCTGAATAATTAAAAAAACATACTGTATTTTAAATTTTTTTTTTTCTTAAACCACTGTACAGCTTTTGCTCTCCAACTTAACAAACCAATTCCAACATACTGCAGAAAGTGAGACCATGTATTACACTTTAAACCTTCATAATTTATCATTTCAGTCCGGAATATAAACACTTTTTTTTGGACCGAATTGCCTTGATTAGAATGTAAGCCCATGCAAATTTTGTAAACCAACCCACAGATGAAAGAATCAAATCCGCCGCCCCCCCCCCCCCCCGCCCAATGGCTGAGCTGCAGGGACTGCTGACAGGAATAAAGGCAATTATCTAAAGGTCAGGGAGAGCCCAGCGAATGCCCCCCCCCAAAAAAAAAGCTGGCCGACTCGAGCCTGAGACTCTCTGACGTCTCTTTAAAAGGACCAACCCAAGAGCAGGAATGTGTGATCCTGGGAATGCAGTGCAGCCAAGGAGAGGGGGGGAGAGAGAGGGGGCATGCTACCTGGACCACAGGGCAAAGAAGAATACAGGGACGGGGGTGGGGGGGTTGCTGAGGAGGCAGGGGGGTGTGATCTGACATCGTTCTCATGAGAGAGATGCTATGGTACGGGGACCCCCCTAAGCAGCCATGCCGGGACCTTCCGCACATGGCCTGTCATCTGAGGGGGTGGGGCAGTCTCTTCAGTGGGGTATGGGGGGGGGGGGGGGGGGATGAATGATGCATTAGAAGGAGAGTCACAGGGATGTTTTCTAGCCTGCAGCAATGTGATGGCGGCTCCCTGAGAGGCGCCCGAGTGCGTCTGCTGCAGGGGCCGGTCGGCGCCCCCCCCCCCCCCCATGCTAATTCAAGCTGTCAAGCCGGGGTGCAGCAACACTCCCCCCCCCCCTCCCCCTTTCTTTCTTGGAGATGGCGTAAGCTCATGAGATGTTGGTGCAATGAAAGTTCTTGGAGGATTCAGAACTACTAGCCGGGGAAAGCGAGGAGGTGGTGGAGGCCGGGATCACAGATGGGAGCCAGATGTTGGACAGCCAGGCCGCTCCCAAACCGGCCCCTCCCTGGTTTCCAAAACAGGAAGGTCGCGGCAGCGTTAGCCTCCGAAAGATCATCTGCAGCGGTGCTATTTGAGATGGGGCTGTTTTTATGTCTAGGGACTGTAGCGCTGCACCATTCACCGTGGAGATGCCAAGCAGAAGCACGTGATGCATTACCTCCCGCCGGCCAGTGAGAGGTGCCATTTCCGTGCACATCTCAGGGGGTGGCCGTGTAATTGCTCCCCCCCTCCCAAAGCACCAGCTCTATTTTGAATCCTCAGTGAACAGAGCGTGCTTTCGGTCCACGTGAGGTGAGACGCTGATGAATGTGAGCCATGTTTGCGGCACAGCCATCACCCAACCCCCCCCAACACCCCCGGGACCCCGACCTGTCGAGCTAAGTGTTCCACACCAGGACCAGCTAAGGAACAACACGCCCCCTCACAAACACGCAGCCCCGGGGGTGCGTTAGGGGGGCGGGGAGGGATGGCTCCCTCTCACAGCTAAAGAGAGATGACAGCGGCACTGCTAGGAATGTAATCTGTGAAGAGCAGGTGGATGAAAGCCTTGAATTCATTCCAGCAGAGGCCTCCATACTCTCCAGCTTATAATTTCCTTGACAGCCTCCTTATTTTGTGAATGGCGGCACATCAGCGAATCCTAATGACATCAAAACTGCCCCCCTTTCTCCCCAGGGCACCTCAGGGGTGTGTCGGGGGAGGGGGGGGGGGACGGGACTAAAGCCTCCCTAATGACAGCAGCTCCTCGTCTATCACTCCAGAGCATTCCAATCCTGTAAACCCAACCGAAAATGAGAAACTCATACGGCCAAACAGCTACTTGTGCATTACGAAATAAATGAAAGCACTCGTTGGTGCCCCTTTCCCATCATTATTTCAGCCTCTCAAGGTCAAAGCCAATCTCTCAGTCAGTAATGGGAAAAAAAAAAAAAGGACAGCAGCTTTCTTCAGGCGAACGTCCCGCAAGATCCCAGGAAAATAAAATTCGAAACCCTTCAGCGGCCAACGGTCAGATTGAAAAGTTTCACGTCTGAGAGTGAGGCTGCGGAGTTTCTCATCCTGGTGGGCGGGGGCATGCCACCACAGTATGGCTGGAGGGTAGCACACCACAGTGTACAGCCCCCCAAGTTGGAATAGTCCATTACAGATTGAATGGGGGGGGGGGGGAATTTGTCTATACTGAAAACTGTCACAAAAATTCCTAACAACAGACATGTTGCTATAATTTAAATGATCATGTTCTGTAACCTCTGCCCTCAGGGGGCCCCTGGTCTGTAGGGCCCCCTGCAGCTGACTACACTTGCCTTATAGGAAGTCCGTCCCTAGCTAACAAGGATGTACCTTTGCTGGGGGAATACCTGCCCTTTGAATACTGTCTCACACCCCAAGCCATTAACCTGGCTTGCCTGTGAGAAGCCCCCCCACCTGGCTGAACAACACAACAGCACAGCCAGCAAAGACTTTACAAACACAAAGACTTTTAATGTTTGTCACTAGCTGATAAATCACCTTACTAAGAGATGCTTGTAGGTGCTACTGTAAAACTTGTACTTTAAAAGCCATTGATATAAATGCCTTAAATTCATGAAACCCTTTAAATAGACAAATCCCTTTTCTTAAGTATGTCCCAGAGCCAACTTCACAATGGGAATGAGGATGATGGCATCTATGACACATTGAGATTGTGTGCTTTAGTCTACAGGTTAATACAAACTCCTATTAGTCATTAATGACCACTGATTAACTTCTGGAATCTCCAACCGAATTAAACTTTAAAGAGTCATTATTTAATCTGAAGTTTAAATTTGAGATGTCTAAATAAGAGATAACTTCATTACATAACCATCAAACATGAGTAAGAATCATTATTCATCTTCGCTATTAAAGCCTATTTCTTTTATATAGGGCTTTTATTCTGACAGTGTAATTAAAGTGAAAGGTGCGCAGTGTAATCACAGCACCTTTGGAATCTGCATCATTTTCATGGCCCATCCATTGTTTACAGACAGCACAGTGCCTTGGAAGGGAGAGCTACGGCCTCACACCTGCAAAGCTGAGGGTTCAAATCCCCTTCTGATGGACTGGATCATTTCTATTGAATTATATATTTTTCTTACTGTGATTCGAGGGGTAAAATTGTTTATTTAGCAGATGCTTTTACTCAAAGTGACACATATTAGAGTACGGTCAGTCCTTGGAGCAGTTTGTGTTACAGGTCTTGCTCAAGGACCCAGTGCTGAAAGCACTGGGATTTGAACTGCCAACCTTCTGTTCACAAGGATGGCATCCCAACCTATTGAGGTACACACAGTCAAAAACCTTCATCTAATTTTAAATATTATGAGAAAATAAATTTGCATTACTGCAGTACTAATATTTCCGAGGAGCCACGTACCCTTGGCCAACATGGGAATTACTTCAAACAAAACTGGAAACATGTAGGAGTGTGTTTGGTACAGGTGTGACTCCACACTGATATAACAGCATGAACCGCTGAAGTCCTAACCTTCCCTCTTTGTACTGCGGAACTGGCCAGGTTACCTGTGGTGTAACAGGCAGGTATGCCTACATATCATTTCCGATTTTTCAGATCTTATGTTTCTGTGTTTAGCACGCCCAGGCAAATCTCCCTGAAGGACACCCCTGGCGGGTCTGGTACAGTACCTATAGCCCATGCTCAGTAGATAAAACAATCCGGGCAAAGTTCCCAGCTTCAGGAAGCTTCCTCAACAAACTCGTTGAGATCCCACAAGGAGATGCACAGCAATGCCGTCACCAAAAGCGTGGCTTTAAAACAGCCACCTGCGCAGAGAGATGACAGCATACCTGCGGTTTAACAGTCATTACCAACAGCGACATCAGACATGATCTGCCCTGCATGCAACTCACAATGTGCTGGGTGCAGCCATCATGAAGTCGGGAATCACGAGCAAAGGAGAGTCAAGAGAGCGGTGCTCATTGTCACAGGGCAGAAGACTGTGACAAAACCCCCTCTCTCCCAAGAAAGAGCCCTTCCTCTGATTTACAGTCATTAACGATCAAATTACAATCAGTAAAATTCAAAAATGTAGCTGTCTGATTCTGAAAGAGGATGACAACTCTGGGTATAGCTGGAGCTCTAGGTAAGACTCTTTCTTCACCACTATTGGGAGCTTTACTTACACAAAAATGTTCTGAGGAAAATGTCGTACAGCTACTGGGTCCTATTGGTGGTCAAACCCACCTGTTTCATGATATACAACATTCTCCAAAGCAACTCCAACCACCAGACAAAAAAATGAATGAAAACAGTAGTGAGGAACTTGGAATAACACTATGACTAGATAAGATACTACAGTCTGATAATCACAGGAATCAGAGCCTATCATATTCCTCTGCATCTCCGAGATCCCTCTAAAACCCTAAAACGCAGGTAACTCCACACGTCACTGGAATGAAAAGTTGGACCCGGAGCAGCTTAAATCCTCCGGCGAGCTACAGCAGGCATTGGACGATGCCTGAGTGAGTGAACACTCACGTCAGACTCCGCCCCTTTCTGGGGGGGGGGGGTCGTCGTAAAACATGAATACGCTCATGATTAAAACAAAAATGTCACGAAGGCAGATGTTCCACACCGGCTACATAAAACATAGCAGAGAAACCCAGAATGCAACAGTGTGGGTGCAGGGGAAAGCTTACCATTCTCAGCTGCGATATTAACCAGGATAAATTACACCCGTGACATTAAACATGGGCTGTAGCCGATGACAACTATCCAAGGAGGGTGTGTGTGTTTCCACGGAGAACCTAATGGGGGATTCAAGACAGGCGAACGGCGCTACTTTCATTTGTTTATCTGTCCTAAATGAGAGGGTATGAGTGTCTTTTTCCAAGCACTGGGATCTTGTCAGCGTGGCTTGTAATTACAGCTCCTGGTCTGCCGGCCTCCCGCTCACACGAAAGCTGACTCATCTGCTTTGCCGTACCTACAGAAAATGTGCCGCGCGTTTCCTTGCTGGGGAAAAACACAGCGAGCTAAACGCTAACGTGCCGCCCCGACGAGGCGGACGGCCGGCGGAGCCAGCGCCAGAAACACGGAAATACTGTGCCGGGTATCAGGGAGCAGGTTTTAGAGTTTGGAGTAGAAAAAGAGAGAGTAAAAATCAGGAAGGAGCTGCCGCGGTGTCCCTGTGAAGTCCGCGCTGAGCAGGTCCGCGGTTTACGGGCCACTGAGGAAAACACGCTAGTCAAGTCCAAAAAACCTGGCGTCCGTGCAACTGGCAGGTTCCCCTCAGGACCCAGGCTGAAGCTCAGTCTGCCAGTCATCAGATCAACTCACATCACTTTGTGTCACATCACTTGACACTTGGTAAAGTGCAAGTGAGTGGAAAACTTGTGCACGTAAATAAAATAAGTGTCAAAATGTAAAAGAAATTGGCCAAATGGAAATATATTGTACAAAAATGTACAAGTATACAGTACTGTAAAAATGAATAGTGTGCAAATTAGGAACTATAAATACAATGAATGGACATATGAATACAAGTGTGGATGTCGTGGACATGGATGCCTGCGAATGGTTTCATGAGTTCGTTTTTGGATGGTCTGGGGAAATAATAAAAAAAAACTGTCCCAGTCTAATTTCAGCATATACAGCAGCTGGCCGCTGGTACTGAAATAGAACAATCCACTCGTCCATGTTGCCATGTTTTGTTTTTTTTTTCCTTCCTCTACATGAACCTTCGCGACAAGGCCTTGCTGTGGTAAATAAGTTCTCTAGTGAGGTTAGAACATTCAGAAAAAGAGGACTCTGAACATGCGCTCATTAACGGGTTCCGTGCACCGGCATGCTGTAAAGGGAAGCCCATGTGGCACGCTGTAGAGAAACCCCGCAGAATCTGTTTCAATTTCCCACGATGCCCGGCTGGCTGTCGCTGACCTAAAGGATGCGCCAATGGCTCAGAGTTGCTGGGCCGAACCCCCGCATCCGTTTCAGAAAAAGACTAAATCAAACGCTGACAGATAAAGGGGCTGGTGACGTGACTATCACAGCGTGTCACCGTGGAGTCATAAAAGCTCTACAGCCACAGAGGACCGGACCGTGGCCCGACCGCATCCACAATGCATTTCTTCATAAATAAATGAAAGGGATTGGGATGCAAATGCTGGTTTGAAAACATGCCTTCATGGCTGCTGAGTCCAGCTGCTGGCACAGTCATCTTTCATGTGCGCAAGGACAGATCATTTTGTTCACTGAAAACATTTTAAGCCATCTAAATAAAAGCATTAATAGTTTTTTGACAGCACACGGGGCAATTTTTAATGACATCTTCAATTTACATTTGACTATAAGAATTTGATCTGCATTGTGGCTTAAATATTTAGAGATAAAGCGTTTAGATGAGATTTTCATTGACTTTCATCTGTTAAACATGACTGATTGTAAAATTCAAATCCTTAATTGTTCGAGCGTGATTCACTGTTTAACACCAGGTGTGAATAAGTCATGAAGCAAATTCTAATGTATAATTTTGCTAAAAATGTCAATTTTTAAAGAACTGTGAGCATGAATCATGTCTATGTGCACATCACTGTGCCTCATCTCCGGATAGAGAGGCTGGCTAATCAGCAGAGATCCTTAGACACACAATTCTTAACCTGTGCAATAAACTCCAAGGAGCTTCCTGTCTGATCATGGCTCACTGCGGTCCTACTTCTTACGAACTCAGAGAGCAGATCACGCAGATTTCTGGGTGGTGCTTTTGAGGTTCAGCCTCCCCAGCGATAAAGCTGCATTGTTTCCGGACAAACAATGAGGAAACCACCCTGCACTGAGGGAAAAATGAGGGTTGAGGGGCCTAACGGTAATTACAGCTTAAGTAAACCGTAATACACCTGAGCCCCTATCGGACATCCACCACCACAGACACTCACTGTGCACATCACCCCAGAGAAAGAGCCGGCCACGGCACTGCGCTCACCACCGGCGGCACTGCCGAAAACTTCATGCTACAGCAAACCCGTGGTCACGCTGGATCTGTGCCCCATTCACCCACTGGTTACTGTGGATTTATTTAAGATGGGAGTCATAATTCATACAGAGGGGCCAACATTATCATCAACCAATGATACGTTTTGAAATTGGCGAGTGACAGGGGAGTGGACCAATCAGCTTTCAGCTGGGGCCAGTGACTCAGTGGTCCTGTCCCTGTATATGACCCAAGACTCAAGCTGGAAAGGAGTGTGCTGTAATTCCACAGGATGTGCCCTGACACGTGCCCCCGTCACGCTCAAGAAAAGGCCCCGATGCAGAGAGCAGCTGCCCGCTACGGCTCTCTCCTCCTTCACTCCTCTTTATCTCCCTCCCGACGCCGTGTTTCTCGCTCCAAACTAATGTGAATCCCTCGCTGCAGATAATGCGACCGTTCTGTGCTCGTCGGATTTAATTAAGGCGCTTGGTGCAGGCGACACCTCTCATTAAGCGACCTCGGCTGGGCGAGCCTGTCCTTCCCGCCCCAGAGCAGCGCCGTTCCCGATAAACGTCTTCTCCGCTTGTCATTTTGCCAGCTAATATGCTTCCTTCCCATGCAAAGTGATCAAATGGGTGCGACTGCACTCCACAGAAACCAACAGGAAATGCACTGTATTAAAATAATTAAAAAAATGTATTATAAATATGAGGAGTTAGCCACACGGTGCATTTTGCAGGCTCATATGTATTACAAACAATTTATTTATTGACGCTTTACATTAACAGCAGCTTCATAATGCACTCTTAAAGCATTCATAGAACATTCATAAGCATCATGAAAGTACAGTAAAATCCCATTATAACAGACTTCAAGGGACCTGGTAAAACAGTTATATGCAAAGTCCGTTATACCCAGAGTTCCTGTATGGCCAGAACACATCTACAGGACACCATTGACTCATGCCACACCTCAGCAGACACACTTGTGGTATAGATTATTATATTGTACATGTAGTAATCCAACTTCACCTGACCAGATGCGTGACTATTAATAATCCCGACTACGTATCTGTGCTGGATATCACCGGCACGCCACGCGCCTTTTGGCGGAACTGCATGTCCGTTATAACCGAACAGAACTACAGCTAAAAGCAGCCCTGGGACCAAATTGTTTGTCTGTTATAAGCGAAATTCCGTTATACGTGCGTCCGCTATATCCGATGCTTTTTCTGTATGTTCTTAAAGGCGCACGGCTCGGACCAGCGGACCTCGTCCGTAATAGACGATATTCCGTTATACGCATTATCATTTATTTATTAAGGAGATGCTATAACCTAAAGTAATGCACAATTTAAAAGCAGGGCCAGGCACTGGAGCAAGTGTGGCCCAATGACGAAATCAGTCCGCGGACTCTGGGACTGGAACCAGAGACCTTCTGATCACAGATACAGCATCCTAGCCCACTGAGCCACACACCATTCCCGAGCATTAATGCTTCAAGTGTAGATGTTATAGGATTAACCAAAAAAGGAATATCATTCCCATTTAGAGAAATGATTTATAACTTGTAACCTAGAGATTATTTGGATAAGGATTGGCTTAAGCAGAACAACAATAAATGTGTTATAAATGGGAAGTGAATCTGGCACGTATTCCGCTATATTTCAGCTCGTGTCTTGGGGACACGAGTGTTTGTGACCTTCTTATTGCTTTAGTGTTAACGACGCCTTTTCATTCTCTTTCATAATGTGCTTCACTGGTCCATCACAATAAGTTTCAAAGGTGGAGAGGACTCTATCACTGGTCGCGCACGGCATGCGGGGGTGGGGTGAGGCTGAGAGCGACGCTTTGAGGCTGGCCCCGAGCTCTCCGTGACGGCATGGTCCCCCCACCCCGAGCCCTCGCTCTACTGCCTGCAGCAGGATCAAAGGGCCACTGGTCAATATTTCATTAAACTACTCGCATGTGTAACAGCTCAATTTCGGACACGGGCCGCTAATGCTCAACACGAATCCGCGTGGCTACGGCCGCAGAGAGCCGAGCTGCGAAACATGGAGCCGTTTAGCACATTACACTTTAAACAGCAATGCTTAGCGGCCCAAACCGGATCCACGGGGCAACGGGAAGGGCCGCTAACGAGCTGAGCACACGCGTGTGGCGGCAGTCAAACGGCTACGCTATCGGGACAGATTAAGACAAATCATCTGATTGCGCAGAGGGAACTTCTGACGGCATTCTGTTTATGCAGCTTGATGCCATGGAAGTTTCTAGAAGAGGCAGACAAAAGTGCATCAGGTGCCTCTCTGGTGTCATTTTAAAGCATTTAGTCACAAATAAAGCAGGCCTGTCGCAGGGTCGCTAGATTCAAGGCAGAAGCGTTCAGATGGATGTGAGTGGAAGGTGTGCATGCGACTCTAAACATGAGTAAATGGAAAAGAAAAGGAAGAAAAAGAAAAGGGAAAACAGGCAGGTCCTAACAGGAGGGACAAAAGGACAAGGACAGGGTGGGGTGAGAGAGGCTGGGGGTGCAGGGCGGCCATGTTGGCGCCCGGTTATGGGTTAAGCAGGAAAAGTGAGGGTGCTGCCTTCCTTACATGCCCAAGGACCTTTCTGAGGAACGGGAATACCAGCCTTTTCATGGAGCGATGCACCAGAGTGCTGGAACAAAACTCTCCTCTTGCCAATAAGCCACGGCACGATTAAGAAATGGATCCATCGCTCCTCTACATCCAACACGTTCAGAGGGGTTAAGAAGATGCAGAGGCTCGGGAACTTAACAAGTTATGAACATTACATATTAGAAACTTATCAAGGTCCTCTTTCAGAGTAAATAGCTGCTTTAAAAAAGACAGGCATTTTCAATTACAGATTTTGACAAATCAAATGAAAGCAAGATCGATGCGGTCATATTAAATTTCACAAGCCATAAACTATTGATTTTTTTTTTTTTTGTTTTGCGATGTCTGGAGCCAAAAGGATAATCTCTCCCGAAGAGGCAAGCAACAGATAAAGAGTTATGCTTTTTAAATAAAATTAAAACTCGAAAGCATGCAAGGACACGTATGCGGCCATCCATCTGTCCTTGGCGGGGGACTTGAAGCTCTTAGCTACATGAAAATGCCTGTCTGAGGCCTTCGTGGGGGGAGGGTGAGGGGGGTGGGCATTTCGAGCCGGCAGAAATGCAGCGGGGGTTACTGGCAACTATGTCAACTCCCCCCCACCCACCCCAGTTCTCAGTGAGGACTGGGATCACTAGGATCTGGGGGGGCCAGGTTGGAGAGAGGAGTTCCCAGTAGTCATGCATGGAAGAGGCGTGGCGTAAAGCATGTCGCTAACGTAGCACAAAGCGGTTACTTACAGGTAGTAAGTGTAGGAGTGATAGGTTCTTCTGCCGAGTGGGGTGGAGGGGGTTAAGCAGTGGTGGGGGAGGAGGGAGGGGATGGGATGGAAGGAAAGAAAAGTAAAATATTAATGTCTGAAAGTAGAAATGAACAAAAGCAGATATGGTGACACAAACTTAAGGTTAACTTGTGACCGTGGGGGCGAGGTGATCGCTGTTAGCATTCACACGCGCCGCTGAGCAACGGGGCGGCTCTGAACTGCCACACAGCGGGTCGGGGACATTTCAGGCTAACGAGGAAACCGTCACTCGGAATCAATATGAGGACTTTACGAATTAGTAAGAAAAGGGAGAAGCTAAGAGAGACGTCTACGGGTTGTCAGGAAAAAAAGTTAAACTGATCAGCAAGAAGTCGGGACGATTTTTAACGAAGACGTTAAGGAAAATTAGCTTTTAAACACAGTTAAGCTTATGAGTCAGCTTTAAGATACACATACATAATACATTCATTATGCAAACAGCATTCAGGGAATGGGCAGGAAGGTGTGATGCGCGCCATAACAGTGTAAAGGAAATGAAAATTGCACTCCTATCCAGTTACTGCGCCCCTCTGTGTGCAGGGGAGGGGATTGCTGTTGTGGTGAGGAATTCTAAAGCCTTTCCTTAGCCGGAGACTACAGCAAACGCCTGTAGCAACATGCCCAAGGACTCTCTTTGAGGCTCTCATCAATTTTTCTGTCTTATCTACTGTTCTTTTCATGAGATAGGCCTCCGAAATATATCCCAAATCCAATTCCCAGGTCATTAAAACAGTGACATTTGTTTGAGCATGTCATACAGTGGAATTAATTTTTCATCGCAGACAGCGCACGAATGCTATATACCGTTTAATGGATGCTATCAATGTGATCAAATCAATTATTCAGCATTCAATTGACAGTGCATCTGTTTGAGGGTAAAAAGGGAATCAGGGCAAATTAATTTGATCTTGCTTTTATGTACAGATATACACTCTCAGACTACTAAATCTCTTTTGCTTTGGACCACTTAAATAACAAAATGTTGCTGGCAGAACTTGCTTTAGGACACAACACAAATGGTGTAAAGTTTCTAATTTTGCCGAGATGTTAGACAAGCAGCGTAATCCATACAAAATTCGTAGAACAAACTTTAAGTAATCATTTAACCCCATAATGGGTGGGTCCAGGGATGTATATTTGTTTGTTATCTGCAATAGATTGTGGGTATCACTCCTGTTATTCCCAAGTCACTATGCTGGATTGAGGGTCTTACCTTTTCTTCATGATCAGCACCACCCCCAAAAAGATAATTACGAAGAGAAGGATGCCGGCAATGGCCCCTGCGATTTTCACCGTGTGGTCCGACTGCTTCTCTGGCTCCACCGCATCTGGCTTGCGTGTGGCGGCCCCTGAAATGAGTGATGAGTCAGAACCTAAAGTGCACAGCACCCAGATTTCCAGTGAGATGACTGTTTACACTCCCCATTACAGCAAAGTACCTAATCGCATGCCTGGGTAACAAGAGCACCCTATAACAGACACAGGAGTAGGATTCTAAGCTTATCTTCCTGCTTTTGTGTCCATGCCTTGGACCGGTGTGTGAATAGTCAGAGTATCAGTGATCAGCATCTTAGAGACCAATCAGACATCTTGAACCTGAGCTCTCGAGTATCTCTGCGACTGTCATTCAGACAAAACTCAGTTCAGCCTGCCGCCAGAGTCAATTTCAGAAATTGACTGCTGGGAAAAAAAAAAAACCACACCGCTCTACACTGCAGTGGGAGACAAACGTGTAAAGACTGTCCGACAGATTGATTAAGCTTTAATATTGATATGCAACAAGGAGCAGACAGAGTGATAAACTGATAAGTCGAGTGGGCTGACGTGGGGAAAATGCAGACAGCTATCCCTTTAAGGCTGAACCGCATGTTTCCAGCATCCCAGAGCGTTCCGCCTTATTGGGGCCACTGGGCTTTGATGTTTACACGGATATAACACCTGACGTGTTAGTCTGTGTGAGCAAGGAGGCAGAGTCTGAAATCCCAGCTGTCATACAGGATTAAAGCACCGAGACCACATCTAGCTACCCTAGCTTATGAAGCATCTTTACGCCGTGTACGGTGCACATCGCCCTCATGTCTCAACGTTCAAACTAATGAACCTCAGATTGAACCCTCTGATACAGTAGTAAGTACTAACGCGGAAAACTGTTGAGTATTTAATTCATCCTGTCAGACCAGTGTTGCAGACCTTAAGTTAATAACATTAGATTTTGCCAACAAATATATCTATATATCTATCTGTGCTATATCTGTCCACAAACAAGAAAGTGGAAAGTCTGGAGAAAGAAACCTGCCTTTAAATACATTTCTTTGCCACAATATTGCATGCAAAATTAATAGTTTCCTGTTTAGTACTGAACAACATATTATACAATCATATTTTATATGCCTGACATTCTTAACCAGATAGTAATGTGTGCTAACCCAGTAGTTTTCTCCCTTAATGACTGATTATCACTCCTTATAAGCTTGCACCCCTGACAGACAGACACTCATTTGTGGCGTGTTTCAGCATCTCTCGTTTGGAACAATAAGCGCTTCTTCTAGCCCTCAGATATTCAGATGTGGGTCACATGTGGTGCGTGTCGGCGAGGGAGACTCCAGAGCAATTCCACATGCGGCAAGGCAGAGGTGGGTGGTCTCCGCCTGCAAACACACGTTTAATATCTGCTCAAACGAGATAACCGACACCTAGCAACAGGCCGCGTTTCCACGGCTCCACGAGAGATCCGTGCGGGCTGTTTGCGCAATAATATGAGGGGCCGCCTGATGAAACATCCATTTCCTCTCCCGGAATGAGTCTGGGATGAAAAACCATCGGGGCACCCTTGGGACGGCCCGCTCACTCGGCCGGGCCAGACCCACTGGCTCCCCCCTACAGTAGCATTTCAGTCAGACAGGCAACAGCATGTGGCCCACATGTCTCTACACTGCCCTTAGTGGGGTGATGGAGAGTGCATGGGCCAAAACCGAAGTGGCTGATGCTCCAAAGCTTGGGCCACATATGCCAGGCTTCCTGAGCAGCATCTCAAGATGGAACTCTCCTGCTAAGAGCACTGGGCCGGAAGGAGACTTTCACCTGGTCTCACCTAGCCCCCCACAGGACACTGTCTCACCTGGTCTCTATCTCCCCCCACAGGACACTGTCTCACCTTGTCTCTATCGCCCCCCGCTGGACACTGTCTCACCTGGTCTCTATCGCCCCCTGCTGGACACTGTCTCACCTGGTCTCTATCGCCCCCTGCTGGACACTGTCTCACCTGGTCTCTATCGCCCCCTGCTGGACACTGTCTCACCTGGTCTCTATCGCCCCCTGCAGGACACTGTCTCACCTTGTCTCTATCGCCCCCCGCAGGACACTGTCTCACCTGGTCTCTAT
This sequence comes from Paramormyrops kingsleyae, assembly GCF_048594095.1. NCBI lineage: Eukaryota > Metazoa > Chordata > Actinopteri > Osteoglossiformes > Mormyridae > Paramormyrops > Paramormyrops kingsleyae. The sequence continues at coordinate 40,150,715 of NC_132800.1, read as the reverse complement.
CGCCCCCCGCAGGACACTGTCTCACCTGGTCTCTATCGCCCCCCGCAGGACACTGTCTCACCTTGTCTCTATCTCCCCCTGCTGGACACTGTCTCACCTTGTCTCTATCGCCCCCTGCTGGACACTGCCTCACCTGGTCTCTATCGCCCCCTGCTGGACACTGTCTCACCTGGTCTCTATCGCCCCCTGCTGGACACTGTCTCACCTGGTCTCTATCGCCCCCTGCTGGACACTGTCTCACCTGGTCTCTATCGCCCCCCCGCAGGACACTGTCTCACCTGGTCTCTATCGCCCCCTGCAGGACACTGTCTCACCTGGTCTCTATCGCCCCTGCAGGACACTGTCTCACCTTGTCTCTATCGCCCCCTGCTGGACACTGCCTCACCTGGTCTCAATCGCCCCCTGCTGGACACTGTCTCACCTGGTCTCTATCGCCCCCTGCTGGACACTGTCTCACCTGGTCTCTATCGCCCCCTGCAGGACACTGTCTCACCTGGTCTCTATCGCCCCCTGCAGGACACTGTCTCACCTGGTCTCTATCGCCCCCTGCAGGACACTGTCTCACCTGGTCTCTATCGCCCCTGCAGGACACTGTCTCACCTTGTCTCTATCGCCCCCTGCAGGACACTGTCTCATCTTATCTCTATCACCCCCTGCAGAACACTGTCTCGCCTTGTCTCTATCGCCCCCTGCAGAACACTGTCTCACCTTGTCTCTATCGCCCCCTGCAGGACACTCTCACCTGGTCTCTATTGGGCAGCGTGTGGCTCAGTGGGCTGCCCTTCACGGCCAGCCTGCTCTCACCTACAGAGAGCAAGTTGGGGAAGGCTTGAAGAGAATTTCCTCATGGGGGTCAATAAAAGAATCAATTATTATTATATTAATTATTGCCCCTCTTATAGTAGACTGTCTCACCTGGTCTCTATCCCCCTCCATAATAGACAATCTCACCTGGTCTCTGTCACCCCCTGCAGGACGTTGTCTCACCTGGTGTCTATGCCTCTCCCCACACCCAAGAGACTATCTCCCCTGGTCTCTATTGCCCCTTGCATGAGACAATCTCACCTGGTCTCTACCGCCCCCTGCAGGAGACTGTTTCATCAGGTCTTTGTCTCTCTCTCCTAGGTTTTAGGCCAGTCTGTCGTTATCTATGCTGGCTGCTTAGACAAACACTTCCTACTTAAAGAGGAGATCAGCCTAGCCCAGGTCACACTGAAAAAGACAAATCTTCTATAACTGACCACTCTCCTTCTCTGTAGCTCATGGTTCCTCTCTCTCTCGAGAGGTATATATTATTACCTAAAGGAAGGATCACAGATCACCAATGAGACCAAGACATCTGGCTAAAGAGGGAATTCTCAGTTTTTTCTAACACATCCACAAAACAGAATATATAATTCAGCTAAAAATCAGGAACATCTTTCAAAGATGTGCGGAGATGTTCTTGGACGTGCTGTAGCCATGGAGCCCATCTGATGCCACTCAGAGGTAGCACCCTGGGACTTGCCAGCTCCCCATCATCTGCGGCAAGATCGCCGTCGTGCTAAACACCCCCCCTCGCCACTGACGAAGGGGGCTCGCAAAGCTGCACCCCAGCGCTCAGGAGCCACGTGGTCTGGTGGGGTGCGACTGAGCTAAAAACGTCGATGGCAGCAGCTGCTGTGAGGACACTAAACTACCCTGATTCCCTCCCGGTAAAAGAACAACAAAAAACAGGAGAATCAGGGGGATAACGAGAACCACAGGGAGAATAAGGGAGAAAACCACTAGGGTAACTAAAAGGAGAGCCATGAGCAGAATGACAGGGAGAATCAAGGAGAGAACCACAAGGGTAACTGGAAGGAGAACCATGAGGAGAACAATGAGGAGAATCGGTGGGATAAGGAGAATGACAGAGAATTTCGGCGAAACATGAGGGGAACGGGAATGAGAAACATGGGGAGAACCCTGAGGAGAAACATAGGGAGAGAATCAAGGAAAGACCCATGTGGAGAACCACGGGGGATCCATGAGAAGAACCACAATGCAGGCCATGAGGAGAGAAACTTCAGTGTCTGAAAAGATCGCAGGCTGGATCTCCACCTCCTCAACACACACCATTCTGTCTTCCTTATGATTATCATCTCATCTTTCATTATTTCTAAGAGCGCATGGACCATACAACATGCATATTTGTTTTACAGCCCGCTTTTAGTGCAGTACACCGGCGAGAAGAAAAGCCTTTCACCTTCGGGTGAGGAGCACAGTAAATATTTAAATGTAATTCCCCGAGAGCTGGCAGAACATCACAGCTTTTTTCATGCATGCTTAAGCCCCCTGCACCATGTTTTTTTGGCTGTTCCACACCCACACACTGACACGTTCCCACTTTCACGTCGCAAGCCGGACATCAGCGATGCAGAAAAACATTGACATTTCAGCTCCGGTGACACAGTGCCTGCCATGCAGAGACTGGTAACTGTACACCTCCTGACACCAAACATGAAAAAGGCACTGGACTGTATTATTCAGGCGGGAGAAAAACCTGGAATTCTGAACCATTAATGACGAGCCAGGAGCCAATGGGAAGCGGGAAGCGGCAGCAAAGCGACACGTTTCAGTGACGCTCTGTGTTTCCATGGCAATTGATCTCTAACTCTTCCATGCCTAAGAAAATGAAGCGGGTTGAAAACCCACCTGACCCTTGGTGAACTGCTCTCATCGTTAAGGTTTAAAAGGGCCAGCTTTGTTTATTTTAGAGCCTCTAGAGAGTTCAGGGAGAGAGTCTGTACATTCCTTAAGATTTCATCTAAAGGTTTCAGGAAACTAATTTGTTGTTTTTGAGCAGTAGCTTGTTCCTATGCTTAAAGGGTGCTTGTACCCTGATAGATTTCTCGTGCCATTAAAGAGTCCCGGTCTGATTCTGTCGTGCTCCTGTCCCCTAGGCAGGTCTCTATCCCACATCCGGCCCCAGCCGAACAACGCTGGCGGATCAGCAGACACAGACCCACTTACCTGTAAGAATGCACTCAGACCTCTGGCCAGGAGAGCAGAAGTGCAGTGGGATATGAGTGTGTGCACGTGCATGCGGGAGGACCACATGCATGCGCACAGACACACACAGGTTTGTATTCATATCTTTTGTGGGGACCATCCAATCATTTCTATGGGAAAAACCTTAATCCCAACAATGACAACCTTAACCCCTATCCAGCCCTAAATGTGAACATAAGTAATCAATCAGGGTAACAAAGTTAAAGGTTTTAATCTATAGGGAAATCTGGTCTCCACAATGTAATAATTATAAAAACACACACGGACAGAAGACATGCACGCTGGCAAGCAGGAACGCATAAAGTGTTGTTACTAGGGGGGATTTGGGGGGGAGGGCCCTCCCATAAGAGCTAAGGCACCCCCCATAAGACAAAAAGTAAGACTGTTGTTAAGCCCCCTTCAAAAACCTTTACTGCGGGCTTCCCCCTTGATTAACGTCTTTTGCCACTGACAATTCACCAGAGGTGGAAAGTTCAGGTCCAGAAAGTACATATCCTGACCAAGGTTTTGTTTCAACCAACCAATTCAGTCACAGAGTGCCAAAACTGATTGGTTGAAACAAAATTCTGGCTGTGATTTGTACTTACTGGACGAGAACTATCCACCTCTGCACTCCACCCCACCACCCGCTTTTATATTACTACCTACCAGCCCCCCCCCCCCCACCCACCCCCCCGCGCCCCAAGACCTCTAGCACAATTCGAATACTGCACATAAACATATGACACAAAGCACACAAATACATATGAACACAGAGAGCAGTGTGGGTCAGGCCCTATGGAGAAGGCAGTGAGACAGACAGCTCGCAGCATGCTGGGAGAACGACAGGGACAGGCAGAGAGGAGGGTGACGTCATTCAGAAGGAGCAGGAAGCGGACAGCTGAAGGTCTGACCTGTTAGTTGGTTTTCACCAGCCGCCGGGGCGATGCGATTGTAGGGTGTGGTGAGCTGGGTCACTATGATGGCAGCTAAAGGCCAATCAGGATCCAGGCCGGCATGCAGAGAAAGAGAGCAAGACTGAGGCAGGGGCCTTGCAGCCCCCGCAAGGCCTACGAAGCCGCGGCAGGGTGAGAATTATCATCGTAACAAGAAAGCGAGAACTCGCAGTGTGCACAAGCGTTAGAGGAGCACTGTGAGGCCACTGGAATGGAGGGAAAAGGTAATTTCAATTTTAATAATAACCTGAAGGCGTGACTGGCTGGCCGGCAGATTCGTTAGGATCCCTGGCACAGCTTAACAGACGCTCCCTAACCCTGCCTTAGACCAGATGCAGTTCAGAAACTGCTCCCCAGGCGATGGAGACTGAGAAATGCTTTCCCCTTATGATGTAACACCAGGAGGACAAGGAACGGTTTCACTTTCCAATAAAAACAATTTTACTAGGCTTCGCCATGCTTGGTCATAGCACCGCCAGCCTGACTCAGATACCAATAGAAAGACAGTGTCTGGGAAAAAGATTGATAAGTTTACAGGAAGTGACATCAGAAGGGAGTCTGAGCCTGTAGCATCTATAAAGGCTTTGACTGTACAGAAAGTCTGAAAACACTGATTAATGTGAGTGCAGTGGAGAACACCGTGTTTCAGACCACACTGCCCAGGGCCAAGCCATGCTGCTCAGCTATCTGGGGAGGGGGTTGCCAGGGGCCCGTTAATCCCTCAAGGGGTCTGGTCTGTTAAAAAAAATAAATAAATAAAAATAAAAATACCAGGCTGATAAAATATGAAAAATGAGTTGAAAGTAGCTGAAATTGAATGCGCTGGTCCAGCTATAGCCATTAGCTCCATAGCCAAACTAGCGCTCGCCCTCTTAAATGGGCGACCATGGAAAAACAAGATAACTGTGTCGCAGGCGGCGAGTCTGTGTTCTGTCGCGGCTGATGTTCCCCAGACGGGCCCGCCACGGCCACAGCCAATGAGCTCTCAGCACTGTCCTCATCCCGCGTGACCGAGGCAGTAGGTTAGCGGAGAGAGAAGTAAACGAGGCTTCCAGACAACCTCCAAACTGCGGAAGCAGCCATGGAGTATAGAAAATGCCAGAAGAAAAAAAAAAAAAAAACAAAGCTCTTATGCCAATAGTAAGGGTTCAGAGAGGAAGATCTCCCTAGGTAGCAGGGTGATGACAAGAGCAGAGCTAACCACAAACATAGATATTAGTAACTTTCAAAATAAAAGTCTGGTAAGTTAGGGAAGGTTCTGGAATTTGCTTTCCACTCCTGGAAAACCAGAACGAAGCCACAAACAGGTGTTTGGAGCCCATTGTGTTGCCCCGAGCGAACAACCCCCCTCCTCTCTAGTGACCCCTGCAGTCCTACCTTTGGTGGCCACGCGTACACAGTCAATCTTGGTCTCCTAGGGAAGACAGAGAAAAGGCCAGATGAGTCACTGTCTGGCTGGTGGAGATGGAGATGCACCCTCAGTGAGGAAGGAGCCACAGGCATGCTGGGGGCTCTGTTCATTTCTCCCCCGCTGTGCGGGGGCTCTCTGGAGCGTGAAACACACCAAGCCGCAGCCCAGGAGAAGCCTCCTCGCTGTACATGCTGCCTGGCAGGACGCCGTCCCCCGGCTCCCCAGGAGAACCACCCTACCCCCCCCCCCCCCCCACCCGACAGAGCCGTAGGCCATGTTCTCGCGACTGTCATACGCCAATGCTCAGGCCATGATCCTGGGATCTCGAGGCCCATTGGACAAGCAAGCGCATGAGGGGAGGCCCAGAACGGGACCAGTAGGTAACAGACATTTCGTGGAATTGGGGAGCAAAGCGATACTGGTGTGTCCCCCTCCCTGCTCCACGACCCTTTCCGGCGTCATGACCACTCTTTGTCTGAGGGAATCCATTGTTCCTAAAACGAGAGTGTGGGAGATCCCCATCTGTTACCATTAAAACCAATAAGCTCATCTGACTGGACAGAGAGCGGCACGACGAGCACTGGCATTGAACACGATGGCCCCATCGATTTTTGCCACATTGGGCCGGCCCGGTTTCGTGTGGAGAAAGCGCCATGTCCTCATGTGGCCCCCAAAATTTTCACCCCAGAGAAGTCATCACCCAGGTAGGTCATGTCTGCATGTCGCGTCCCGTTGTATCTGCCGCGTCCATTAACTGCGGCCGGCAACGTGGCAAAGAAAGAGATGACAGGTACAAGTCGTACCTCTTTGCAGCACCTACATGAATAAGTCATTAAAGCTAATAATAATATGAACAGGCTTAAGTAATTACGCTAAACATGCTACACAGGAAATAAAAAGCAGAATGCTCAGTCCATCCAGGCCATTTCCACATGTGAAATCGCTTTATCATTATTATTATAGTTATTATTATTATGGTTGTTGCCTCATCACTTTATACGCACATATTAAATCTGGAGGCTTCTGTACATACAGCCCCCAGCTGCCACTGCTGCAGTCCAGCCTAGACGTTTTAGACTAATAACAGACTAAGTTCTCTCTCTCAGAGAGTCTATTCAGCCGCTCTAACACGCAATTTCCTCTCTTTTCAATAAGTTCCAGGCCATTTTAGTGCGCCGAGGGGGGTCCATAACGGGCCTTCCCGTTCACCGGCACCCCTCACTCCAGCAGCATGCTGAGTACATTGACTTTCTGAGCAGGGGGGGGGAGTGCTACTTTGCTGTCACAAACTGTCCTGGGGGTCACCACTCCCCTCCGTCGCACGGCCTTTCAGGGGACCTGACCTGCCTGACATGTAAATCATACTCATTTGTATCCGCGGGCCATGAAGTGACGTTAAAACCGGACCTGGTGTTGGAAAGCCAGATTCGGGGACTAAGTGGAGGACACCCAGGGACACGGACAGACTATATGACTCTGGGGCCACCATACAGAACTTCCTGAGGGCTTTTACCATCTAATGAAGTCACTCTAACCATCTAAAGACACTTGCATCTATGGTGAAAGCCAAACACTTAAGTCCAAACCTTGGTTTGTGCCTCGAAAGTCAAAGTCAATTTTACTGTCAGTGTGTGCATGTGCAACAAAATCACTTAAATAACTTTACATAAGATTCACACCAAGGGAATTGATGGAATCTATTGGCATGAATGCTGGACGGATGTACCATATTTGACATTAGCTGGAATCTAAAGTGTAAGCCTACTGATCCACCCTGGCTAGCATTCAGTTGTTCTCTCTTGGTTTCACAAGGCCAGTGAACACCCCCCCCCTCCCCATCAGGTAGAGTAGGACATGAACCCCGCCAGAATCCTCACCCCGTTGGCACTGCTGACAGCCTGGTAGTAGATGCTGTAGCTCTTGTGGGGCAACAGTGGAGCGTTCCAGTAGCCGTTGTAGGTCCGGTTGTCTCCGATGCTGAAGGGCAGGGGCATCTGGAGACCCCCGGCCGGGATCTCGGCCGTGAAGTAGTAGGGAGAGTTGAGCAGTGTGGCGTTCTGGAAGTGGATGGGAACCGGGTAGCAACGCAGGATCTCCGGCGAGCTCCGGGCCCGGCGAGGCCGCTCGTCTTCCACCACCACCTGGTATACGCTGCAGGGGTGTAGAGAGAAGGGGGCCTTTACCAACCTCATCGTGAGTGTTCGACAGCAAGAGAATGTCTACCTTTACCCATGAGTGAGCGTGTGTTAGTGTGAGTCTTTTTTAGCCGTTGAGACTGGGAAGCATCTGTAGGGTCCACAGCAAACCAATTACGGCGCGACAGAGCAAGCTGTTCAACAGCTGGGTCCCGTTGAGGCAACAGGCCGCTAACAGAGCCCTCGACACTGCACTCAGATCGAAGGGGAACACACTCCAACATCTGCGTACTCAAGGTATCTGCAGATTATTAACTGTATCAGAAGCCCCACCTTAACCCTCCGATATCTGCGTGTATCTGCAGTTTTGACAGTATAAGAACCTCCAGAACTACATACAGATGATCGGCATGGAAGCACCATCCTTGTCTGACAATGTTATAAAAACCTTGGTAGCACGATATTGTATCAGGCAGGGGGTCGATGGCGGCTCGACAGAGAATTACGACGCAAATTCTGTTCACGGTTTGTGAAAGCCGGCTGTCTCAATGCAGCTCAGGAAAGCACAACTTCACATGTGCGTTATTCAAATGCTGCGAAATAACGCTCCGGAAGGCCATATCCTCCAGTCCAGGACAGCGTTTCCTTTAATTGACCAATAACAAAAGAAGCAACAATTTTATCATCTCGGCAGATAATTGCTCTCTGAGTTTAACAACTGGGAATGATGTTGGAAAAAAATAAAGAATGAATGAATGAAAGGCTTTGCTGTGCTGACGCCTGATCAAATAAGCCTGCCTCCCCGGCCCCGTCCATGCCCGGGCGGCGGAGAGGATATTGGCTGCCGAGGAGCGTGGGAGATAAATGAAATCGAACTGGAATTACAGGGAGGCCATGGCGACAAGGCCTTTCATTAGCACCCAGCACACGGGCAGCACGGGGGACGGCCAGAGCTGAAGGACCTCAAATAAGATTCCTTAGCTCTCCGAGCGGTGCAGGACAAATTAGCTTTGCGAGCATCCAGACCTTCACTCTATTTGCTGTTTAATAATTTAAACACCTAAAGGTCAAACAGCTCCTTTCCCCCCCCCCCATCTCCTCCCTTTATCAAAGCCCCGCGGTTGGAAAGAGTAGCTTTACTGTGAGCAGAAACCAAGTCGACCCAGTTGGGGGTTTTATTTAACCTCGTAGCACGTGCCGTAGGAAGGCTTAACGCAATCAAGTGCAGCTACCGAGCTGCTGTGGGTCGACGTACAGCTGCGCGTTAGCTGCAAATTGCCAGCGAAAACGTGTACAGGCCACTGTAGAATTAGGAATGCGTTTTGTCTTCAAAATTAAGGACTATTCCTGTTTTCCTGGGAGAGGATTCATAATCTGCCGGTAAATGCTGGCATCCATTGAAGTGCTCTAATTATACAGTTGCCTGAAGAAACAAAATTAAAATGAAGATTACAATTTAAAAAAAAAAACTGATGCATTCTGGCCTGTGACCTGTAAACAGATTCGATTCACAACAAGAAAGTGTTTCAGCAAACTCAGAAATTCCATTAAAATGTGAACGACACCAACAGTATACAAAATGGCTTCCAACAGTGTGTAACACTCATATTCTGACAATGACATGCTAATTTGCCGATCGTTATTGTCTTAATTAGTTACATATTATCCTTTATTTAATTTAGACTTTCATGTCATGCACAGTCATGCTTGACTTAACTCCTGTAAAATTAGTGGGATCTTTCTGTTCCACACAAAAGCAGTTTTCTAATTACCAAGTTATTAATCACAAAAATACATCACCAAGATAGAATACGCTAATAAAAAGAAAGTGAGACCCCACCACCAACCCTACAAGACCTTAACACCAAACTTCACCTGCAACCACCACCAACCCCACGAGACCTTATCACCAACTCCACCTGCAGCCACCACCAACCCCATGAGACCGTATCACCATCCCCACCTGCAGCCACCATCAATCCTATGAGACCTTAACAGCTACTCCATCTGTAGCCACCATCAACGCTACAAGACCATAACAACTAGTCCACCAGCGAGCACCACCAACCCTACGAGACCTCAACACCAACTTCACCGGCGGCCACCATCAACCTTAGGAGACCATAACACCAACTCCAACAGCAAGCCTATGAGACCTTAACACCAACATCACCTGCGGCCACCGTCACCCCTATGAGATCTTAACACTTACTCCATCTGTAGCCACCATCAACACTATAAGACCTTAACAGCTACCCCACCTGCGAGCACCACTAACCCTACGAGACCTTAACACCAACATCACCTGCGAGCACCACCAACCCTATGAGACCTTAACACCAACATCACCTGCGAGCACCACCAACCCTATGAGACCTTAACACCAACATCACCTGCGACCAACCCTACAAGACATTAATGCCTACTCTGCACCTATGAGTAACATATGTCCTGCTGAGTCCAGATTTGAAAGTTCAGCGGCATGTGCAGAGAAGGCGACCACCATCTTCTTGACAGATAATCCTAAGTGTCCAGCTGCTTGTGTCTTCAGCACCAGTGAAGCTGAATCCCCTCTCCTTCCAGATAAGCTCCGCCAAGCTCAGCCCTGGCTGGTTTCATGAATCCACCCTGTCCTTCCTCAGCTGAAGCTCATTACACAACCTTCTCCATATCAACAAACCCCCCCCCGGCCCCTCACCCTGACCTTTCGATTGGCGGTCAATATGATGCAGCACTGCACCTGGGTGATAAAATCACATGATGTGAAATATTAATTGCTGTGGATGTGCTAATGTGAAATATCAAGTTAATTACAGTCCCATACTGGAAATAAAAGCTGCAAGGCAGGAACAAGGCCACCATAAACGATCCCCTAAAACAGGGGAGTGAATGGGATATTTACAGCAGATTGAAAGGCTACCTAAAGGCCAGTCATAACACATGGGCATGAGCTGAATTATCACAGTGTATCATGCAGTGTCCTGCGGACACTCATACCTCTCCCTGCCAAGGCTGTATAGAGGGGCGGGGCCAAAGGGGCACAAGTGACAGCTGAAAGCTGATTGGTCCCCAGAGTGCCCCCTCCCCTGTCATTCACCGATTCAAACCAAATCATTGGCAAATGATAAGGTAGACCCCTCTGTACAAATTAAGACCCCACTTGGAAGGTTGCTGGTTCAAATCCCGTGAATGTCCGGAGTGATTCTACTCCGTTTGGACCTAGAGCAAGGTCCTTAATCTGCAATTGCTTCATCCTGGGTATGATGTTAATCTACATCCAGTCCTATAAGGAGGTCCTTCAATTTACAGGAAATAACCCGGGGATTGGTGGCAGGATGGGTCACTCTAGCCGCCGGAAAAAAGCTCAGGTATCGCCCGCCGCATGCCTGCACTCAGGTTCTCATCCGCGTGGTGGGTGCAGTAACCTGCTGTAATCAGTGCATACTCCTTACCTCTCTCTTACCGTCTTTACCCCCCACTATAAAAAAAGAAAAAAAAAACCTAGAGTTGCCCCTACTGACTGAATTCCTCTATAACACAAGCAGAGCTGGAATTTGCACGATTAAGAAAAACGCCAAGCTGGAAATGGACATACATTTTACTTTGATAAAAATGTGTAAAAAAAAAACCATCAAATCGACAATGACAACAGAAACATTTAAACCCCAGTAACTGTTCATGGTGAAGAATTACTGTTTTAATGGTGCTATTACAGTATGAAACACGGGTCATGCTGGTGAAGAATCCATGTTCTGATGGCATCTGCTACCTGGGAAATGTTTTTGGTCAACACCACACCATACGGCCACTATATATAACCCGCACCTTGCAATCATTACAGCTTTCCAGAATGGCTCCAATGAAATTAATCCGTTTCCTACTTCTTCCTCCCTGCTGTACCATCCTGTACCATCATACTCTCTAACCTCACTCTGGAACTCCACTTCCTTTTTTTTTTTTACTTTTTGAAAAAGCGATCATTAGGCAACTATTTAAGATTAAGTATTACCAGCGTTGTTTTTACTCCTAATTCTGATTAAATATGCAGGGCGCCAGGCACGTATCCTGCACGATCGGGCTTTTTATGCAACAGCACGCATTTTTGCATAATCTCTCCTGCAGCCGGGCTCCGAACGTTTCCGGATCCCCGAGCCGCTGGCATCGCCGTTCCCGCCTGCTGGGCGCTTAGTGCAGTCTGACGGACCGTGTTCATTAAGCGACGTGCTAAATTTGCTATGCCGTGAGTTCATAAAAAAAAAAAAAATAAATAAAAAGTTCTCCCGTAACCACAAAAAAAAAAAACACTCAGAAGAATGCCAGTCTGACTTTACTCAATCACCTGTTGCGATTAATAAAAGAAGCAACTTTAAAATCACCCATCAAATACTTCAGTGTTAGTTTGACAGCTAACATGCCTTCAGCTGAAATTCTGAATGGACAGGTATCACATTTCAGCAGTTTAACCTAACACATATATCCTAATATCACATGTGTGTCGTACATGAATAAATTCACCTTGTCTGTGACCTGAGGCCATGGCCACACCCTGCGGCAATGTTTAACACCACTCAAGCCATAAATTTGCATGCCCCCCATTGGCCACAAACAGTCACTACACTGGGGGGGCCAAAGTGCCTTTTTGAATGGCCAAAAATAATAAACCTGCCCCTGTCCCACAGGTCTCCCTGATGCAATGGATGTGGAGGAGTCTCTACAGGCTGAAGGAAAGGGGTTCACATCCCAAGCTGAGCTGGAGTCAAAATGTAGTACTCATCCCGGCCCACAGGTGGCAGACTACAACAAAAATGCAGGGCACTGAGGACTGGGTTAAGAACCTCTAAAGTGGAACCATCAACTGTATGAAGACCAAGAGTATAAAACTCCCTCTAAGCAAAAACATCTTCGACGATAGATTGCAATGCAGTAAAAACTCATCACATAACTAGGGAAGAGTTTTATAATAAAAATAAAATTGCCTTTGCATTTTTTCACCTTCATATTCCGAACCGACAATTGCTATTGTATTCTCGGAAGTAAACGCGTGCGATTAAGAACTCGCTACATCATTATCGTGGGAAGAAAGGGAGATGTGCATGAATCAGAAAGCGTCAGTAAACTCTTTTACGAGATAATTGCCTCACGCAGATTCCGCACAGGCCCAGCCGCCCAGGATAGGGTGTGGATGCACCCCTCCCATGATGGAAATGCATATCGACACACATTTGTTCCAAAGCAGAGGCCCCCCCCCCCCCCCCGGGAGACAAAACCCAAGCAATTATATTTTTTCAATCCTTAGACTTACCGACCATCACTAAACTCACATCTGACGGAACAGAAAACAATGTAAGATAACAGAATAGAGTCAGTGCACAGAATTATATGAAATAAGCCATTAGAAGCGGGTGTTTGGGCTGTAGGCCACAAGGTCCTTCCTGTGGAGGCCCCCCAAGCCCAAGCTGACACCAATTAAACCCCCCTGAGCAGGAAGCCAGAAAGAGCACAGCGCCACGTTCACGCAGCAGCAAGCAATTACCGCGGGCCGGTTCCACACCAGCCGAAATGTGACCCGGAACCCGGATTTATGTCCCACGTGGGCCAGAGGCGCTCGGCCCCCATTTGGGAGCCCGGGGGAAGGAGGAGAGCTGCACGGGGAACATTTTAATCTCACCCGGCTGTCTTTTAACACTGATTGCTTTGTGTCCCGGGGCCGCTGGTCCCGGCAGGGGGGTGGGCTACATCTGCCTGATTTAAAGGGTGCATCAAGCAGGCATCTCCCCAGCCAGCATCCCCCCCCCCATTGCAGAGACTTCACTCTCATGGTTTCCATTATCCTGGCACTCCACTGAAGGCTGGATCAGCAGAGGGTCCCCGTTCACGTTCGGACCACTGTCCGTGCTCAGCTCCTCCCCAACTTCGGATTGTGCACATTTGAAGGTTTCTGTCACTATCTGACATCAAGAAGAACCTGTCTATGGGGTTTCCCTTTTTGGGGGATCTGAAAGGGGATCTAGATGCACCAACGTGTCACACCTCCCGGACTCAACCCCAAAACACCCTGCCCACGCAACAGGCTGCTGAAAATGAAAGGTCAGTGCCTATTTTTAGGGGTAAACCTAAGTGTGCCTTGATGTATTTGGACAATCATGTGCGAACACAGCCCTAATGCCCCGACTCCTAATGCCCCACCCCTTCCTTTCCATACAGGAAATATTGATTACAGCAGGGAAAAAGATGTCCGACAGTTGTTTCAGTAGGAGAACCCGTTTTTATTATGCTGGAACAACTTAAAAAAAGATGTCAAACAAGGAGGGGTTTAACGGGGAGAGCTGCTGGATAATTAGGACGTTATTAATGGGATGGGACCCATGCTGAATTGTGTGCGCAGGTGTGTGGATAATTTTATTCCTTTGAGAGACGATCCGGCTCATTGGTAAAGAAAAAAAAGGGGTGAATGACCAGTACCGTGTGAACAGCACACCCATCGGCTCTGGGTGCGAAGAAACAGTTTCTGAAGATGGCAAAAATGAGCATAACCGGATCTGACGGCGATATGAACACCCATTCGCCTTAAAACAGATGCCAAGACGAAAAAAAACGTTGGAGAAAGACACAATGTCTCTGCAGGTTACCCTCCACATCTGTGCTAGGCCATTTTTAAAAATAATTACTAAAGTTCAATTATATTAAATGTCAGCATACTAAAGGTGAAAACGAAGCTGACAAATGGATCATGTGATCATGCTTTGAGAGAGTGCCGAGAAACTCCTGCATATCTCCTCATGTTTGATGATGCTGACATTCTCGTTTTTCTTCTGCATATCACAGCCAAACATCGGCTATTTAAACTACCGAATCTCCTCTGCTACATCTCCCATATATCTGTACGGGGGGGTAGACCCGCTTCATGAGGTCACCAGTGTTTACATGTCACATGACTTTTCAATGTGACATCACCAATCGTAGGTACCACATGACTAAATCCCCCTGTTCACCGTTCACATTCACCACAGGATCACGTGTAGTCCTTCACTTATCAAATAGGAGAATTCTCATACCAAACTCTGCAGTAGATAACCAACCGGCAGCTTGCTAGATGAAACTCCAGTCTCCCCCCCCCCCCCCCACAGCAAACCCCCAGCATCACCGAGGGCATGTAAACTAGGAAAACACTCCCCCTTCTTAACTGGCCTTTGAACGCCAATTAGATGCGCCTGACTTAGAGTCTGCAGGAGATGAGTCAGCGACCCTTAGCATCTACCCCAAACTTAATACTAAATTATAATCATACCGGCAACATAAATAATTTTCTAGGGCGTGCCAATATGCTTATGAAAATGTCAAGTAATACCAACTGACCTTTAAGCACTAAAAATGAATTTATTTGGTCTTTTTAATCCCATGAAAGTCTAGACGCATTATCGCTTCCGATATTTGTGTGCCACATGCACAATGCTGCCCATTAAAAAAAAATATATATATATTTGAACTGGGTTCAAATGAAAAACAACTCCAACTCTAAAAGCGCAGTCTAACAAAGCATTTAACGGTAAGGAAGACACAGCACATCAAGTAACGCAGGGTACTAATTGCTTACAGTATGCTAATTAAAGCCACAAAGAGCTAAAGAATTGTAGACCACAAAAAGACCTCAAACTGAACCATCCTTAATCTAACTTGTTTGTGTGATTTTGTTTTTAAGGAAACTAATTACAGATGGTCAACGTACCAGCCAACAGCTGATCTAACTTCCTAATGGCATAGCATTAAGAAATGATGAACACGTGATAGACTGCTGTGTTTATCAACACGTTTTAGGCCATTAGGAGCTTGGGGGGTGATTTCTATTATACAGTACTTACATTTGCATGAATGAGGAGCAGAAGCTGACCTGAAGCATTGCTTGATGTAGGCTTGCTACAAGATCATTTATTTATTCTAACTAGAGTTTAGGAGGCACCGAAAGGTCTCTGCAGGCATCTGAGACACCGGTGGGCTTGGGAACATTAAAAAGCGAGGTGGTGTGGAAGTTCACGGCCGAGGAAGTCGAGGAGCAACAGCTCAGACAAAATGACCCTTAATCATCGATTTGGAAGGGAGGAGTGGGGCCGACTGCCAGTTCTGGAGCCGGGTTACCACCACGCTACGCTGTTGGACGAGGCCGACAGCCCTGCCAGAAAAATAATACATGTGCATTTTTTTAGACATCATTTCTCAAGAATTGCAAATCAATGATTAATAAACTGTGCCGGAGGGGGAGACAAGCAAGGAGGAAATTTGGCAGGAACGATCGATCCCAACTTCAGTCCACGCAGCCAGCGGATAGCGAGAACGCCGATGTTAGCGCTGCCAAATTTTTTTTAATGAAATCACCATTGCAGAGAAGTTTAGCTCTATTACGCTTACTAATGAACATGGAGGCACGTGGGATCGGCACGGTCAAAAGGCCGAGCCGGAAGGAGCGAGCGGACAAGCCACAGGGTCCCGACGCGAGCTTTGGGTTCCGCGGCCTTTTCTTCTCGGCATCAAAGGCCAAGGTCCCTCCGTAGGGATCAAACACACAAACAATAACCGGGGTGGGGGAGAACGAAATGACAGAGGAGAAGAGAAGAGAGGAAGAATAAGGGGAGAACAGAATAAGAAGGGAAGGGAAGAGAAGCAAAGCTAAGAGAAAGAGAAGAGAAAAAGAGAAGAGAAGAGAAGTGAAAAGAAGAGAAGAGAAGAGAAGAGAATACGTGTCAAAACATCAATGACTACGCCTTGGCAGAGAAACGGCCATCACTGGTTCTGAAAGACAGAGAGAGAGCGTGTGTGTGTGTGTGTGTGTGTGTGTGCTGGGGGGTGGGCTCCAGCCCCGGAAAGCTGTACCTGACTGGCGCCCCGCGGCTCTGAGCCGGCTTCAGCATGACTGTCACCGTGCTGTCCGTCTGATTCAGAGGTGTCTCCTGATCGTAGCCGGGCATGCTGGGAGCTGCCGGAGGGAGTCAAATTGGCTTGGAGGAGAGACCTCTTCCCTCAGAGCTACACACCTGGCACCTCATTAAACGGCCCGGCGATAAAATCCATGCTGGCACAGGTCACCCGTTACAATTAGGGCATTAAATCTAAAATTGGAATTAATGCTAAACGTGATTTAAAGGTACAAAACCAAAACATTGTTCTCAACAAGCAAATTATATGTGGGTTGTACATGGCAGGGGTCTAAAAACAGAGGTTTATCTAATGGTGGGTGATCTATATGTGAGATGTTCCACCCGCCTTGGAACTCACCGGAGATCTTGGTAGTGCACTGGGTCGTCACCGGCGGCCCGTAGCCTTTGACGGTGCTGGCTCTGATGGTGAAGGCGTAGGTGGAGCCTGGGTAAAGGCCGAGGAACATGTGGGAGGTCTCATTGCTGAGCTTGAACACCTTTCCACTCTGATTAGACAGGTTGAGCTCGGGGTCAAAAGAACTGACGGCTTTGTAGGAGATCTGTGGATGAGAAAAGGCAGGCGTCTAAGGGGTTAAAACGTAGGGAAACAGCACTGTGAACAGATGATTCACAGTGAATATGGAGCAAAGACTCAGTACGGATAAATACACAGATACATGAATGCAGCAGCCATCTTGGCATTTACCTAAACAAACTCCCTATTATATTAAAAGATCGACACAAATGCTGCTGTTACAGCTGTCCCATGGCCCCCACACCAGTACTTTAGGTGCGATGCACTCATAAACGATGCACAGACATCCCACAGCTAACAGCACCCCCCCCCAGCTGTGAATAAACACTGGTGCCATCTTGGTTGGCATCAGCGGGTTGCCGTTGTGGATGCCGGGAGTGGTAAGGTGCGCAAGCACGAGTGCGTTTCCTCTGGTTATAACTTCATCTACCTAAAAAGCTTTCTTTAAACGAATCATTCTCCTCGTAATAGACAGCCTCTATTATTCCATTTTGATTCCAATTAAAAAGTACAATGGGCGCCTGAGATGAGCGCAGCTCAAACTCATTGGGTGTGAAATTCCCCAGGCTCCACCATTATTCTGCACTCAGGAAGTGCATTTACCATTTTGACCCCCCCCCCCCCCCATCACAGGACATTGGGGTGTGGGGGGTACTAAGTGGCCATTCTGAGCATGGTGCCAGTCTGGTCTTGTGACGATACGGGAGAGACGGGGGGGGGGGGGGGGGGGGGTTGGGCGCGCAGGGAGGGGGGAGCAGAGGCTGCTGATGTAATACAGACTCTTTTCCTTACAAAATCTGCACATGTTCATAATATGGGCTAGACAGCTAGATTTTATATTATATATAAAAATATATTACATATACAAATAAATAGCACAGTATTTGCACCTTCATAATGCCTTTATAACTGTTTGTTACTAATGCATATTAAAGCAGTTCAGGTACTGTATGTTAAGATGTTACGGTCTACTTACATGCTGCTTTTGAATGTTCTACGAATGCATTATGTTAATGTAAAATGTTACCCAATATTATGTCACTATACACAATATTATATATACACACAGATGGGTTTATCGGAAGTTACAGTGCTAATGCTCCTTGGGAAAATGCAAAAAATAAAAATAAAAAAAATCGCTTAAATAATAACCCATCAAATCCATGACGTGATAATTTGATCGAGACAACAACACAAAAAGAAGGTGAATAAAGGAGAAATCAGCGAAACAATGAACGTTGCTGGATGGTGATTTGAAAAACGCCTGGCGGCTCGCGGAAGTGGGGAAACTGGAGCGTCCCCCCCCCGTCCGCCGCCCAGCGAGGCTTCGGCAGGGAGCGGGCAAGTCGACAGAATGACAGCACGTCTGCCTGTGATGGTGCCACGCGACAGCGCGGCGGACAGGCCCGGCAAGCTCGAGGCCGAGACGATGATTAATGAGCGCGTTGACGGGCATGTACGAAATTATGAATTATGAATTTTGTGGTTCCACGGAGAGATAAACAGCAGTTTGTGCGTGCCTGTTTAACTAATTAAATTATTGTACTCATCTTCAAGAATAAATTCCATATAAACCAAAACTGGGTAAAGTAGGTAAAGGGAAATGGATGAAGCCCGTGAAAGATTTTAGGTCAGAGGAAAATGGCTTTAAGCATCTTTTTGATAAGAGCTCCTGTCAGAAGCTTCACATTTTGAAAGCTCTGACACTGTCAAATCAAAGAGAGTCTGACTTCCTGTTACCAGATCCTGCAAGACTGCGACAAACTGCAATCTGTACCTTGCCACAAAGTAAATAAATGACTGGAAAGATTCAGAGACCATCTGTTTCGGAAAACTAACCTGCTCTACCATGGAAATGTTACTCAGATATTTTGTTCGGGATTTCACGTATAACCGCAAGGTTATGTCAAAATGTCTAAAGACAAAAGGCTTGTTGGAACAGGTAAAACTGTCATCAAACACATTCCCCTACACACATCACAAGCTGAACATTTACTCTGTGAAGTCAGAATCCCCTCGGGATCCATCGAGTGTCTTTAGGGGGTAATTCAGGCTGTCCGCCCCTGGCAGCTCACCTCGTACTGCGTGATGATGCCGTACGTTTGCGCAGGCTCCCGCCACCGGAGGGCGATCTTCTCCTCATAGGTGCTGCTCTGAATGGAGTCCAGTGACACTGCTCCTGGGACTGATGGGGGGGAACAGGACTATCAGCACACAGGGGTATCATGGCAGCTGGATGCAGGAAGGCGCCAACCCAACACACAGAAAGGTCCAGATGTGGCAAAGTGCGTTAGTGTGTGTCCATCCGGTGCCCACCCAGGGCACGCCCGCTCAGAGAGGAACAATAAAAAAACGAGCAGATGCTGTGAAATAAATAAAACATAAAGTGTGAAACATTAAAAATAAATGAAAAGTAATAAGGACAGCTCTGGTAGGTGTTTAGCTGCAGTCCTGGGGGAAATTTCAGCTTTTGGTCTGTTTGCATAAATTTAGCGGCACACCCACAAAGTGCCCCCTTTTGTCTGTAAATGAGATGGGGGGTGCTCCCAGGGTACGGGCCGGCCCCCGCTCCTTTCATCCAGCCCCTGGGATGCAACCAAAAAGCTACCTGCAGCCCATGGCAGGCGACAGCCTCCTAAAATGGTCAAAGCGCCTCCGGTACTCAAATCCAGTGACAACCAAAACACGGACTGAACATTCGCTCATGTTCACCCAGGGCATTATGGGAAGGGGCTGTGGGGAAAGGCATCCCTTTATCTGCGCTCTTTTAGAGCTGCTGTTTAGCGGGCCAAATGATCAGACAGACACATATCATGTCATTCCTTTTGGATGTCTTGGGTTTTCCCCAATTGAGAAAATATATATACAAATCACTGTATTAATTTCCAAAAATACTATATTTCAATAGATTTAGAGGGGGGATAAAATTCTTTCAGTAAAGCTAAAAACTGCAGAAACTCGATTCCACACTATATTTCAAGGACGTACAACTGCAGCGAGTGTGAAATTTACTTTGTAAAATGTCACAATGGCCGTGCCAACAGGTCGCAAGTGACTGTATCATTCAAAGGGATAGTTCCTCCTCCCATGACCTGCCATAAGGGGTGAAGGGGTGAGCGGAGCCTCACCATCCTCATCCGTCTGGAACGCCAGCTCAAGGCTCTCGCGGACGCCCTCCGGGTTGCGCAGCACCAGCCACACGCTGATGTTGGTGTAGGGCGGCAGGTTGCGCATGCTGTGCTGGGGGGCGGGGCTCCGCGTGTCATAGCACACCTCCTCGCGCGTCTCCTCCTTGGCACCGATGCGGTAGCGGTACTGCACCGTCAGGTTGTAGCTGTGGCAGCGCGTCACATTGTACCCGAAGGCCTCCCAGCGCAGGGTCACCTGCTTGGACTGGATGTCCACCACCTCTAGCTTCTTGGGCCCGTGCATTGGCTCTGTGGGGGGGGGGGGGGCACAGAGAGACGCCTGCTTAGTGACGGTCACGACAAGCATGGCGGCCAATGTGTGGCACAGTGGGTTAGGCCTCAGTGGCCATGATCAGAAGGTTGTCGGTTCAAATCCTGTCCTTCATAAAATAAATGCCTGATAAATAGCACAGATCGGCATTTTCTTCATGATGGAGACATTGACTCAAACAGGATAAGGGGCTGGTAAAGATGGAAGGATGGGTGACGAGTGGATGGATGTAGAGGCGAGTGAAACTGCTCTTCTTATACAGAGAACCCGCACTGTCAGGAAGGTCTGGAGATCAGCAATAAAAAGGCTTGGAGCCTCCACACCCAAGTATTTTAATGCATCAGATCCTCAGCTATACCCCTCCTCGATCCAGGCAGACCTTGGCCCCTACAGACCATGACCCCTGCCCATAACACCTAATATAGGAATCCTGCTGTCTCCACGCTACCCCCCTTTTCAGAATAATACCTGCCAGAACAGTAATGGAATCAATTTCCATCCCAGGTTCAGCTGGCAGTCTCTCTCTGTGGAAGTCAACGCTTTACCACCTATTACCTTCAGTCGGAGCCCGTTCCCACACGGACACACAGGCGGGCGATGGTCGGAAGATTCCGGCATCAATGTTTAATATTACAATCATGGGTAGGAAGCCCCGCCATCCTCGGTATTCACGTTTAATAAATGCTCGGCAGGTACGACCAGCTGAACGCTGAGCGGGGAAAGGCAGCCCAGGCATCGATTTGAGTGAATCTCAATAGCCTCGCTACAGCGGCGTCATTAAATATTCACGGCCATGGCTCTGTTCCTGTCTGCCAGCAACAATCGCCGGGATGAGGCAGGAACCAAAACCACATGCTGGACATGCTTCTCGATTAACAGAATGAGGGGCAAATGATGCAAGATGTTAATGACGGTCAACAGTCAGGCAGAGAGAGAGAAACTGTGTGCGTGCGTGCGTGTGTGTGTGTGTGTGTGTGAGAGCGGTCTTATAGTAAGAGAGATGCCATGACCGGAATCCACTCACAACAGACTGCACGCTTGCTTTTGTTTACAAAAGCACTTCCCACAAACAGCTGGCAAGTTCATTTTCCGGAAAGATTTCTGTTCGAGGACTGTCTGCTTGCATGCTATCCGGTTGGAGTTCGCTGTTCAGCAATGAGTCCACGCATTCCAGCTGTCCCATTCTCATGCTTGGTCATCAAGGGCTGAGGACTCATTAGTCCAATGCTCAATGGACAATCACCATAAACATTAAAAGAGCACTTAACACGGATTGTTTAGCATGTCATGCTGTTTTTATATCAAACTGCCGGAAAGCACTTTCTGGACAACATGGTTAGGTGGACTAATCATCCATAGCATGGAAATTACACAATTCCCAGATTTCAATACTAACGCTACGTAAATGATCTGAGCAACGCTAATGTCACTGAGAGGTCTGAAGATACCAAAGATTTCAGGAATATTCCGGAATAGACACTCAGATTATGGAAAGGATTTTAAAGACTGTTTCTGCTCAGTCTGAGTTATCCTAAGCATTACACCCCTGGTCGGATCTTTTTTGAACTGACATCCATAGGGTGTAATGAGAGGCTTTGCTCTGGGACCTTATTGGAGGATTCCACAGAAACAGGCCCCGCCTTTTGGCAACTGACCAATCATGATCATCAGCACCATGCTCTGCCCTCACAGAGCACAAGTTCTCCAACACAAGAAGACAATAAGCCTCGGGCAAAATCTCACCTCTTGACCCCTTATGGCAGTATTTCTCAACCCAGTCCCCTGGGACCCCCGGATGGTCTATATTTTTGCTCCCTCCCAGCTCCCAACACACTTGTACCACATATTCTATGTCCTGGATGGGCAAGGAGCTGGGAGGGAGCAAAAAAGTGGACTGTCTGGGGGTCCCCAAACACTGCTTTATGGGACCACAGCATCACTATTTGATGATCACCCACAAGCCAGACTCCTGACCCACAGTGACTGTGCCATGAAGTTAAAGAGTCAACTGGAAAATATAGACTAACCAATGGACTGCATGTGAAAGGTAACAAAGTCAAAGCAAAGAGGTTAACGGGGCTAGCGATTCACACATAAACAAAGCAGTGAGTCAGACTGAGAGGAACGAAATGCTTGTCCAGGACAGAGAGAGAGAAAGAGGGATACAGAGGTGTGTGTGCATGTAGGTATATAAAGAACACAAGCAGAGTGACCAACACACCGATCTGATGAAGACACCTTTCACAGTTAAACCACACAGCCCCCGCACTCCCACCTCCACAGCACCCCCCTAAATAGGCCGCTCTCTCCTGTCGGACCTACACATCACCACCTCGCGTGTCGGAACCATGACCAACTAATCATGACACACCAACCCCTCAGGCCACCCGCAATGGGCTGCAGTTACCAGCCCCATCCTACCACCACCCGTCAGCGACCAGGCGCTGGATGATCACTAAGGGCGGCCATGTTACACGCTCCTGTCCCGAGCTAACGAGCCACTGCATAATTGGGAATGAAGGGCCCATGATACAG
Source organism: Paramormyrops kingsleyae (assembly GCF_048594095.1). NCBI lineage: Eukaryota > Metazoa > Chordata > Actinopteri > Osteoglossiformes > Mormyridae > Paramormyrops > Paramormyrops kingsleyae. The sequence continues at coordinate 40,127,763 of NC_132800.1, read as the reverse complement.
CGGGAAGCCTTCAATAGAAAAGCCACACTTGCTTCTAAGCACCTCCAGTCCTGTCTTTGTCTTGACAGCCGCGACACCTTTGGGCGGAACTCAACCAGCGGAGATGTTCCGGAACCTTCCGGCTCGTGGTGCAGTTTGGACTGAACTTTCCCACTCTGAAATAGCACCCGAAAAAAAAAAAAAAAATGAGTGTGGCTTCTTGGGACTGTGAAACCGGATCGAAAAACAAAAACACAGCATCTTTAGCCTGCAGGACACCTTGAGCCCCAAGCTGAAGAGTGGGGGTGGGGATAACATGACAACCAGACAAAAGGCAGCAGACCTGAGGACTGGGGGGGTGACGTGCACATTTGATCTCCATCGCACTTTAATAAAGATAATTAAACAGCCACATGAGGCCCCAGAAGGTATTGTGAGACCTATCAGAAGATTAAAGAGACAGTGTGTATGAAGGATAAGAGCTGCCCCCCCCCCCCCCCCGTACTCAGCAGTCGCTAGCCTGGCCCTTGGGGTTCCTGCCCCTTGCCATACCAGTCTCACACACCCGTCACCCCTGCAGTCACTCTCTGCAGGTTCCCACCGGGCTCCACATTAAAGATCCAAGCGGAATCAGTCATGGTGAGGCACCAGTACTGGGGCCCGGCAGCTTACCTGACACAAAGACGCTTACAGCTTCACCCATTCAGGTTTACAAATGTACCCATGATTCCTGTGGAGCGGCTTTGGTGAAAAACCAGGCTCCAGGATATGACATCAGAAGCCCGTAGGGGCCATCGACCAAAACCTGAAGCCCATGTCGTCATGACTGTGGCTATTAACCAAGGGTGTTTATCAACATGTGCACTTTACTGTACTCCTGTTTCCACATACCGATTTAATGTCATCTTCCATTGCCGAAGTACCATTCCAATACTCAAGAACACAAGTACAGAGGACAGCAAAAATCCCCAGATGTCGTTCTTGCCCCACCCCAAATATCAAGTATACATCAGTTGCATCCTTGCCAAACGATAACAATCCCATGATTCATTTTGACCCAAGTTTATTCTTGGGAGGAAAGTTTTCAAGATCACTCTTGCCAAAAACACAAGTATGTTCTTTGCATTCCTGGTACTGATAAACATCCCCAGCCTACCTCCATTAACACCAGGCCACTCTCAGTCCCGCATTGTAGAGAAGGAATCTAGAAAAGCCATCCTTTGCACATCCAAAACAAAGGCAGCACTAGCGTTTCCTGCATCCTACTGACCAAACTTTGACCTTGGTGCAGTTTGTGACAACAAAAGCTTATAAAATCCAATGAATGGCTGTATACACAGAGACAAGAGTGTCAATAATTTACTGTCGCTGAATGAATCTCTGTTAAAATAAGGTTTTGAATGAATGTTTTGTCTCACAGCCAATGTAGCCAGTATGGGCATACAGACTCAAAACCAATATAAGCTTCAAATCAAGATATTTGATATTCATTTTACATTCCTTCTGATTCAAACACAACAACTGTACCTACCAAGAGTTACAGTTTTATCATTCAATAAACATAAAAGAAGTAATATTCAGGAAAAAGCTACCAGGGGTCCAGAACTTCACGAGAAGAATCGCTTGAGATTGTATGCACTATCAGTAGCTATGTGCAGTTTCAAAATTAAGTCCCTCCCCCCCACCACCGCTGAGAAAGCAAGAAGCGTTGGTCTAAAACAAATAACCAAGGACACAGAGCACACAAAGATAAGGAAAGGAAAGCGCTCTGTCGCCAAGCATCAAAGAGCGATAAACGCAGGAAAGCGAGCCGAGAGGACCGTGGAATCGAGATCAATTACTCACGCGATGCTTTCATATCAGCCAGGATGATAATATATTCACATCCTCACCTGGGAGTGAGCGTGTCACGTACAGGCGACCCGTCCCGCTGCTTCAGCATGGCTAGTTTTCACCCCTGCTTCCTTTGTATGGGGTCAGCAGCTATTAAAATAATTAACGGGTCTGAAAATGAAGCGTGGAGATGGAGGGATCCCCGTAAGCGGGGCGATCAGAGAGAGGGGGAGGCCGGGCCGTACTCCACAGTATAACTATTTACAAAAACGAGTGTTTTCGATCTCGGAGGCTCAACGATTGCTGCACAGAAGTAGGGAGGCGAAAAAAAGTCATCTGTCACACGTCGTCCCTCTTTACTCGCTACCTTTCAGGGGCAGAAGCGGAAAATGGGAGTTTTAAAAGCGTCTATTTCTGGAACTATCTGGCAACCGCACCCCGCGAGCGGCGGCCACACGGAAGGCCTGAGGGGGGGGGTGTGGGGTGGCCAGGCAGGGAAATCTAATTAGGTGGGGGGGGCAACTCGAAGTGTCAGGAGGCAGTAAAGTGTGAATTCAGAGGAGGCATGCCGGAGGAGGTGGGGGGTGGGTGGGCAGAAGCCACGATTCAGGGGTGACCGAGGAGGTGTCACGCTTTAAACTGCAGGAGACGGGCCAGATTATGCCCGTGCTGCCTTGGTGTCAGGACCCGGCCTGATGCATCTGAATAAACAGCGCCGGGCGGAATGGGACATTTTCCCCTTTAGGAAAATTAGATGGAGGGGGTGGGGGTTACTGTGTCACCACAGTAACCAGGAACGGAAATGGGAATGTGGTGCCTGTCTAACTGAAGATAGGTGGGGGTCGACGTGGAGGGACGAGGGTGAGGGTGGGGCTGGGACGTGGGACCCTGGGGCCCTCACACCCCCCGAAGGGCCGCGCCTACAAAGGAGCTACAGGATGCTGCCTGGCTCAGTACGCCTGCTGCTTAGCAGAGTTTCAATCAAGTTAACTGGGGGGTCATAACTGACTTCAGCGAAAATAAAAATATATATAGAGAATAAAAAATGAAGCAGGTAACAGGCCACACTTCAGTTAGAGGTCTGGCGTCGAGCAGCTGGGGATGGCAGTAAATCCCGCGGTGAAAGGGAAGGATCCCATTAAATCCCCAGCGGCCCTAAACGGGAAGGGGGGGGGGGCTGACACCTTGGAGCTGCAAGCCGTTACTCAGTGCAGCCTGGCGGTTTATTAACGGGGCCCACTTTATCTGACAGGGGCCCCCGTGGAAGCCAGCATACTCAGCGGGAAATTGAGACGGCTTGGGGACAGCACCATGGCCGAGCAAAGACTGGGGGTACTGGATGTTCTGCCTCTGTATCATCATCACCACCATCATCATCACCACTATGATCATCATCACCACTATTTTCATTATGATCATAATCATCACCACCATCACCACCACTATTATCATTATGATGATGATCATCATCAGCACCATCACCACTATCATCACCATCATCATCATCACCACCCCATCACCATCATCATCACCACACCATCATCATTATCATCATCATCACTATTATCATCGTCGTCACCATCATCAACACCACCCCATCACCAGACCATCATCACCACTATCTTCATCATCATAACCATCATCATCACATCATCGTCACCATCAAGATCACCACCATTATTACCACTATTATCATCATCGTCACCATCACCACTATTACCTTCATCATCACCATCATCATCATTACCATCAAGATCACCACCATCATCACTACTATCATCATCATTACCATCACCACCACTATTATAATCATCACCACCATCACCATCATCACATCACAGAGACATGGACATCAATGCCAGTCCATTACAATGTTACTATTGCTATATATCATGACAATATAAATATTGAAATATTTTTACTATATACTTATTATTCTTTCATACTATTACGCTTTTATTATGCTATTATGCTATATGTTTGTTTGTCTGCAAACAAAAGTACTATTGCTATATGGACAGGAACGTCCCCCTGAGATCAATACAGCTAATCTTATATTAATCATTATTATTATCACTATTATTATTTTCGGGATCGAGGGGACGGGCATGGATTTCGGTGTGACATTCCCTCATGCTCCCCGCAAACTGGACAGTCTCGTTACCTCACACGGTGGAAATATTATCGCCTTCCAGACCTCTACCAATGTAATTAAATGATTTTAATTTGACATTTAGACAGAACTATTAGCAGTTTCTTTTCCCCATCGTTGTGGGCTGACATTTAAATAGCAGCCCTCCGCTATCGGCACGCGATCGCCTCCGCTTAATCCGGACGGGCGGCGCGTCTAACCTTTATCGCGCAATTAGATAAGATTACGCGTGATACAATGGAGCGCGCAAAACAAACAGGCGAGTCCAGGCAAGGCGGCGGACGGCGGCAGGCGTTTACCAAAAGTGGGCGCCCTGCCCCCAGCGAGTTAAAGCACCCGAGGAGGGATCTCTGCCCCAGGGAAGGAGAATAATGGCATTAGTTTCGGATGAAGGAGAACAAATTGGCCGTGTCTGTAATAGACGCACTTTACCAGGCGGGAGCTGAGGCGGGGTTGGGGGGGGGAGTGAATGATCAGCCCCTGGGCGGCCATCATAGTTCACCAGAGTACCCCCACCCCCTGCCTGGCACATGCTCACAGCCTTTCCGGACCCGGGATAATTAGGACTAAAGGATTTCCTTCACTCCGCGTCAAAATGAGGCTGCAGGAGCCAGAGTTGCACAGCTTCAGCCCGAAAACGCCACTGCGGATCCCGCTGCCGCTTGAGAGCCTCTCAGCGGCACGGCGCTGTCCCCCCCCGAACGCCACCAACCCCCGCCGCTTGCCGCTTTATTACCACGTAATTCACTCGGCTTCTGCGACGCGTGGCCGTTATCACGCGCAATTTATTGTTTTTGAGACTCCGCAGAAAGCACTTCCCGCAATATCCAAAAAGCCGTGCGGGTAATAACGGGGTTCCCATCCCAGTCGAATTCCCCCGCGCGTCTTGCCGAAGCGCCCAATAATGATGGCTTTTTATAAGTGACAATCAAAACTCGATTACTTTCCCAGAGTGCTCTCCCGGACTGCGGCCCGCCCGCTCGGCCCGCCCGCTCACTCGGGGAGAGGCAGCCTGTAAATTTCCCTGACATTATATCTGTCCGGCACCCGAGACGTGTCCAGCCACTCGGAATTGCTTTATTGCCGCTTCTCCTTTGCAGAAACCTTGGGGGCGTCTGCCCTGTGTCTCCTATTTAATGCCTGAGTGTGTAAATGAGCAGGGACAAGCGTCTGCCCTCCCCCAGTGCCGGGTCAGTACGGGTTTTGTACCCCCACACAGCCCTACGAGAGTCCTTTCTGCTACAACGTCCACGTGGCTGTCAGCCCTTCAAAAAGCACAAATCCCACACCCTTCCGGAGCTCAGGGATCATGTCCCACATCCTTAATGATTCTCACCCGCACAGGGCACCATACTAAAATAGACAGGAAGCAAACACTAATGCTAAAATACTGCAATCAGGAAATAAAAAGGACTACCAGCACCTCTGACCAATTGAGTGTCAAGAGTCGGGGGGGGGGGGGGATGGTTGCTTTCTTACACAGATGATTCAGTATGATAAATATTTGCTTCTGTTGGCCATTTTTACCATCATCCTCTTCTAAAGGTCAACATCTCCCACAAGTACCCTTAAGAACACAGCGGGGAGGGCGGTGCAAATCAGGAAGTCGAACAGATAAAGTCGCCTTCGATAAAAAATAAAAAATGCCCATCTCCTCCCAGAGAAACTCCTATGACTACCCACCACTACCCCACGAAGTCAGGGCTGCGTCTCCCAGTCAGCGACAGAGAAATTCGGGCTTCCTAAGGAGGTGAGTGAGGGCCTCGCTGGCAATGACCCGGCTGATGAGCCGAACCGAAATGCTCCCTCTGCCCCAATCACCACGGTAACGTCTATGACTAAGAGGCTTGTGTAATTCAGGGGACAAGGAAAAATAAACAAAATAAAGCACTTGAGGTAATATTGTCTTCCCCCTCCCCCACTGCACAGGATGAGAGGGACTGACAATTTCCATCATTGGAGCAAGGATGATACACCAAGCAGGGGGGGGAGCGGCAAGTGGGGATGTTTGAGTGATGCATGCAACGGGATTAGATGGATGGCTGGACTGCTTTACTGGAGGGGGGGGGGGGTTAACTGTTAACTTTCTTAAAAGGCCTAAGTCACTGCATGATAAGATGACAACTTAAAGCCAACTTTAAGAGGTTCGAACGTCACCGATGCAGCTTTGGCTATGCAAGGGGCCAGATTCACAGCCAGTGACGCGTATGTTCACCCGGAGACTCCACAGACAGTGAAACAGGTCATATTTCACAGATAAATAACAACACGGGATTCACCCGCGATGTTCAGGAGACGGCTCTGCCCTGCATCTCATTTAGCAAAGCTACGGTGCAGCACACAGAGACGAGCGAAGGAGAAGATTACATGGGGGGGGGGGGGGGGGGGATAGGAAATTCAACCAGTATTTCAACAGGAGATTAAACAGAAAGAAATTACCATACAAATTATGTTTCAATCTGGCAAACGGAGAAGCTGAGCTCTAATCGCAGGCCGGGGAGGGGGCGCCCGGCGATACAGGACCAATTCAGGCCCATTAATGAGATGCGCGGCCCATAGGACCCGGTTTTCGGCGCCAGCCTTTCAGGACGTGCGGACAAAGGCGTCCCCCGACGACGGCCTGAGGAACATTCGCACAGTATGACAGATTAAACCAAACCGGGCTGGGGCAGGGCTATCAACAGGAAACATCAGATGTGCAGATTTACTTTGATGCCCCCCGGCTCTATGAGACCAGGAAGGGGAGCCGGGAACAGGTACGGGTGTGAGGGAGGGGAACGTGACGGATTAAACCGAACTGGGCCGGGGCAGGGCTATCAACGGGAAACATCAGATGGCACAGATTTACTTTGATGCCCCCCGGCTGCAAGAGACCACGAAGGGGAGCTGGGTACAGGTACGGACGTGAGGGAGGGGCATCCCGTAATAGTACTGAGAACGTGCTGCAAACGCCGAAGAGAGCAGGATTGCTGAATTATGGGAAGGGGGGGGCAATTAAATCCCTTCTGTGGCCCTGAGCATTTCATAGAGGCCAGCCTTCGACGAGCAGACGCGCTGGGGGATACTTTCTAAAAGAAAGTGGTGGTCAGCAGTCTGGCCAGATGATGTACGAGCCGCTCGGCACTCAGGTCCCTGGGGGCTGTCCCTGGAGTGCCAGGCTGTACACCACCTCGCTAACCAGTAACCACCTGAACACAGGGGCAACGTTTTCATTAAGCTATACTGAGGTGTGCGTATCACGCCATCCCAGTACATGATAATCAATAAAGCACCTTTGTATACAAAGGTCATAATAGTCCTCATATTTTCAAACCTGTGAGTGACACATGTCCAGCAGCACAGGCTAACAGGGCAGTCATGTTCCAGAGATGGAGGAAGTGAGTGAATGGGGATCATGGGAGTTGTAGTTCGATCTGTCACGTGGCGGCTGGGGTTCACGGTGCTTTATTCTCATCCCGTTCGAAAGCCTCATGCCCCATTTTGCTGGGGGTGGGGCTACTCAGGTGGCAACTACTGCCACAAGAATCCGTAAAAGGCGGTGATGATCGGGATAGCTTCCTGGCACGTTAAAGTAAAAGCACGGCGTGAATTTAGGAGTGGGATGTGACAAACGAGGATGTTTTCTGTCTGTCACTGGCATTTACCCCCCCCCAACAAACTGAGAGCTTGTAAGCTGTGGATACAAAAAGGGTCCAGTTCATGCAGATATGAGCGGGTGCTTTGCAGGGGAGTGGAGCTCTGACAGAGGACGCAGGTCCACAGATTTACAGGCAACGGCACACGTCGGTGTCTCTAAATCGATGTCGCTTATGATTTACGCGTCTCCTTGCCACCAGGCGTCAATTACAGCAGCCTGGTTTGGAGACAGATGTTGATAAGGGGCGTGTGAATCATTGCACGGCAAAAACGGGAAAAAGATGAGATACCCCCCCCCCCCCCCTACTTTCTATCCACTTTCGCCGCCATTCCTTTTCCATGGGAGAGAGACGTCGCCTTTCTCCAAGGTGACTTCTCGCATATTTTCTCTCCCCGTTTATATCCGATCTGAGATTTAGTGTTTCCTTTCCAGCTGGATCATCATATTTAATTTGCCTGCTGGGAGGAACGCAGCGAGGGAGGGAACAGACGCGCCCGGGGGAGAATTCCTGCAGGAAATCAGGATGTCTTTTCCTGTCCGCAGCCACCTCCGGTCACTCAGATGCAGGGAGAGGCTAGAGAAAATTCTGTGCAGGGATGATTCTAGGATTTCTTAAGGTGCGGGGCATAAGAGGGGCCATAATTCATACAGAAGGGCCAATCTTTCTTTAGGCAATGATATGTTTTCAATCGCCAATTGACAGACAGGGGGTGCTCTGAGGGCCAATCAGCTTTCAGCTGAGGCCCTGAAGCCCCACCCTGATGCCGTGTTACTGTTACTGAATCATGACGTCATCATATACTGTGGCGTTTCAGAGCATATGTATGACAGGTATCCTGTACAGCAGCATAAATAAAGCAGGCAGCTGGCTCTCGCTGCTGAAATCTCAGGGGGGATGCCTGTTGTACCCTAGGAGGGCAGGATGCTTGGAGAAATCGAAACAAATAACGTAATATGCCTCAGAGAAACGACAGCGGGAAAAAAAAAATACTCTGTATCATCAAGTGAGGTTAGCATGAGCGCCTCCCCGGGAAGGTAAACAGTGTGAGAGGAGCCGTGAGAAGGGAGAAAGGCGAGCAGGGAAATAAATGAAGTGGAAAGCTTTCAGGAGAGTGGAGTGGAGGCGGTGGATTAAGAAATGAGGAAAATGCAGGTTCCCTAATTGAAAAACGCCTCGATGGTCGTTTCCCTGCTCTCTGTGTTTATTAAATGACAATGAAGAAGCAGCCATTTGCACACGGGACCGGACAGGGGCAGTGGAGAGCCACAAGGGGGCGGGGCCCAAACACTCATATAAAGATAAACAAGTGACCCCGTCAGCCTGTCCAATTTCCCTCCCCATGGCCCCCACCGTCATGTCTTCCTGTCCGTGGGGTATAATTAGACCGGGAGAAACGTGTCTAACTTAATTTATCCAGCCGCACGCCGTTTTGTCCACCACGCACCCGAGCAGCCGCTCCTTCCGGAACCTTCTGCGCTGCCGGCACTTCCGCGCTTAGGGCACCTCTCTCTTCCCTCATGTTTATCCTGCCACCAAAACGGTTTCTGCACAAAAGTTTGCCATCTTCAGCGTCGGGGGACCGGACGAGAACTTGAAAGGATTTAAAACACACACAAGCGCACAGATACTAGAGCGCACACACACACACTCACGTGCGCACGAGCATAAACACACACGCACACAAACAGTGAGGCTCTTTAAGCATGTTATTTTTTTTTTAGCAGTGTCCTTGAGAAACACACAGCGCTTCGTTCCACTTCAAACTCAATACGATAAACAGCTTTTTTTTTTTGCGATGCTCCGGTAACCTTCCAGCATCAGACCAAGTTCAATTTATTCTGTGTTTTTCCTTGTGACAATGAAGCACTCTGCGTTTTCTTTTTTTTTTTCTCTTTTCAGGCCGATGCACATATAGAGCCTTCATTGAGAGAATACACACTCTCTCCGGGTCAGGTGGGTTGCAAACATGATTGGTGCTAGAAAGGAAGCATTTTAGGGGTGATACTTGAAAGGGGCAGGGTTATACGGTTAGAAAGGGAAGCCCCCCTCTCAGGCGCAGAGCGCAGACAGGAGGGCTAAGCGATAATGTGATAATACCATCGTATGTAAACTGCACCGATGCTCCAGCAGCCTGTCAGTTCCAACACTGCTTCAGCGCAGCTCGGAAAATGGGGGGGGGGGAAGAAAGCCACTTTGTCTTCAATTTCTGAAACACTTCGCTGCTGCATCCAATTTGGCACAAACGGATGGCAGGACCCACGGCGGCTTAACGCGCTCGGGACGGGATCGCGGCAGTCTGCTGAGCCACAGCTAATGGCTACGATGGCTGTCAGGCGCCTCCCGCCGTCTCTGGGAGAGCGTCTGCGGCACTGGGGCCGTCCTCTGATGTCAAAGAGCCACCGAGTCACTTACAGGGATACAAATCGATACGCTGATCCGATAAAGTGCATGTTTCGATATAATGTTTAATAAAAATGACACCCCTCAATATATCAGTCATGGTGTTCAGCGCTGATGGGTACCACAACTCCCAGAATGCACTACATTAATGGCACTGCTGTGGAAGGTTTTCTATTGGTTGGTTGATAATGTGTTAGAAGCCACCTCAGCACTCAGTGGAAGGTGACGGGTAGGGAGGACAGCAGGTGGGCGGCTGGTCGGTACAGTGGAGTATAGCAGGACTAATTTGGGCCCGGTGTTCCTGTCGAAAGAGTAAGACAGAGCCATCCCCGGGACAGCGAGGAGCATCCCTCCCAGAGCGGGGGAGCCTTTCAGACTCTCCACCGGGGCAGCGACCAGGCTGAGGGGCATCTTTGGGAGACGGACGCCCGGCTCCGATTACTAGATCCCAGCCTCAACGTCCCATCAAGCTCTAGAAGTTTCCAGAGCAAACAGTCCACCCTGGCCACCGGCTTCCCGGGGCTGTCACTGTTTGCCGGGATAAAAAAAAAGTCGTTAAAGCAGTAAACAAAGCTGTTGATGTGGTTAGAGGCGGGTGAGGAGCGAGGGAAGCAGACTGGACTGCAGCTGCATTATGCACCGTCGTGCGCTAATGGCTCACTTGGAGGCTCGGCTCTGCAGATAAACAAAACGCAAAAGTGATCAGGCAATGAGCAAAGACAATGTTTATCCTTGGAGGTGCTGGTCAGCACCGGTAACTGCAGTCGTTCGAAAATAGATCTCCATCCACTCGGATAATTATGAGGATAATCGCTCGCCATTCGCCTGCAGCTCAGGGCTCCAGCGTCATACGTGCTTGATAACTTCCCTGCCCTCCCAACAATCCCCCCCCGCCGACCACGTTCCCATTACTGGCTCATGCGGGGGACGCCGGCCCGTTACTCTCAGCATAGCGGCCGCAATTATGTAGCTGCAGCACCATCCTGGTGCGTCTCTCTGGGACTCGCCGGAGGATAGAGCTGAGATGACCCAGCATCAACAGCACACTGCCAAGGCCTTAAATGCTTTGATTTGTGGATTGTTTAAAGAAAAGGGAAAAAAAAAAAAACACTACCTTGGAGAAAGACAGTTAAAGACCTAATCTTAAGAAAAATATTTGCATATAAACTGTTAAACTTCTGAATGACCTTAGATGATCTTTTCATTATTTTTCTGGCACTTGACGTGGCCATACAGCTTTTCAACATGCCAACTATACATGTATATTCTCAATCATAAAGTGCTGTGATTACAAACATTGTAATATGACTGCAGACACCAGACTGATGCGAGTTTCTCCTTGACTATCGTATACAGAGAGCCACCCCTGGGGCAACAGAACGGCACTTCTACCATCCTGCCAGCACAAAACTCGAACCCTTCAGATGACTGTTTGAGAGGAGATCACGCTACGCATTGGTGGTAGCTACTGGTCAAACGTGGCCAAAAGCTTACGTGTCCCCTGTGAACAATTACCGGCGCCGGATGACCAACCTGGCACTGAGAGCACTGGGACAGGAGTAGGAAAGCATTCATCAAACTAATCACATGAGCTTTCGACCGAGGATATACAGGAAGGCCGCATCCATCGATCCACCCAACCATCCATTCAGTCAGCCCCACTCCCCCCCATGACTCACTGGCACACTTGGTCCTGGCTCTGAGCGGGGGGCCTGGAGCCCCAGTCCCCCCCTCCAGGGGCCGGGTCAGCAGGACGCTGATCTCGTACTCCGTGTCAGGGTCCAGGTGGCTGATCTTGTGGGTAGGCTGGTCTACAGGCTGCATGTCATACATGCTGCCTGAAATGGTGCGGTACTCCACCTCCCTGTCGATGATGGGCCCGTCGCCGTTGATGGAATTGGCGTTGAGCTGAATCCACAGGTAGGTGGCGCCCACGGCTGTGAGCTGGGGCGGTGCGATGGGCACCGGGGGCTCTGCAGGGCAAAACGAACCGCGAGGGTGTGAGGATCCGACTCTGCAGAGAAACTTAATTACATGGCAAACAAATTCAAACGTGAAGAGCTAATTAATTTCGCCAAGTCTTTTGTTTACTACGAAAAAAGGAAACGAACACTACTTACAGGACATAACTGATAAACAAAGCAATTAATATATTCTGATAGCGCCGTGAACTTACTGAACCGAAATATGCTCATCTGAGAGCGTACAAACTGCATAAAAATGATCCGGCTTAATGTAACATTCACTCTGACAGCCTGTAATGTTAAATCCTACACGCTGTATTTAAACAACTGTGTGATTAGCTCTGCACATAGCTATGGGGACAAGGCTGTTTGAAGCGCGAGGTCACGTTATGGAAGAGATGTTAGAGGTGACTAGCTAAACCAATTAATTTCCTGACCTCCATCAGTTTGAAATGCCGCTGAATTCATTACTTCCCACCCTAAGGTCTTGCAGCGTTTCTCTCGTGACCCATTTACTGAAAACTGCTACGCTGAGCTCTTTGTGTCTCTACAAAACTGTTTGATAATGACCCATTAAAGCTGAAAATCAATTAGGCGAATTCATACACATTAAACACACTCTCTCTGTTATGTAAATGATCCCACACCCCCTTGTCGAGCATGTAAATGATCTTTTGTTACTGTTCGCCGTTTTGTTTTGGATTTTTTCCCCCCACCCCTGGCAAACTTTCTTCCAGCTTTTGGAGCTGTTGAGGTCTCCTGTTCCATTGGTCAGACAGAGTTCTCTCTCTACTGCGGTCACCCAGCCCCCAAACGTCCTCGTCCCCACAACCGGCTGCCCGTCACTGGCAATGGAACCTCCATACTGTCCGGCTCTGGGTCGTCGGTAGAATCCCCGGGTGCTTTTTAATTAGCAGCGGATTAAGACAGCCCTTTGATTACATACCTGAGTAATTAAATCAGGGGAGTGAGACCTACAGTGATGGATAAAGAAAAAAAAACATGCAGAAAAATCCAGAAAAATATATTCTGGTCCCATATATAGGAAACTGCATGAATGCAAAGAGGAACCATCAAAAATGACAGCAGCACCAGTATTACCGCATTCAGGGAGGTAACAGGCCATTCACGTCGGCCCCTGGTTCAGCGGCCGTGAATCGATTCCCCACTCGTGTGTTTCTTAAATCGCCAAGCGTCTCGCCGAAATCCTATCGCCAAGGAATTTAATTTCTCCCCATTACCAGATCACATGAATCACAGACCTTAATCTTTTTTGCCATCATACACAAATTGCACATCAAACTCTGTTAGTCTCCCTGCTGAAGGTAGGCACATTTAGCTAAAAGCATAGATTACAGAATAATGCTATTAGCTGTTTGAATGTTTACAATTAGCCACCCCCCCACAGAAGCAAAATCATGGCGCCCCGCCTTCCTGGGTGAAGGTCAGGGAGCTGCAGATGGCCATCCCCGCCTGACCCCACCTAGCAGATCCCTAAATTCAGATTAGTCCTGCCCCCCGAGCCTTAAATCAAGCATCACCTCTCCTGAACTAGCTAATCTGGTGCCCTTCTCAGACACGCCTGCTTAAACAACCCTTTGGGGTGGGAGGGGCAGCGTCCAGAAATCTGGGCAGCGCGCCCACATACCAAGCATCCCCCCAGAGCAGCCGCTCCACGGCCAATCCCGCCCCCGCCGCCCCCTCAGCCCTTGCCAGACACGGTGAGAAGACCAAGACGGGTATCAGACACCTGAGACAAAACGGGAACAAAGGAATCTGCTGTTACGGTAATTGCTCAGTTCGATGCGAGTCGCCGGATTAGGCTGAGGTAAAGGCGCATGACGGCCGGCGATGTGTCGGGGGGGGGGGGGGTGAAGTGCTTTATCGGAGAGAGGGATGAGTCCGTGCAGAGTCACGCCCCCTCACTCTGCCACCATGTGCTTCAGAGAGACACAGTGGACTATTTGAGGACAGGCAGGCGATGGCTCCATTTTGGAGCGTTACTGTGGGTCGAAACACTGCATACCGACCAAAGTGCTCCTTGTGCCTTTTGGCCAAAGGCCTCCACATGAATTTGCTTTTTAGAAATTCTTTTCAGATTTTACCTGCCAAAGTAAGAGAATTCAAGCAAACTAACAGGAGCGCTCGAGGTCTTAGGAATCAGGGCAAATTAATAACTCTAAAGATACACAAAAGCCATTTGTAATTACATTGCTGGAACGCCTCCAGAACCCTTAAAAGAAACACCATCTCTGAGGATTTAGCAAACTTAACAAGCAATTCAAGACAAATGATAATAGTGCAGAAACCTTGTCTGGGTTTCTCTTTTTTGTTAGTAAACAAAAGATAAATTCAAGCTGAGAGTGGCTTTGCGGGAATGCTGGAGGCCTGTAATTGTGTGCCGGTCACTGGCAGTGGCAGACATCTCTGTGGCGAATTCCTTTTTGGGGAGGGGTTGGGACAGGGGGGTGTATGGGTGTGTCACATGTCCCTCTCTTGGCGTATATATTTAAATTCGCAGTTATGCGGGACAGAGCGGGCGTGCGAAGCCATCCGGGTTGGCACAGCTGCGGACAGAGCCGGGCTGGGGTCAGCCACATGGTGCTGACATAGCAGGAGGTCACAGGAGGGCAGCTGTTCTCCTTGCAGCACCTGCCGGTTGTGCCCCCCCCCCCCCCCCCAATCCAAGCCAGGACATCACATCAGACAGAGGAGTGCACACTTCCCCGAGGTCTGTTACGGCAGTCGTCAGGTGACCGGGACGGCAACGTGGCTGGGCATTGAACTCGCAATTGTCACACGTCAAGCCGGTTTAACTGCATGAGAATTTTTCAAAAAGAATCGCCACGTGGATTTCGAGAGAAGCGTCGACGTGTCCAGGGGTAACCGACGAAGGTTGTACTTCCTCTGCCCTGTTAATAAACGCCACTTGACAGAACAAACAGCGGGCATCTCGAACTGGCTCTGTGCGCATCGAGTGACATTAAAAGGATTAACGTGTGAGGGATGGGATGTGAGCCAGCTGGTCCCCAAAATGTAGCCGGAATCAGACCAGGAGGCGACCAGAGTCACGGCGATGCTCCTTGTAAACAAGCCCTGAGAGTTCCACTCCTCGGAAGGCTAGAGGTCACCTTCAGGGCCCTTGGGAATTGGCTGTGGCTCCGCCCACCTTCTGCAGCGATGCTGACATTGGCGCCACGGAGATGCGGAGCCCCACTAACAAACCATCAGCCGGGACGAGTAATTAGACGCGAGAAAAAGTACCCCAAAGCCCGAGACGGCCAGAAAGATTAAAAACACTCCCGCGAACATTTTTCATTAAAGGGAAGGAAAAAAGGGGGTGGGGGGGGGGGGCTGGAATGAAAAAAAAAAAAAAAAAAATCAAGAAGCCCCCAATTTAGCTGAATGTGGGGAATTAGGTGTCGCTGCAATTCATTCCAATTACAGCGTCTCGGAACAGCGAGGCCCGCGATTGCAATTTAAGTCATGAAATATAATCTGACACGGAAACGGAGGACATCAGCTGTCCCGCGATGATTTATCGGACGTGCTTAATCACACGGTGTAAACGTCACCCGTGGTAACCGCTGTGACGCGGCCTGTTGCTGGGAGGTGAGCGACGAACACGGGAGCGGTTACTGCGGCCGGCCGAATGGAGGGACGGCACCCGTGCGCGAGAGTGTGAGACGGCCTGCTGTCTGCCCAGACGGGATTAAACCTATCAATCACGCCGGGGCCGAGAGACAAAACTGCGGCCGGTAAATTCGATTCATAGCGCTGTGGGAAAATGGAGGCCCAGAAATATGGCCGGCCATTACTGCAGTCTGTGGGCTATTTGAAAATGAAGCCCTACAAGATTTAGGCAGAATATCCATCATAAATTCTTATAAAATGGCTGTAGGATCTGGCTTCCACTATCCGCGGAGGTTAAATGATACCAGCCGCATAACTTTCTGCACTCTTAACTTCTTTAGGTCGAGTTCTTTTTCGGTGAAGAGGCATGCACAACGAAGGGGAGGGGCCTCGGCCAAGGTAGGCCCAGGGGAGGGCATCATGGTGGCCTAGTTGAAATGACTTTATCCTGGGCCTGGGAATTATGCGGCGCAAACTGTCAGTCCGCTGTAACTGGACACCGCGACTCCGCGGCCCGAGCGAGGCCTGTACTCAAGCTTGACGGTCAGTGCGCTGTAACTGGACACCGCGACTCCGCGGCCCGAGCGAGGCCTGTACTCACGCTTGACGGTCAGTTCGCTGTAACTGGACACCCCGACTCCGCGGCCCGAGTGCACCGCACAACGGTAGCGGCCCGAGTCGCCCTTGGTGGTATTCTCCACGTCAAACATCACGATGAATTTGCGGTTGTTCCAGGGCTTCGTCGACTTCATTGGCGCCTCCCGACCGCCGATGCCCTGTACACGGGAGACAAACAGGATTCAGTTCTGGCCGAGGCGATTAAGGAGCTCTCCAGCAGAGGCCCGGGCGAAGATGTCCGGGGGGTCTGTCAGCTTCAAATGTCATTGTGTTTACGGTTGCCGGGAGAAATGCGGGTCCGCTTTATCACCGGGGCAACGCACAGAGGTCAGTGACGACTCGAAAAGAGGGAAATAAATCAATAAGCGCACAGAAGAAAACCCTCAACCACCTCCCCCCCAGATCAATATTTATCTTTATTTTACCATGTAAATAACTGAAGCGAAATCTCATTTCAAGACCCGGCTCCGGGACGTATGTGGGATGCTGTGATCAACGTAATCATGGGTTACATGCATGTTTTTGCATGTTAGTCTGAGCACACAGCCAGTCCCTGCAATAGAGCGCTGATCCATTCTTCTCCAGTGTACAAATGCTCACACACAGAGCACACGTGCACTAACACACACACACGCAAACACGTAAACACGCAAATGCACACACAAACACACTTGCACACACATAGACACGCACACACAAACACACTTGCACACACATAGACACGCACACACGCACACGCGCACACACACACACACACACACACACACACACGCAAATGCACACACAAACACAATTGCACACACAGACACGCACACACAAACACAGCCGTCTCCCAGCACCATAAGCAGATGGGGAACATTTATCCGTTAGAAACCATCCTGGATTACAGTTACCAGGGGACCCCCCCCCCTTAATGTTGGGGTTTTTATCTTCGGTGTTAATGAGGACGTGTTTGTTAACGTGACTGAGCATCTCAGACAGGATGGGGCTGCGTGACCCCGCCCCCCATCTTGGCGTCAGACGCTCATTGAGCCTCACAGACAGCCTGTCTCGAGGAACAGGGTCTCTGTGAGGCTGGGGGAGGCTTCTACCACAGGGTGTGTGTTGGGGGGGGGGGGTGGAGATGTCAAATAAGGCAGTTATGGGTTATGGGAGATGCGATTTCACTGTTAAGAAAGGCTGAATAATGCAGTACCATCTACGGGCACAGGAGCCTCGTTACGCAGCCAGGGGGCGAGAGCGAGAGGTTCACCTGCAGCCAGAGCCGGTAGCTGTCCTGATGGCGCCCGATGACGGTGCACTGGAAGGTGGCGCTCTGGCCCGCATTGACCTCCACACCCTTCATGTTCAGGAAATGAGGCGTGTTCACTGGGAAAAAGTAGAGCGAGAAGATGGTTACTATTCATCAGTGCGCCGGTGGGCGAGAGGATCGAACACGTCCGGCTCAAGGAGTAATGTTACCCAGAATGCAATGTGACACTCGGCTTAGTATTCCAGGCGAAAGACATTCTCCGGCCTCTTTAATTTGGGAATGTAGCCCCGCGTCCTTTTCCAACGCTCTCCTTCCCTGGGGGGAATTAACACCCCCCCATCTCGTCAAGGGCACGGACATGCTCTTCAGCTGCCTGCCCCCCCCCCCCACACTGATCGGACTCCCTTGCACTCCCAAACCCCATCTTGACAAAGCATTTCCTGCTTTTTGGGGTCCGTGTTTCAGTTTCCTGCAGACTCCGCCCTGTGAATGTCGCGCGACCTCCACCACGTCCCGGGGTCTCACGGCACGAACAGCACTTCCCCTCAGCGCCAACAGGCGATAAATAAAAGGGAAGCCAACAAGCCAGAGCAAATATTAATTAAGCAACAAATTAATATGTTCAGTTAATCCATTAGTTACATACACCCACGCATGCAGGGCAAATGATATTGTATTGTGAACAGATCACAGAAATCTAATTAAGGTATGGGGGGGCGGTGTATGGCTCAGTGGGATAGTACGCTCCTGTATGTGACCGGAAGGTCGCTGGTTCAAATCCCACAGTTAGTACATCAATTTCACTGCTTGGGCCCTGAGCACAGCCCATAACGCCCAACTGCTCTGGCCTCCATCAGACCCTGCATTCGCAAATCGTACGTCGCTTTGGATGTAAGGCTCTGCTAAATAAACTAAAATGTATTAAGGCCACAGCAGATGACTGCTGCATTATTGGAATCAAACATATATGATCTATTCTGCCTCAGGGCAGCATTAGTAACAGGGATATGGAGGTAAATGGCGAAAGACATTTAATAGAGCGGGACAACATGGTGGCCTTACACCCCCAGGGCTGGGGGGTGGCATGGTCAGATGGCAGCTCACAGTCCTAAGACACGCAGCTACATGAGTTTCTGGTTCTAATCTATTCATGGCATATGGTTGTGTGTATAAAGGTGCGCATGTGTGTCTGGGATGGATGGACGGATGGATAGTTAACATAGCATGATGACCCTCCATCATTAATCCAGCACATCACTACTTACAGTATATTCCTTGCCCATCCAGTGGGGGGTGATGAAAATTCTGCTTGTTGGAAGTTCCTCTGGCTTCAGAGCCAAACATGTATGCCCCCCCCCCAGCCAAACAGCTCCCTGGCTAATGGGACGACCAGGCAGCGTGCGGTTGTGGGTCAGCGTGCGGTTGTGGGTCAGCGTGCGGTTGTGGGTCAGCGCACGCCAGGCAGAACGCGGGGCTCTCGCTACCGTACGCTAATGAAGACGCACGGCCCGGCTTTTAATTACCCTCCGTGGGCCGCAGACAAAGTGGCCCATGCTGACCTTGATTAGATGCCCAGGATGGCACCTCCATCCCAGGCCGCACAGTGTGCTAGGCGAGCCCTGGAGATCCTTAATTGTTTTCTATTATCAAAGAAAGGGAAGGATCCTGCGCTCCTGGTGCAGCATGGAGAGACAGCAAAGCACATGCAGGATTTACTTTGGCTCAAGCCCTTCAGTGCACTTTATTACCGGCCTGCCCTCTCATCCCCACACAAATTTCTTATTTTATTTTTATTTCTATTCACCAAGAAGATAGATGGATTTATTTAATTTTTTACAATCTATGTCACAGAATAATAATGATAATTGATACTCTATTGAGCCCCATGGGGAAATTCTCTTTACGCCTCCCCCAACTTACTCTTTGTGGAGTAAGCTGTCCGTAAAGGGCAGCCACCTGTAGCGGCGCCCAGGGAGCTGGGGGTTAAGAGCCTTGCTCAAGGACCCGCAGACGTGCCGAGGCTGGGTTCGAACTGGCGACCTTCTGATTACAGACACACAGGCTAAGCCCAGTGAGCCACATGCCGTGCCACAATTTATCCATTATTCAGTATAAATTAGTTTTTTAAATCAGCAAAAAAGGTGACTTTTGAGGAACCAAGCTGGTATCTTTAGTATCTATGGACTCAACAGCACCATCCTACAGAGAGGGAGGAGCAAGGTCACATACCATCACAACCCCCCCCCCCCCCACTTGTTCCTGTAAGCTGTCCCCAGTGGAGTGGTCTGGGGGGGGGAGGGGGGAGACAAAGAAGTATAAGGTTCAGTCTTTAAGCAATTATTGATTAGCCATTAGTCTGTCGGCTACAGCAATATAGCTGTACCACGACTCAGAGATAAGCTGGATGCCCCCCACCCGAAGGGAACACTACGCACAGAACGAGAGATGGCAAAGCTCCCCCCCCCCCCCCCAGCTAATACACTCGAAGTGTCACTAAGAGCGCCCGGCGGGGAGAGGGTGGAGCTTAGAAGCGTGGTTTACAGCGTTTATTGTAAGACTGACGGCCGCTCGTGCTGTCGGCCGCACCGCGGAGCGTCTCGCGAACGAGGCGACGGGGGCGTGTCAGTCGCGGGCAGCCGCACCGCCTCAGCGCTGCTTCACATGGGTACCTGATCAGGGGGAAAGCGGGGAAATCAAAGTAGACAGGAGCTAAAGGACGAGAGGGCTGAGGCTTTGAAGCAGGGCAGCATGTGTTTTCATTATTATTATTATTATTGTTATTATTATTATTGAGGCTGGTTGGTTCTGCACGAATCAATATGCTCCTGCAGTATGACAATGAGAATCACTTGCCACCAAAGCAATATTCTTTTCCTGCGCACAATATATTCTGCAAGAAAGGCTGCAGGTGCAATGCACTCCAAGATTACAAGTACAGCGCACTCGACACACTCAATATCACGGCCCTTTTGTGCCACGGCAGGGAGCCCTGCGTGGAATTATGAGGCGACGAGGTCGGGCCGGGCAGGCCGGCGAGCCGATGGCAGAGCAGATCCCCGGCAGGCTGGTACGCTGCAAGCTGAAAAGTCTGAACTCACTGCATTGGTGGCCCTGGAGGATGATGTCCTTGATGGCGAGCAGGCCCCGCTTCCCCGAGGTCACCACTTCAAACACGACCTGCAGAGATGAAGGGGAAGGAGATAATGAGACAGGGATCACATGACCTGGGGTGTATTTGGATGTGGATCTAAACTTCCTATTAAAAACAAACGGGCAGCGACTGCTGTGGAGGAGAGAATGGAGAGTCAGTGGGGTCAAGGGGCTCATAATTTGTTTGCAGGAGAGTGCAAGAAGGCAGGGTGGCTGGGGTCACATGTCCCTATCTAGCCAATCAAAGGCCTCTCCTCTCCCAGAGAGACTCCACAGTGACATTGTGAAGAGTCCGCAAAAAGTGTGACAGTCGTCTCTGCTCTGCCTGGTTCGAAACGCGACCTACGTCTCAGGAAGCACCCGTCCATCCTTGGTGGGGGGGGAGGGTGGGGGGACCCTCTCTCCATTACAGGGCGTTTGCATCATTCTCGTCGACCGCCCCAGCCGATAAATTCTCCACGTTCACTTGTTTCCGCAGAAACGACGAAAACAACAGAAAAAAAAAAAACTCCTGACAAATCAGTTCTCACTCTCAGAACCGGCAGCGATCGAGAGAAGAGGAAGCGTTCGTCTTATCTAGGCGGAAACAACAGGCTCGAAAAGCCAGCCCCCTTCCACCAGTCGCACTGGCGGGGGGCCAGGATACAGTTTACACAACTCTGGGCCGATGACAGAAATGCAGCCTGATGTGCCCCACCCCCCCCACACACACACACACACACACACACACACACACAGGGGAAATGGTACAGTCCGAGCCAGACAAAAAGTGCAGAACCTGTCCTCACAAGCCATCCTCTCACCGGCGTGGAGGCTAACCCAGGATTCATAATCACATAGCTACGGCTTGGTGGTCACATGACCCCCCCCCCCCCCCCCCCAGTGGCATACTCATATGCCAAATCCCAGATCGGAGCCGAACCAACACAGTTGGCCATGAGGGGGCAGTGCACTGATCAGAACATCAGTCGTCGCACAAAGCAAGGGCGTGCCTCTCCCATCCGGCAGTTTGAACCCGACATTCCCAGGTTGATGCCCCCAGACGACACCTCCCACGTGTTCCCAGCAACCCCAGCTAGTCGCAGATGGCACGTCCCGAACTTAAACCCCGCATTCTGGCATCTGGCGAAACTCGCCGGGGGTCCGAGTGGACCGCGCGGCTGCGGGCACGGCAAGGAGGGGGGGGAGGGGGTTCCACAAAAACGCAAGCTAAACAGTTTGAGCACTAATTAATTAGCAGCCCAACCAGGGAGTCATGCTCAAGAAAGCAGAAGAACACACATCTGTGTGGGGCGTGCCCACGCCGGGCCGCTGGGCAGCGCCAGGGCTGCAGGCCACTGCCTCCTGTTCAAAGGCACACAGCTGTCAGCTGACAGAGGGCCCACTCAACTTCTACTCCCCTTTCGAACCTAAATAATGTTCATAGCGACATGCAGACACATCCAGAAGGAGGCGCTGGTGTATTAAGTAGAACGATACCTTTACCATAAACCATGAAAATCTGTCACTAGTTACACTTAACCACACCAAGACTAGCTATAACCAAATCAGAATATTCCCCTACCAGAGAATGTTACTTCTTTAGCATAATCTATTTATTCAGTGAAAGTTTGTGTTCTTATTGAATTTTTTTCTTCAGCTGCTTCAAGACTGCAGCATATTCCAACAATTTCAAGTAATTATACCAATATAAAAATATAAAACGATAACACAAAACCAAAAGGAACAATGCAAGATTTTTTTCCAGTTCAGGAGTGCAGCACCGAAGGACTGAGCTCATTCAGATGGATGTAACGTAATCAATTAAAACTTTTTGAAGGTAACCTGGCACCAAAGTAATTATCATAACTCACGGACTGTTTCACGTACAGGAAATAAAAAATAATCTAGTCCCTAATTACGAAATAAAGACAATGTAATCTGCAAGCACCAGGTGGTTTGATTTTGACAAACACTGTACTGTGCAATTACAGATACCTATAATTAGGTCTACATTGCTAATTAGGTATCATTTTCAAGATTACAGTTTCTCGTACTCAAACAGAAGAGTAATAAAAAAAAAAAATTTGATCAGCAGCCTCGGCAAATGATTCTCCGTGACGCAGATTCAGGAAGGATGCACAGATTGCCAAAGACAGACGGCCCCTTGTAGCCCCTGTGGCAGACGCCAGACAGCCCAACCCCCCCGCCCCGGGCACCCTGTGTGGGTGCGGGGGGTGTTGGGCCAGTGCGATGCTGCAGCTGGGCCCCTTTAACGAGGCCGTGGGCCTGGAGCCCAGCAGCCACACGACGTGCTGGGACACATCTGTGCTGCTGCAGTCACCCCAGTGGGGGTGGGGCCTGGGATGGGGGTGGGACTTAGGAAAGGGGCGGGGCTGAGGGAGATTGGGCCTTTCTGGCCACATGGCTAATCCCGCTGCTTTTTTTTTTTTTTAAAGCTGGAACAATGAAAGATTTTCTTCTTAAATACACACTGGAATGAGCCCAGCAAAGCCCCCAAGAGCAGCTCTCAAGGACCAATTTATGACGTCAGGGTTTACATTCTTAACAGATTTGCAGCTTCCCTCTTAACATATCGACCATCAAGCGCTTTTCAGGTCCCCCCCGCCCCCACACCCAAGCCTCCCCACCACATAAATCCAAACTAAAATAAGTCTCGCTGAGAGATGCCCGGCTTTACACCAGATCCTGGACGTGTCCCACCGCCGGCACTCCCTACCTTGGAGAGGGGAGGTACCCCCCCACCCCCCCCCCCACATCGCTGGAGCCATCCTCACCGCCATGCGGCAAAAACAGTGCAAACCCTTATGCCATCTTTACAATGAATTAATTGCATTCTGTCTAGAACAATCTTAAAAATGCTCCGCCGCTGTTCAGGAAACAGGAGGCATGCTGTCCAGGGCGGCCATCGGAGAACGCGCGGAACCCACCCCTGCTTTGTTCCTTTAATTGCATTCCCTTTCTGGAAACTTCTCCAGCTCCAGCTCTCTCATTAGCCATGAGAGTTCTTAAAAAAAAAAAAAAAAAAAAACACTGCCCAGGCTTTGCTCCCTTCCACTTTCCAACAGCCATGCTACGAGTATGCCCCCCCCCCCAACACACTCACACAGACACACACCTGTTCTCATGCAGAGGGCCATAATGAAATAACTCCCAGGCTCACAGGAGGCCAATTTTTTATTGGAAGGCAAACGGGACGTCTCTGTCAAATAATATCCAGTCCCCAGGAGAAACAGAGGTAAGGAGAGCGAAAATCAGGCAGGTGTCAAATCACCCTTCCCAGACTCCTTTGCTGTACATTGTCAGGTGCGAACGCGTGTTCAGAAAAGACACTAATTAGGGAGAGGTTCTGATGTCTCTGACAGGAAGTAACTTCTTCCTACAGTCACTTTGCATCACAGTCACACCGAAGATAGTCTGAAGGTACCACACAGGACAGACCCCAGGGAGGAGCTCACAGGAGCTGCTGATACGGGTTCCACCTGAAGAAGCTGTTGCTGCTCTTCATTTTCCCCGGATTCCTGGTCCATGATCTACTGATAGATCTCTAAAAAAAAAAACCGTCACGGGGTTTTCGAACGAATACCAGAATTAGCCGGCGAAGCTGACGTGCGCTGAGGTTTCGAGTGGCAATTCTCACCTGGTAGAACTTGGGCCAGAAGGTGCTGACAGCCAGCTCGAGCTGGCCCCAGGTCCGAGAGGCTGGTCCCGAGGAGTTCCACACGGGGAAGCCCAGCGGGCTGTTGTTCTCCTTGACGTAGATGTTGAGCTGGCCCGGCACGGTGCCCTCCCAGCCTGACACGAAGTACTGCAAGATGAGGCAGTGGGTGTCATTCTCGCGCAGCTGGGGCATCAGGAGGTGGGCCTTCTGTCCCGCTGACCGGCCGGAGGCGTTCACCATCATGAAGGCGGATCCTGAGGGACGAGACAGGAACACGGCAAGGCTTAACGGCATCTCTCACCGAGCGGAGATCCAAACGGAGATCGCCAATTAAACTGCAGTTCGGCGGGCTTCAGGCACAGGAGAACGGCGGTCTAATTGGGGACACATTCCCCTGACAGATGGGCCCCGCTTCTGGGGGACTCTCACAGAGATTGTGCCCCCCACGGATAACTAAGTATCCTTATTTTTCCCCTAATTAGGTGCAACTTACTGAAACTTGGGTCCATCAATGGAGGAGATTGCTCCTGATGGTCCAGGAAGTTAGCACAGGTACCGACCAGGAAGCACCGCTGAATATGAAGCCAGCATAATTACCAGCAAACGCCCCGTCTTTATTCTGTGTTCGTCGCCACCAGAAAACTAACTGGAAGTCATGCGCGAGCTCAGTTAGCGCCCTGGATTCGGATGCGTGGACATAACAGAAACAGAAAGTTTAGAAAGGCTACGGTGCTTTTCTAAAGTCCTCATACACACAGATATGAAGCAATCACGACATCAGATTCACTGCAGGCTATTTTGAGACCTGCTCTGGGGGGGGGGACGACGACTGTGCCATGGGAAGGCCTCTGATGAACTGTGAGTGGGAATGAGGCACAGGTGTAGCGGCTGAATGGACTAAACGACCCCCCCCGCCAGCCGCATTAAATAGCCCATAATCTGTCCAACCGCCACACCTATGGCTTTGGCTCAGATCCCACAATGGCTCAGGGGGTCTCTGCATGGGGGGCATGAGGCCCCAGACAAGCCCTGCCCAACATCTTCCTCACGCCAGGGACAAAAAGAACCTCAGACAGTCTCACTCTGTGACTCCCCCCCCCATCATGCATGACAGAAGTCCACTTCACAGAGGAACTTCATGGGGCACACTCCTGCACACGGCGTCGTAACTCGCTAAGACCGTGGGCAGGGTGGGGGTCCCGCTATCCCAGGGCACACTAATGAGTGCGGCCGCGCTCACTTTCTGCCCCCCACCCCCCTTTTCATTCTGCGGCGGGAGACATGCTTGCATTCCTCAGCAAACCTCCAACCAGGGCAGACCGGTCCCCTCAGAAACGGCACGTACCACGCCAGTCACCAAGGGGGGGGGCTGCCTTATTTCATTATGGTAGCGTCCACGGCTGAACTTCTAATAACGTCACAAAAAAAAATCAGAAATAATGCTGACTAACAATGAACCCATCAAATCGACAATTCGGCTGAGAATGTCCCCCGCGTGAATCCCAGCGACCATCAGCAAACCTCAGGAAACTCCAAACCACAGAGCGGCGAGATGCCAGCATCCCAGACTGCCGACGACTGGAGGGTGCGGGGGGCGAAGTCACTCTCCATGCCCCTTAATCCTGTCATCTGCTCGGGTACTGGGAAGCCCCACCCAGGTATCCAGAGGCTCGACAATAACAACTCAAACTGCATCCAATAATCACACAACGAATAGATCAATCTAGACTGAAATAGACTTCAAAATCTCAGGCATTACAGATTCTTCCCCGTGACTAAATGACATCCTCGTTATTATCACGTTATCTTTCTGCCATTCGAAAGGTGGCACATGCGTAACGTGACCTTGTATTGTTGACGTTCAATCTTTTACAGAAGGCTACCCCCCCCCAGTTACATGTCCACCCTTGTGCGTTCCGGCTCCTCTGCTCTTGATTAAATTGCAGGGCGCTGTTGCATTTCACCAACTCGCCCCCCCCACCCCCGACAGGGCAACATCGCTGTTGATCCCCATTAGCTCCCGGCACAGTGCGCTAATGTGATCATTTATAACAACAATGCTATTATCGCCCAGCTCTCTGCCATCCGTGTGGCCCAGCAGAGCATCCCGAGAGCCGCTTCCATGTTTACCGCCTTTATGGACATGGGGGGGGGGGGTCCACAAGAGACTGGCTTTCAATCAGACGACCTGTACTGACATTCCTGCCAGCTAACAGTGTACGGCCATGGAGTACGACGACCACGGGGCTGCCAACTCCCACGCATCTGGCGTGGCACTCATACTTTCAGACTCTCACGCTCACACAAGAAATCTCACGGCAAATCAATATTATTCCATTATAAGCCTAAAATTAGCGACATCAAAAGTGTTGGGGTAGCCTGCAAATTCTGCAAGGTAATAAAAGACTATTTGCAAGGTAATAAAACCGTTACATACATGTAAATGCGCATGCAAATCTCATGCCAGTCAGCGGACTAAAGCTGGCAACCCTGCAGCCAGGTTCATAGGAAGCCACTCGATGGCTTAAGTAGCAAATCTAAGCAACGTTTCATAATAACTGTTTGTTAAGTGTCTGTGTGATGCTTCTCCTGTGGTACACACCATAAAAAGAAATGTCGTATTATGTTCTAAAATACGCAGTGAAGGGATTCTGGTACCCGGCAACCCAAAGAT
Source organism: Paramormyrops kingsleyae (assembly GCF_048594095.1). Lineage (NCBI taxonomy): Eukaryota > Metazoa > Chordata > Actinopteri > Osteoglossiformes > Mormyridae > Paramormyrops > Paramormyrops kingsleyae. The sequence continues at coordinate 40,100,809 of NC_132800.1, read as the reverse complement.
TACCGCAGTGAGGGAAAAAAAAAAAAACAAAAAACGGAAGCAGGAGACTGTAACCACGCACACAAACAGGCGGGATGGCCAAAACGCCACAGATCCTTCCAGAATCGGGGAAAAAGCAGACTGAAAATGTAACTATGAGGTAAACACATGTCTGACATCAACAACCGGCAAATAAATTAACAGCACAGCTCGCTGGCCAAGAAAACGCCCAACAGAGCCAACCACCATCATCAATTCATCTCCAGCAGGTTTCCCGAGTTTTACCCTACTGCGCCGGTACCAGTGCTATCACTAAGGAAACATCACTCTGGGGGACCTTCAGTCTGCTGTGCTTTTTCTCAGGAAGCCCAGGAGCCGCATCATGGAGATGATGGAGGACCGACGGAGGACCATTATCTGCCCCAGCTTCTGACCATTTCCTCTCTCCAGCCTCATTGGTCACCCCGGCCAAAACCTGCCCTCATCACACGCCCTGCGGACGGCACACAGAAGCCCCGCCCAGCATGGGGGGAGTCGGCAAAGGCCACTCACAGGAAACCAGCCATTAGGCAAGACGGCAATGCGGGCGCACGTGGGTGTGTGTGTCAGAGACCCAGTCGGAGGTACGCTTTGCGTACATGTGACTCATCCAGCACGTCCTCTTGGCACTTTAGACCTCAGTGAACAGATGAGCTGGAATGGTTAAGGGCTGGAATGAAAAGCAGACACCCGCCACCCCACAAGGCTGGAAACGGCACCCCCTAATGGTAACCCATAAGGCGAATGAGCACTGTAGGACACCATGGAGATAGCACAGCGCCCAACACACACACACGCACACACACGCACACACACGCACGCACACACACGCTTGCGAGCGTGGTCCCACCCTGCCGATAAATACCGTTTCACCACACGCTCATTTGGCCAGGCCTTTTGTCCCACCCCTGCCCTCCGAAGGCAAATAAATCACTAGATAACCAGATCATAACAACATGGCGACCTGCCTCACGCGACCCCGCCTATTCCCAGGCCGCCGTCTATCATCTCCCACCATCCCCTCATCTCCCATGCCACTGCGCAATTAGCCAGCTATTTTAAAAAGCGGAACACAACGACATCGTATTAGTGCTGTCGCTACCACATTTCAATGGGAACGTTGCGGCTTCCCGGGAAGGGGGTCCTCTGCGTTAGACCCCCACGAGAAAAAAAAAAAAACACTCGTTCATGGGAGGAAGTAAACGAAAACACAGTAGCTTTAAAGTGGCTTAGCGGCACTAAGTCAGACGAGTCTCCATGAGGGCAGGGAATGGATGTTAGGCACGGCTTTCAGACGAGCTCGTCAGCCTCCACATTCACACGGTGATGGCTTTAAGCGACGGCACTCAAGCGGCTGATGGAAAAGTGGAAAGTGTCCCTCATTTTTTTTCTTTTGTGACTTTATGGGCGAGATGAATCTTCCACGGTAAAGACAGAGACCGCATAACTATGGGGACATAATGAGGGATTTTTACCATTTATGTCAAATGGGGAGGGGGGGGGCTCAAATTCTGAAAATGGGTCCAAAAAAAGGCAGCGGGGAATGACTGCTGCTTTTTAACATTTGACTAAAAGCGAGAAGAAAAAGGGATCTTAGAGACGACGGCACGCCTGCTCACGCAAGTGAGATACAAAGACGACCATACGGGGGGGGAGCTGTTCTGGCTGCCTCAGCAGTGCCCCCCCCCCCCCCAGTTCTGCGCCGCCCGGACTCGCCGCGCCGTGTAAACACCTCCGTGTCAGCTGCCGGGAGCTGTAATGAGATTTTTCTACCTGGGAGGAGACATCAGCTTTCACTCTGCGGACGGATCGATGAAACCGCAAGCAAATAAAGGATTATAAAGGGGGGGCTGTAATCACCCCCACTTTCCCCAGCACCCACCTGAACAATAAATCAATTGCTGATTAAATCACTGAATACATAATCACATGCTGATTCTCCACCACTTGCAGTTTCTGAAGCCAGTCAGTTCATGCCAGAGCAGATGCCACTTTCGGAGGAGTGGTGGGGGGTTGGGGGTGAGGGGGTCCTTCTTTCTTCTTCCCAACCTAGCCAGACGACCACACCCCTCCCGATTCAGCTCTACACTGACCAACGACAATCCACACGTCAGCTCCGTCTCCTTGGGCCCCGAGTTCCTGCACCCATGAATGCTGAGCGGCTGATATCATCAAATCAATGGAGAGACTTGGAGTCGCCTAGGACCGTGAGTCGGAGAGAAATCCCGAAATCCACACGTTCGACCCACGAAAAAGACCCAAAAGAAAGACACCAATTTCATGACAACAAGCTGACATCTGTGATTGAAATCGAAACGGGAGATTCCTCCGCCTTCACTCTACTGGGTTCCTGGCGGTTGCCAGCTGAGCAGTAAGCGGTTGGCTTTAAAGTGAGGTGTTGTCAACAAGTTATCGATTAACGTTCGCGCGCAGCACGCTCTGTAATGTGATGGCAGGGGCAGATGTATGATGGGTAATCGAGGGATTGACGTGCACGGTGTGGGACTATTTACCATTTATCAAGGCTGCCTAGCAGGAAGGATGTAATAAGGTCTCCCTGACAGGCCCCAGAAGCGCTGCGTGTGAGATCACGTAAGACGAGGAAATTAATTACTGAGGACAGATAATAATAGGGGGGGGGGGGGGGGGGTGGTGCCCAAGCGCTCTGGGGTTACAGGTTCGAGTGTGTGGGGTTGCGGGTTGGATTCTGCTATTGCCATACTGGCCACCGGGCCTGATGAAGAGCAGGTCCACTGCGAAACGTCTTGAACCACTCACATCGCACGCATCTGTAAACAAACGGTATCTGAAGTGAGGAGGAGGAGGGCATTCCAGCCTGCGGCATTCCTGTCTCTCGACGGTCCTTGGGAGTTTCCCCAAGAACCTCGACCTGTCAAAGTCCATTCTAGTATCTATCGGCAGGGTGTTCTGGCACAGCTCAGACATGCTGTAGGATGGTTTTAGATACACCATTCCACTTGGACTCCTCCCTGAAATTCATCTGACCATCAAACGGCATCCTGTGAATGCGTCTCTTCTGAAATCTCAGCTGTTGGGAGTAATTCTGATGAAAACAGTGCGTCAGGTCCTGCTGTTGGATTAATAGCTGCCGTTATTAGGTAATCATTCCATTATTAGTACTTTCATCTTTTGTTAATACTAGCTCACCTTATAGTCACATTAAGACTTTCCGAGTCTCAAACCTGTTTACAAGGCGAGGTTTTGTTGGAGCAGACAGTTCTCTCAAGGGCACCGCTGAAGGCCCGGAAGTTTCTCTCATCGTCGATTCCAAAAACCTTCAAGCGTGTTGACAGAGTTTACAAAACAGCACTTTCTTCTTAAGGGGCACCACGGGATTTGTCCGTAAAATGTGCAAATGGCAGACATGTCAACATCAAGAGTCTGTCAGCCTCGGTGTCACTTGCGCTCCCCACAGTCGGAGTCGGGCTGCTCAAGTTGGGGAATCCGCCACCAGAATCGGGCCACGCCTCCCAGGAGCGTCTTGCGAAACCGCATACCAGACAAACCCGTTGCTTTCACAGCAGCGGATGCCGTCTGTGGCCTGAGTCCATGGAATGATCAGAGTTTAAAATGTGGGCTCGGCACGCAATGAAGACTAGCGCAATAAGCGAATATTCATCTTCGGAGTCGAGGTAATCTGCCCACCGTACAAGCTATTATCGGTAGCTAGGAACGTAAACAAATAAAGAGCATCCATCTAATATGGACAAGATTAGGAAGCATCTGAGAGAGAAAAAAATGAAACTGTGAAAGACTAATAAGCCTTACTCAAGCAAAAGAAAAAAATAAATTTGATGAAAGATAAAACGCGCTTCGGTGTCGGGGCTGAAGGTGCCGCCAGTGGGTCTGGATGTGGACGAGGGCTGCGAGCGCCGGAACAATCGCTTTGCTGTAGCAGCATTGCCGCTCATTATCTGCAGCTCGTTCGGGTCCTGAACTCTGAAATCACTACAGTGGCAGATATTGGCACAAAGGGTGATCTTCAAATCGGAACCCTATCATTCTGGTGCGCTCATAAAATTCACAGGGGTCTTGCGGAGAGAGAAGAGCATGACCACGAGCAGAAAGTGTCAAGGACTGCAGGTTATTATCACCAATCAAAAAAAAGGCTCGGCCACGGGGAGGGGGGGGGGGTGGTTGGGGGTCACTTCGTTAGCATGTAAACGATTTGGCTCTGTACCTCTGAAGCCTGAAGTTTTTATTGGGACTTTAACAAGCGGGAGTATAACGCTGATCCAAGCGACAGCACAATGCGGTCCTGAGCCATGACGTAGTAACACTACAGCATTAACGGCACTGTGTGAGACCCAGTGGAATCCCACCCGTGATCCCGAGTCGTTTCTTGGCCTTTCCCCTCAAGTTAGCAAGGTAGTTCTGTCGCGCCCCCGTACCCTGGGCCCCCCCTCCATGTTCCTTACCCAGCCTTGGCCGCTTCCTGTGATTGTGGGGGCCCCCCACACGTGCCACCTGTTTCCTCCAAAAAGAGGGGCTTCCCCTTCTGGCTCCTATGAGGAAAATGAGGACCGGGCCACTGGTAACCCAGCTGAAAGCTGATTGGCCCCCAGAGTGTCACATCCCTGTCAATCACTGATTCAAAACATACTACTGGCTAACAATAAGACTGGCCCCTCTTTATGAATTATTGCCCCTGTTATGCCCCACACCTTGGAAAAACCACTAGAATCAGCCCTGGGGGCAGTGTTCAGCATACGAGAACAATGGGGAGGGGGGGAGAGATCACATAGTTCTCAAGTTTGCTGCCTGTCCTTCCCAGTCTGTTTATGAAATACTGCAAGGCTATTAACACTATTAGCTATTAGCGCTTGGTGGAAATCAACCGAGAAAACAAGCTGGCTGCCAGAAGAACGTTAACCAGAGAAGCAGGGCGACCCCGTTAAATCAAGTGCCATGTAGAGAAATGGGCCTCATTCAAAGATTCAGCCTGCACCCCCCCTCCCATCCCCATCCCACACCCCCTCACCCGCAGACTCTCATTTATGTCTCATGCATCATTCAAGCAATTCTGCAGAAGAGCATCAGCTAAATCTACAAACAAACGCAAACAATTGTCGGCTCCTGTGGCTGGCCTCAGATCATCTGCTTAACGTCTGCAGCATAAATTCCCCAAATTCATATACAAAAACCAAAACCTCCAGTCACTTTCCATAAGTGTTTAAACAACACTGGGTCACGGGGATGCCATTTGGAGATACCATCCTAGCCAGATGTCTTCGGGACCGAGGTTGGAAACCTGAGCATGCAGAGAGTGCACCGAGACAGGGACGGAGCGGACCCCCGCCCTGAAGCACAAGGTGACGGCTACCCACTGAGCTGCCACCCCGCAGCTTCTCGGGGATCCGCTGGACGAAAATAAGAGCTTATATTCCTGAACGCTGTTGCCGGGCAGATGCTGCCATGAGGCTGGAAGATGCTCGCATCAGCACCGGAGATGTAGTTCGGTACTCAGAGGGGACAGAACAATCCGGATCCTTCTGAGGAAGCCAAACAATCTGGATCCTTCTGAAGAGGCCCTCTTCCCACTCTCCTATCGGGGTCTCATGTGATACTTCAAAGGACCTGCAGCGACGCTATTAAATTTTGTCATAATAATTAACTGCGTTTCCTCTGCAATCCTTCGATGGTGATGGGTTGAACCATCACAAAGTGAGCTTTAGATACCCCTGAAACGATCACCTTCAAGTCACTGCAATCCACACAGACACACACACACACACACACACACACACACACACACACACACACACACACACTCTCACCCTTTTCCAGGCCTCAATTTTTCCCATTCCTCTCTGCTGATTTGATTTCTATTCTGATTTGATTTCCTGAATCCTTTTATGCCCCTCCCCCCCCCCCATTCTGCCACCCAGCCCCCAGCCCCGGCAGGAAAGCAGATTCTCTGGACCCTCTAATTCCTCTCTAGGGTTTCCCTTCATTTGTTCAATTTAACCAAGTTGTAATGAGACACTCCAGAGCCGCCTACTCCACCACTCCCCCCCCCCCCCCCCCCGATTTAATTTTTTTTTTTGAAGGTTCCGTGTCCCCATTCCAGTTAAACCCATTCAACTTGTCGACATCCTTAAAAACAGGGGGAGACGGATGAAACAAACGGGCCATAGTTGTAGAGAGGAGCGCAGCCCAGCCCATGCCGGCTAGCAGCGGCGTTGCGACTCGTCCTGTTACGGGGGCCTAATAAAAGACGTTGCTTGGCCGGCACCATTAAAACAATAATTCCACCAGAGTACGCGCCCCCCCACCACCATCGCCGGCACTTATTTCCATAAGCGGAGCAGATCCGAGAAGGAGAAGTAAGAGCGCCACGCAAGTGTGCACTCCCATCAAGGGAAGTTTCAGGTCGCTTGTCAAACAGAACCAGGACTGATTAAAACAGAGTCTGGTGATTAATTTGGGGAGAGATCAACAATAACATCACGATGGCTTCTCCAATGGTCGCAAGCTGTAGACAGAGAAGCAGACACACACACACACACACACACACACACACACACAAACACTTTCCTGCACATTAAATAAAGCAGTAACAGAAATCTGTAGCTGGCCAAATCACCGCTCCATCCTGCTGGATGAGTAGTTGCTGTGAAGCCTGAGATTCATAGATTGAGGTAACAATGACCCCTGTCATGTGACCCCAGGATGTTCACACTCGGGGCGCACTTAGCTACCTGGATCCACGTTCCCCCGAGTTCCAGCTCTCCAGTTATATGGATGTGAATGATACAGGGCCCATCCCATCTGCAGGCTTGGCGAGGCCAGATTTTTAAAATAGACAAATAGCCAATTTGGGAGATGCCTGCATAGATATTCTAATTAATGCATCACAAGGGGGTCACATGCCAGCTGAGAGCTCCGGCGTCCTCCTCCCGCCTCGGCCGTTATGGTAGATAATGGCTCCGAGAGGAGAGCTGGGCACCGGCTGGGTCCATTTAGCCACCAAGAGCAGATGGTGCCACGGATCCAGAATCCAGGACCCAGGCCGAACAGGGCGGCCGGTGCGGCTCAGAAAATGACTGGGATGCCCGCAGGAGGGAATCCCACCCCCTCATCTAACTTCCGATAGATCACATATCAGATAAACATAATCAGTTCAAAATATCCCACCCCTCAGTTCCGCGATTAATTGGCCCAGGCAACTCAGGCATGACCCCCCCCCCCAGGAAATTTCAATGGTAAGATCCAGAGAAGGGTTCAGCAGGAGAAACCTGGGGGGTGGGGGGGGGGGGGGGGCGGGGGAGAGAGGAGAAGGTGCAGCTCAAGGTCTCCATTTCGGTACGGTGACATTGATGGGGGAGGCCAGACCCCAAACCACGCTTACTGTGCCCCCCTCCTGTAAACAACCCTGACTGGACCCATGAACACAGGTAAACCGACGCATCCCAGATCATTTCAATGCTCTTGAAGAAAAGCCAGCTTGTGTGTGTGTGTGTGTGTGTGTGTGTGTGTGTGTGTGTGTGTTTTCCCCCATTTCCTCGCAGTGACTGCCTCTCTCTTGACCCATAAACAGTACCCCCCCTCCCCCACCCCCATGAGACCCAGGATCAAATCAAAAACACTGCCCCCACCCCACTGATCAGAAATTACAGGTCCATTACTGACGAAGGTTATTCCTGGGTTCTGACACAGAGTCCCCTGACACGCACACTAAAAACAGCAGCTATCAGCATCGGCAGGGGTGTAGCACTTTATTAGATTGAAGACAGAAGGATCCCAGGGACTCGGCCATGAACACGACAGAGCGGGGGGGGGGGGGGGGGGGGGCCGGGTTGCAGGGGGGTCGGACTGAAGGATTAGTGAAGGAAGAGCACCAGTGTAGCTGAAGGCAGCACCGTAACAACGGCGAAAATCGCATCACAGATTCAAACCGCCGATTAGCTACAGTGTGCGGTCAGGGTCCAGAGCCCCATCCAGTCTGGAGCTTGCGGAGCCGGGGGGATTTGGGTTTAACTCCAGCACTGTGAGCTTTGCCACACATCCGCCATCCTGCTAGAGCAACAATTATTCCCTGCCTTTCTATCAGTGTAAACGAGGTAGACGGTATTATCTTCCATCTTAAGGACAGTCATCCCAAATCCCAAAGGTGCGCTTCCATCTCTTCTGTGATTAATGTGATGAATAAATAATATAACATTGAAAGTCACATCTTGAACGAAGTGGCAGAGAGCTGGAAAGTGGCCACGTTGGCGCCGGAAGGTGACAGCTGGAAGGGAACAGGACTCGGATTGGGTGGGACCTCGACGATGGCTCCGCTGGGAATGGTGATGCCGGCGTCGCACTCCGTTTACGGCTCCGCCTGGACAACTGAGGTCTGTGCGTGCAGCTTAGCTACATGACCCCGAATGAGCCAGGCGTGTCATCAGAGTGGGACGAGGGCATAAAAAAGGGTGTCCTGCCCCCCAGCCGCGGAAAGAAGCTCGTAAAGATGGCCAGGCCCTCTCCAGGCCAGCTTTCACGCAGACTGTTCCTCATTCAGCTCTCTCCGGCTTTTGCGTGCCTTTCCTGAGCCGTCAGGACAGAAATAGACCCAGCGGCGGCCGCCAGTGCAGCTGTCACATGGCGCATCCGGAAAGCCCCACCCCTCTAACCGGCAACATTCCGGTGTGCCCTCACGCTCATAATTAATGAAGCAGACTGGGGCCTGGGTGGTTATTAGGGGCCCCAGAAGCCGTGCACAGATAATAGGATCATTGGCGTTCCAGCAGGGGTCTTGAGGGGCCCACTCCCCGCATTTAGAGACAATGAGCAGGACGGGGTAATGAATTACAATCTCCTTTGTCTGTGGGTGTCAGGCAAGATAATCCTATAGTTCCATTTAAATCAGAGCATGATACAGTCCCTTCTTCGGTCAAATAAGCTCATTTGGCGAGAATGTAAAACGTGTCCTTCCGGAAACGGCGGGATTAGCAAACCCGTGTCGGGGAGGGGGAGTATCAACAGGCCGTTCAGGTGGGGGGGGTGGGGGGTCTCCTGAAAGGGCCGACAGGGCACAGGGCACCCTGACCCAGCGTAATGTAATAAAGGCATGTTTATTCACCCGCTGCTCCAATTACTGCCTGTGTCCACAGGTGGGGGGGGGGTCATGCTGCCCCCCACCAGGAGCCTTTTTCACTCCGATCTACCGCTCGCCAGATCTGTTGCCAAGCACCAACATGTGGCTTTGAACATAAAAATATTACAAATGAAAAAGGGAGCTGCTGGTGGGGGACAGGCTGGGGGTGGCAAGGCTCGCAGGCGTGTCGGGGGGCGTAGACACCCACCAGGTCTGCACGCTCAGCACGCTCCCGGACCAGGAAGACATAGGGCTTCAGCTAGAGAGCACCCGCACAGCTCGTCCATGGAATCAGTCAGATCAGCTGCCCATAACAGGCTCAGCATTGCTGGAGGAGATGGCCCAGGGTTGCCCAGGTGAGAAGGTGGGGCGCAGAGCTTAGGAGACTAAGAGATCCAGGGAGTAAAGATCCAGACAAGAAAGGTCTAAAGGAAAATGACCTATAGGGGAAAGATTCAAAGAGGAAATCTCTAGAGAGCAATGATCTAGAGAAGAAAGCTTGAGAGAAGGGAAAAGATCCAGAACAAAAGGGATCCAGAGAGAACAGGTCTGGAAAAGAAAGATCCAGAGAGGAAAGGGACCCAGGGAAGAAACATACAGGGGGAAAGGATCCAGAGGAGTAAGGGATCTAAAACAGAAAGGGACACAGAAGAGAGATCTGGAGATCCAGAAAAGATAGATCTCAAAAGTAATGTTGATTTAGCCTTGGGCAAGAAACCAGGTTTCCTTCAATAACAATATCAGGCTGTGTACGCTGATGATGACAAGATAGGCGTGAGAAACTTCACACATAAACAGCTGTGTTTAAGATTAAGTGTGGCCTGTTTCAGGCACAGCTCAGCGAACAGCAGGCTGTGGGCGATGACGGCCCAGCCTACGCTCTGCCGGAGATGCGGCGTTCAGAGAGACGCACAGCTAAGGGTTTCGGGGACGTCAGAGTCGTTACTGAAACATCTCCCCTCTCATGGCATGAAGACGTGATGGTTACATGGGACGAGCCCACACGCGGCACCGCGACCCAAAGCCCTTACGTAAGGCTCCCCGAGAGTTTGACGGCCCGGCTCCAATCCGACATGTGTGACAAGGGGCCACCCACAGAGGCAGCACTAATAGCTCACAGGCACAGTGGTACAACTTCAAAGCACCATAGCCCTCGCCCTCCCCCCCCCCCCCATCCTCCTCCACAACAGCTCTGCGGATCCAACGTGATGGGGTTTTTTTGCGGTCTTACCGACCAGAACACGTTCGCCACGAGGGAAACCTGGGCACGGTCAGAGTCATTAGCGCATGGGGACGGAGCTGCGGACATGGGTCAGAGGTCAACAGCGACATGACGGGAATCGGCGGGTCGGAACGGCGGCCGTGCGCCACAGCCTATAATCACAGCAGCGCTGGTCCCTGCCCCTAAATGGATTTAAGTGTCACACTGAGAATTACATAATACCGCGACAGCTTATTATTCAGGGTGCTGAAAGGATCCCTTCGTTCAGATTTAAGGGGCCACACGGCCATATAAACGGGGAGGGGGGATCTCACTCTCCACAGGGCCAGATATAGGATCCGTTAATCCCACCAGGTCACACTCCCTATGGGCTGACGACTGCGGCATGAGTCCCACCCCCCCCCCCCCCCCCCCCACACTAATAATGCCACTTAAACTCGTTCCCTTTCCTGCAAAGTAATACTTGTCAGCTCGGTGTTTGACAAGCGATTATTAAGGAGATGTGAATGTCTGCACGCTTCCCACTTGGCTCGCCTTTAGTCAATCAATTACAGCACCCTCCCCAGGCATGAATTCATAAACGTCTGCACTTATCTGTCACCAAGGTCTCTGTTCCCTTCCTGCTAACGACTCATTTCATATCTGCAAGAGCTCCTGTTTCCCCCCAACATCAGAACGAGGGGGAACAAACTTCACATTCACGACGGACTCCCAGTACCAAACCAGTTTATTTAAAATTCTGAGCTTCCCGTTACATTCCCACATGTCCTCATACTCCCGTTAGCTGCCTTTAACACTCTAACCTGGAACCAGGGGATTTTTTTTTCCAAATTTCAAATATAATTATTGCGAAGCACTGTAACGGCATTCTCTAACTAGATTAAAGCATCTGGAACAGACATAAACACATACAGAATAACAAAGACATCATGGACAAATAGGTGATCTGAATCTTACATGCAATATGATGGGGGAAAAAAAGCCTACAAAAACACAGAATCAAGCAAAGTAAAAATCAATCACATCTCACCCCCCCAGGAGTACTGGGACAGGTTTGCCCCAGGCACACCTTTTGCCGTTTCAGTTTCTTCACCCCCATCCCTCCCCCCACACTGAAAAGGCACCTCTATTTTTCATGTTTCCCCATTGCCCTCCAGCACCCATTCCATCCCTCCTCCTTCCTCTAATAAACTAGCCGCTTGGAACCCTGACCCAGTGACTCATGGTGAGATAGCATGTCATGTAAACAGGCTACGCACATTCTCATGTAAACGCATATTAAACTCCCACTGATCCCCATCCGAAGTGTCAGTGTACCAGCCGAGATGAACCAGTTCATTATCAGGGTGACCAGCACATGGAGCACAGTTTTCCCCAGTATCCAGGACTATAAATCCCACACCCCAGAGGAGGTAGCGTCGTTTCCAGCTGTCATGGAGGTCCTAAGAGAAGTCCGATGCGCCTCAGTAATAAATAAAGGCAGTAAAATGGTGAGACTTTGGCGTGCCACCCGGCAGCCTTTCCGGTCCAATACGTTTTCCCTGCCTGTGCCATGGTATGGTTTTCCCAGGAATGCCAGGCATCCATAACGGCACCACATGGTCCGGGAGAAGCGTTCACAACTAATTGTCTCCAGCGCGGAGAAGAAACACCGGCATGCGCGCCCCCCCAGGGAGAAAACACCAGCGCATTTCCATGCAAATGTGGGTCTTTAGGCTGACGTGCTCCCCCCAGAGGGCACTGCTGCGCCGGCGGGTGGAATTTGTAGGTCAGAGACGGTTGTCAAGCCGCGCGCTGACCTTTGCGGCTCTCCTTGTGTACCAACATAAATCAATTCTTGCCGAAACGTAAACACCACCCCCCAACCCCCTCCCCCAACAGGTAATTTCTCCTCAACAAGCAGCGTGCACATTGAACTCTCCTGTGCAGCTCGTCTGAAATTAGCAGTGTCTGCCTAATTAATTCTACTTTTGTCGGCGGGGCCGAGCGTGATCTCCCCGTGCGTGATTAGCCATCAGATTTAAAAGGAAAACAATATCCATTAGTCTACAGCATTACCTTTGTTATGCGAAAAAGTGTTTTTCCATTAATCTAATTCCTCAGGCACTGTCCGCAACGTGGCAGTGATATCTCTTAATTTCGAACCAAATGCAAAGCAATCAACGCGACGTCTGGCCGCCGGATTGTAAAGCGAATAGAAAATGCAGGGAAAACATTTTAATGGATCTCGATACACGAGTAATGGAAAGAATTCTTTAACTAAAGTGGACTTTAAAGATACTTCATGAAGCGATTCAGTCAGAGCTTCCATCTCTGAAAATGCCGACACTAAATCATACATGCAAAAGCACATGCAGACACCACTACACACGATTGCGTTCATATCTTTGTGGAGACTCTCCATTTATTTCTATGGGAAACACTTATCCCATCAACAACAACCTTAACCCCTAACCGGCCCTAACCTTAACCATAAGTAACCAAACAAAATACAAGGCTTTTGGCATTTTTAGTTTTTGATTGCTGTTACAGATTTTTATAAAATTGAGTTTCCCCTTGTGGGGACCAAAAAGGTGGTCCCTATAATGCCAAAACAACAGGTTTTTAATCACATTGTGGGAACATTTGGTCCCCATAATGTCATATATACAGTACATGACCCACACAAACACACACACACATACATACACACACAAGTACCAGCATGCAATCCGGCTGTCCTCAAAAGGTCACATTTCCAGGGAAATGGTGTCAGTGTGCCGCACTGTAATATTTATCGCATTAAAATGTGGTAGAGGATCGACAGACTGAATCACAAGATCCTCACAAGCATTACCGGATGCATTCCAGCGGTGCGGCGGTCATGAGGGCCAGACTGGGGCCCATCTAAAGGCCCCTGCATATGCGGCAACATTACGCACCATTATAAAGCCACTCGACCTGTTGGTTATGAAAAGCAGTGTTCGTTTTCACTTCGAGTGTGATTCAAATGAATTAAATTACACTGCTGTGAAATTGCCCTTTCTATTGAATCAGGTACAACAATAAGACAAATATTGGTTTTCACAAGCCGATGGCTGACTGCATACAATATTCTGTGCATCGTCCCCAAGGCCAAACTCATTACTTTGCAGTAGCAGCAGAGCCTGACTTTAGCACACTGTACTGTTACAAACCTTCTCATTTTCTCAGCTATCCTCACTTCTGTAGCTCCTAGACCCAGACTCAAGGTGTCCAAGCAGGGGAATAAGCCACAGAGACGTAAAAAGCACAGGGCACTACAAGTCATGTCCTTCCATTTGGTGAACAAGAGGTTCTTCTGCATCTTTGAGGTTCCCTCTTCCCTGCGCCGGTCCATGTTAAGAATGTAAGGAAGAGGGAGAGAGAACCGACCAATGAGACGGGTAAAAATGATAAAGGAACCAACCTGAAGGCATCCAGGGGTCGGATGACGGCCGCTCTTTGGTGTTGGCCTGCTCCCAGTCGAAGTCGTCATCTTTGCTTTGGCTATATCCACACGTGGTGTAAGACTTCTCAAAGTCGCAGTCACCTGTGGCCAAAGCAGAGAGAGCATCACTGAACAGTCACTGAACTCAGGGAGATTCCAGTTAACGGCGGTTTGGTAGCGACAGCATGCAGGGTATCTGCAAAACGCGAGTGAGGAGGAACGTGGGAGAGACCACACACCACTTTTACTGCACTCATCGGCAATCTGTCCATACGGTGACAAGTTCAGCAGTCAGAAACAACTTAACTGTCGAGTTTCGAATGAGCAAATAAGCCAGAAAAAGGCAGGACTATTCTATCAGAGTTCCCCCAGTCATGGGGCAGATGTCGCCTCTCTCATCAGCCGCCTGTCATCCGCGGGTGTAACTTCATTATTAAGGTCTGTGACGAGTCCGGATGGGCGCGTGCAGCAGGAGGAATCCACTCGCTGTGCACGTGCCATCCATCAGTCAAGCTGAGCAGAAACACACCCGGTGCCTTACGTCACACCAAAATATCCAGAACACAATGCAAGTTTGGTGAGTGGTGGGTTAGGTCTTTGTGCCTACAATCAGAAGGTTTCCGGGTCAAATCCCAGGCTTGGTGGAAGAATCACATCGCCATCAGGCCCTTAAACAAGGGCTTAGAACCCTTCAAAATGCTCCAGAGATATACAACTGAACCAGCACTCGGACTCTCACTTCACTCTCACAAAGGAGAGGAAGATGGGAAAACAGATGAATTCCAATGTACCAGTACTCGTACAAATGGCAAATAAAGATAGTTCTAAGTAAGCTAACACACAAAGGCCACGGGGAATGATGAAGCGCGGGCCACCTTCCATCTGAGTCGATATCAATGCATTGATCACATATAAAAATTCATCCTTTATATTCCAGCATAGTCAGGAAACCTCTTCGTCAAAGCTCCCATGGGGGGAATTCTCCTCCGGCAACTGGACGCTATGTGATTCCCTCAAAAAAGCAGAGCAGAATGTATTTAGATATGCCACAAACAGTTTGTCACCTTGTCAGGGCCTATGCGTGTGGGGGCTATGTAATTTACGCAGTTATTTTTGCACGCCAAAACAAATCTGTCATCACCTATATGCCGGCAACGACGCTGTGACACAAAGGCTCTGAGCCACGTCCCTTTATTTTCACTGACGCGTCAGTCATTCGCGCGACGACATTCCGAATTAAAGGGCCATTTCAAGCAGCTATGCGACTCTAGTCGATTTGGCTTCCCAGACAGAAAAATAAAGCTAATTAATATAGCTAATTAAGATCAGGCTAGTGATCCATTTCTCTTCTGGACAAGCATTAATGACACGAGTCTGTTGTGTGGAATGATAATGACTGTTTACGTTTCATTCATTGTTCACATCATGCCGTGAAGATTGTATCAGTTTTATTAGCGAAGCAGTTGTGAAGAAAGGCTCTACTTGTATTTCACTCAGTTGGTGAGCTGCGTAGGTCTACGTCAGTGGACTTTGACGATGTGTGATGATGTCAGTGGTGCAGCCATGTGGAAAGTTTGGCCGATACTGTTAACAGATTCGTTTTTGTGAAATATCACTAATATCGATAACTGTGATAACCGGCTAACTTCTGAGCCATGTTCGATGGTGCTGATTTGCACAATGACGTTATTCTCAGTGGATAAAGAAAGCTTGAACTGTGGGCCGCATTTAATAATGAATTCAAAATACTTAGTGGGCCGTAATCAACTGCATTATTTTAGTAGTTGTGTCTTTAGCGCCGGTGCTGCTAACTTTGAATACTGATAATGTTTAAATATCGGTAAAGACTGACACACCGGACCAATGACGATGTCTTGATTTTTAACAAACGTCGGCCATTGCCGATATGTCAGCCAATATATTGGGCATCTTTAGTCCTCTCTCCTACAGCATCCAGGGTATTCCAGATGGAATTCACACAAGGCTCCAGCTACTTATTTTACCTCAAATTAACAAACCCAGCAGCAGCAGAAGTAACCCGGTTAAATCGATTTGAGTCCAGCGAGGCCGATGGATGGCCTTGTTTCTCTATTTGGCTGGATCCTACTGCCAGGGGCCCACCAGCCGTGGTCCATGGGCCCCCCAGTGCAATGGGATAAAGAAACTGTCCCCCCCCCCCCCCCAAATCAATAGCAGGCGTGTGGTGCGTTCTGAGTCAGCAGGATGGCTGGGACCTGCCAATGCGGTGTA
The DNA here is from genome assembly GCF_048594095.1 of Paramormyrops kingsleyae. Lineage (NCBI taxonomy): Eukaryota > Metazoa > Chordata > Actinopteri > Osteoglossiformes > Mormyridae > Paramormyrops > Paramormyrops kingsleyae. Next base: position 40,084,768 of record NC_132800.1, on the reverse strand, counting down.
CGCGTTATTTATTATAAAAGGGGGCTCACTGCTGCCCTAATCCTGCCCCAATAGCATCGATACGCACAAACCTGCGGGCTTAACTATCTTAGCGATATCAGTAATGATGCAGAATCCTGTGGAGGGAGGGGGGGTTAAAAAGAGAGAGATCTTTTCCAGCTCAACGAGCTGTCCTTCCTCGCTAATTGGAAACGCTTGTTAGTTTTATTTAAATAATTACCCAGGAAGAAGTGACAGGTTTAAATCCCCCTGTGGAGGCGCCCTCCATCACAGGCATCTCACGCCGCCAATCACGAGCACCCGTCATGCCACTCCAGGGTTACGATTCCCACGCGATGTGTCTGCATCTAAATGAGCATCAGCTGTACACACTTCCATCATTCATCCGGCTACGTCGCGGATCCCCCTCTCCTCTGGCTTCCATATCCCACATCGTTAAGTGGATAGCCAGGGTCACAGCTATACTTAAGATTTTGTCATTTCTTTCCACTCTTGTTTTATCACCTTAACCAGTCGCAGAACAGACCAAAACTTAACATGCAATTAGCCAATTGAATGAGCCCACATAATGCCCAACTTGTAAAACTAACTTTGATTGGACTACAAAGAAAAGGCCTTTCCCCGATAGGTCCTCTGCTGACACTGGACCATGTGACACTATTATACTCAAGCTTAGCAGCACATCAATAAATCTCTGGGGTCGAGAGTGTCGAAGGAACCCTGGGCAACCTCCCAGCAGGATGGGGGGGTGGAATACGTGGAAAAAATCAATAATGCACGTGCTGACAAACACATTGAAAAAACATATTCTTTAAATTTTAGGTGGTGGGCTGCTTTTCTCAGTGGAAAGAGTATGCTCATTGGAGTTTTACTTCACAGAACACACAATGTTCTGAGGTAGAAGGAAAAATGATTGGTTCTCTCTCTGAACCAATCAGATTGTAGAGGAGGTGGATCCAAGCAACTAGAAGAGGCAGGATTAACCAAATCAGATATCTGGGTCCTGACTCTTCTAGTTGCTTGAACCCACCTCCTCTACAACCTGATTGGTTATCACTCTGAACCAATCATTTCTTCTGCCCTCAGGACATTTTTGAATAAGTAAAATTCCACAAGCAAAGAGCAGATGGACACCATCAAAAAGCATCACTGAGAAGGATGCCTTCAATGCCAATGTCCAGGAAGCGGTAAATTTAAGCAGTGCGGACGGTGACTTTAATAGACACCCTAATAAAACACTGAAAAGCACTTCAGCTTTTTTCGCTCTGTTCAAGGATGGGCTTGGGGGGTGGGGGAGTTTCCAGGCAAAAACCACCCCCCATCCCCGCAATCGATATGTCCTTCATGTCAACGGTTAGCTTTTCCTGCAAAACAAACACAGAACCAAAGCCCAGCAAAGGAATATGTGGTGTTTATAATTTCAGGCGAAGCCTTAAGATGATCATCTGGCATGCAGAGCATTTAAAAGAAATCCATCGGCTTTTAATGCATTGAGCCAGCAGCCTGAATCGTGCCTCTCCCTAAATTATGAAAGCAATTTTGGCTAAAGTCAGGCGTTTCTTTTTAAAAGCTTTCTGTATTGTGCTCTTGTGCTGAAGAAAAATAAATAGTGCTAGTTGGATTTGCAGACCTGCGGCAGTAAGCCCTATGATGACCATTAAATATTTTATCTAGATATTCTACCCAGAACAGAGCTGTAATCATATATCCTTAAAGATATTCTACAAAAAGCAGAGCAGTAACCATATTGCCTTATATTCTGCACAGAAGAGTAATCATGTGACATTCTAGATATTCCGTGCAGTGCAGTAATCATGTCAACTTCTAGATATTCTACGCAGAGTACAGCAGTAGTCATGTGTCTCCTTCCATATATTATGACAAAACTACAGTACCGCTTTAAACATGCGAAGTGCGATTGTTCAGGCTGTCCTCCTCCACAGCCATCACGCCACACTGTCACAACGCTACTGAAGACAATAAAATATCTGAAGTAGGTAGCGAGAGCTTTTAGGATGTGTCTGAATCGCATACTTACACAGCAGGTACTGAATATGTTTACAGGTCGACTACTCAACCTTTAACGTAATATGTTTTATATATACACACACACACACACACACACACACACACACACACACACACACACACACACACACACACACACACACACACACACACACACACACACACACACACACACACACACACACACACACACACACACACACACACACAAGGACATTACACATGCACCGACATAGTGCAATCACCATGGGCAGTGGCAAATTGATGGTTAGGGATGTGCACTTGTAATTGAAAGATTGCAGGTTCAAATCCCCGACCAGCAAGGTACCACCCCCAAGCACTGCTCCCCAGGCGCTGAATTAGCTGCCCCCTGCTGTGTGACATTGTCACATATGGATTAAATGCAGAGAACACATTTCTTTGCTGTGCACTGTGTGCTATGGTGTGTCAAGAATGACAATTAATCACTTAATTCTAAATTCTCCCAAATCACCTGACCCAGACATTGACCAATGATGAAGCTTGACCCCCGCAAAACTATCAATGAAAAAAATAGCGTCCATCGGTTGCACATGTCGGAATTTCGCAGAATGTAGTATGCCACTCAGGTACCATTCACCCGCCATCTCATCCATACTGCTTTCATCACATACATATTTCACCTACTACACAGCAAACAAGTATGCAATTCTGCACATACCCTTTCATTAACCAGACCAATAAAACAACATTATCAGCACCTCAAAACCTCAAGATCTTGTTCTTTTCCAATGACCATCCCACGTCGGCCCAGGTCCTGCCAGCCATAGGGGCTCAGAGGTCTGCTAGGGTTATGGATATCAGGGCAGGATTAGGATTAAGAATCTGCCCTGGACTTTAGGAACCTTAAAAAACCCACTATGCCAGATGGCCAGTCCAGGCCTGGCTACGATTAAGTTTACCACTAAAATATGGATAAGGATGGGATTAGGATTGGCATTAGGGTTAGGGTCAGGGACAGGTTAAGCATTAAAGCTATAGGTGAGGACAGGTTCAATTGCCATTATAGTAGCATTACAGTAATGTTAGGGTTGGCGTTATGGTAGCGTTAGGTCTGGTGTTACGGAAGAGTTAGGGTTGGTGTTACAGTTGGGTTAGGATTGGCATTACGGTAGCATTAGGGTTGGTGTCACAGTTGGCGTTACGGTAGAGTTAGGGTTATGGTAGAGATGGGGTTGGCGTTATGGTAGGCTTAGGGCTAGTGTTGTGAAACGGTTAGGGTTGGCGCTACGATAGCGTTAGGGTTGGCGATACGGTTGGCGTTACAGTAGAGTCAGGGTTGGTGTTACGGAAGGGTTAGGGTGGGTGTTACGGCAGGGTTAAGGATATGGTAGAGTTAGGGTTGGCATTACGGTAGATTTAGGATTATGATAGAGTTAAGGCTGGTGTCACGGTAGGCTTAGGGTTGGCTTTACAATTAGCATTAGGATTCTTCATCTGCAGGCCCAGCATGTACAACACAAACCAACAGGGCAGAGAGGCCTCCTCTCTGGAGAGAGGTTCCCAGAACTGCCTCTCAGTCCCAGAAACAGGCTTCCTCTCCAGCATCAGCCTGCTTCCTCCCACAAACATAACAGCTGGTCGGCTCAGAGCGCAGCCGCATCGGCTGAACGCCCATCCTGTTTGTCCTTGAAATCTGACGGCCTTCCCCACAGGCCGCGTCTGCAGAGACGCTGGGCCTACGGGCTCCGTCTGCCATGGGTTATTCGGCAGATAATGCCAAGCCACTGCAGATCTCGTGCTTGTTTTCTTATCCTCTTCACCCACTGGAGGGGGGGGGGGTGCCTGGAACTTACAGCCACGCCATTCCTGTCCAATAAGCCTGGACTGCAGCACTCATTCTAACGAACATCGCGATTTCCCACATCCCCACAGACAGACCACAGAGCACAGAGCAATCCCAGGTAATTTAAATCCATCCCCCCCCCCCCCCCCCCCCAACATCCACAACATAAATCCCACCTCCAAAGCCATTCGTGGCTGGGAGACCAGAGTCTGCCAAGCTCCTCTCAGCAGCGCCCCCCATGTGCAACCGCACTGCCTGTGTTGGGGGGGGGGGGGCGGGGCTTTGAACTTCGTGAAAGGATTTAAACAGTCGATCTCAGTATCATTATCCGGCGCAGCGTGCCGCGGGCTCCCATCGATCTGGGGCAATGAAGAAGTCGAGAGCGAGATTCCCATGGATAACGTGGTCAGGCCAGGGAAGGAAAAGGGAGAAAAGGAGACCCGTGGGATGCAGGGATTGTATCTTTCTGCTCTGGCATATTCACACCATTCAATTATTAACTGGGCAATCCCAAGGCCTTCCGTGGCCAGGCCCGCAACCCGGAATATTTGTTCCGGAAGGCTCCGGAAAGTCCAGCGGAGGGGGGGGGGGCTTTTTCCTCTGCAGCAAGGACATCGGGACCTCCTCCAGCTCCTCCGCATCCTCGCCGTGTCTCTGCCACACAACCCTGCAGGCATGACGAGGGGAAGCCTTTGAGGAACTTCAGTAAAATCCGAGCTTTGGCCAGTCCTGTATTTGCAGTTAAAACCAGTGTAATAAACGGGTAACAGTGCAGTAAACTACACCGTAAAAACTTCCTTCCTCAAAACGGAGCACATAAGCGTTATGACTGAGTGGTCTTTATAATAGCAATAAACACAAGATTTATTCTATTCACTCATTTCCCTACACGTATTTAATTTAAGCGATGGATCAGAAGGACTGCACTTCCGCAGCATGTGTGGTCCTTCACACGCGGATTGTCCTCTATCTATTTTTTGGGAGAGGACTATATACGAAAATCCTCCGTCCAAAGTTTTGCCTGCCATTAGCTATACTGAAAGAGCAGAGGCCTACATCTGAACCATTTATTTAACCAGCAACCTTTTTTTGTTACAGCCACACTGCACTACAAATGCACAAGTTTACAGTGTGCAAATGTTCCCAGCCCCTGCAGTTAAGCTGTGTGTGCTACTTTAAATTTACTAGGATGGGGTGTTGAATCGACATTAAATCGAGACCAACTCGCCGAAACCCACTATTTCACAGCCCGAAAGTATCCACAGACCACTAACAGCCACTTTGTTGACATTTGAGTCGTAACATTAACGAGTCGTAACATTAACATTTAACAATTCAAGGGTTGGCCAATTCTGTCAATAAAGGGGAACCCCAAAATGCATTAGGATGATAAATGTGTGGCACGATCGGCGTGGGAGCAATGAGCCACAGAGCAGATGTAATTAATCAGTCTCACGTTGCAATGCAAATATGAAGACGCACTTAAAAGTTAAACGTCAGCGTTTTCCATACTGGGGGAGACGACGCATTCAATCCCGACAAGGACGGCAAGCGCGCCTTTTGGGAATCGTACGGGTGCAGGAACAGGTCCTTTAAGGATCTGAAGTGGGATGCATGACAAACCCAAAGAATAGAAGTGAGAAAGATCTAAGGCTCTCAGGAAGCTTCGTTTATCATTTACATGTAATTATCAAACGCTTTTATCTAAAGTAATGTACAAATGAGAGCGCAGGGTCAGCCAGTCCCTGGAGCAATTGGGGACTAAGGGTCTTGCTCAAGGTCCAATGAGGAAATCAGTCTGCCGACCACGGGATTTGAACCAATGACATTCTGTAACCCACAGCCCCCCCAAGAACAAGGCCCTCACCACTGACGGCACCGCTGAAACAAATCTACCCTGGTCAATTCACAGGTTAACATAAAATGAAAACCTCGCATGCTTAATCCTGGGTGGTGGTGGGGGCGGCCATTAAAACATGAAGATATAACCCCAATGTTCCTGCTGTTCTTCAGCTGGGGTCGAAATATGGTGGACAGGGGTGACAGGGGCAGCTGGATGGAAACGGGGCTCATCCTCAAGCCAGAAGTAGCACCCCAAGGCGCCCCCGGAGATGCCCCCGAAGACGGTCCACAAGCCTGTCCACTAGTGTTGTGCGGGTCGCCTTTTTTTTTTTTTTTTTTTAACACCCGCCCCAAACCGACCCGTCAGGAGATCCAAACCTCCCCGCCCAACCCGCAAAAATACGCTTGTATAATGACCCAAAACCCAACCCGACCCGAGGAAAAAAAAAAAAAACACCAGTGAGCCTGTATTGCCATGGAACATACCAATGAAGTGTCATCAATAGATAACAGATTTGTGTAGATTCGCATTGAACAGGGTTCCCCCAGTTCTGGCAGAATAAATTTCCATGACTTTTCCAGTACCACAAGAAAATTTTCAAAAACCCACAAGTTTGCTTTGATTTGATGATCATGCAGTTTCAGATAGTAAGCAGGTACTGCCACGCCGCCTCGTTAACCTTGTGTGGAATCCCCGTGTGATCAGCCGTTTCTGGTTGTTGTCATTAGTCCTCTATTTAGTCTGCATTTCAGTTTGTTTCCCCAGTCCGGTCATTGTAATGTCACTGCGTATTTTCTTGCCTGCCCTTTTTATTAAACCCCATGTTCCCCGATTTCCTGACTGCCGCTCCTGTCTCCGCTCCTCGTCCCGCATACGGCACAGCAGTAATATTACAATTTTCGGTACGATAATAGCCAATCTGCTTACCTAATAAACAAAGATGGACAACTTTCACCAATGTGCAAATAGCGTTCAAATATTAAGACAATTAATCCCAATATTAAAATTATACGTACCTTATGATTGATAGAGGCAAACAGAGTCAAAAACAGGAAACTGATCAATAAAATTGAATTACGTGCAAAAAATAAAACTATATAAACTGGAATAGCGAGCAAAAAAGCAGCGATCTCAAATACGCAAAATCTGCGCGGAAACGGATGTTTACCAAGGAAAACTATTGACCTCCACTCATTTCTGTTAGCACGTTGCGGAACGAAGCGGGAAACAAAAATGAGCAAGGCTAGTTTCCAAAACTTTTCCATAACTTTTCCTCTCTATCCAAGAATTCCAAAACTTATCCAGAGACATCTCTATCCCCCCCCCCCCCCCCCCCAACATCCACAACATAAATCCCACCTCCAAAGCCATTCGTGGCTGGGAGACCAGAGTCTGCCAAGCTCCTCTCAGCAGCGCCCCCCATGTGCAACCGCACTGCCTGTGTTGGGGGGGGGGGGGCGGGGCTTTGAACTTCGTGAAAGGATTTAAACAGTCGATCTCAGTATCATTATCCGGCGCAGCGTGCCGCGGGCTCCCATCGATCTGGGGCAATGAAGAAGTCGAGAGCGAGATTCCCATGGATAACGTGGTCAGGCCAGGGAAGGAAAAGGGAGAAAAGGAGACCCGTGGGATGCAGGGATTGTATCTTTCTGCTCTGGCATATTCACACCATTCAATTATTAACTGGGCAATCCCAAGGCCTTCCGTGGCCAGGCCCGCAACCCGGAATATTTGTTCCGGAAGGCTCCGGAAAGTCCAGCGGAGGGGGGGGGGGCTTTTTCCTCTGCAGCAAGGACATCGGGACCTCCTCCAGCTCCTCCGCATCCTCGCCGTGTCTCTGCCACACAACCCTGCAGGCATGACGAGGGGAAGCCTTTGAGGAACTTCAGTAAAATCCGAGCTTTGGCCAGTCCTGTATTTGCAGTTAAAACCAGTGTAATAAACGGGTAACAGTGCAGTAAACTACACCGTAAAAACTTCCTTCCTCAAAACGGAGCACATAAGCGTTATGACTGAGTGGTCTTTATAATAGCAATAAACACAAGATTTATTCTATTCACTCATTTCCCTACACGTATTTAATTTAAGCGATGGATCAGAAGGACTGCACTTCCGCAGCATGTGTGGTCCTTCACACGCGGATTGTCCTCTATCTATTTTTTGGGAGAGGACTATATACGAAAATCCTCCGTCCAAAGTTTTGCCTGCCATTAGCTATACTGAAAGAGCAGAGGCCTACATCTGAACCATTTATTTAACCAGCAACCTTTTTTTGTTACAGCCACACTGCACTACAAATGCACAAGTTTACAGTGTGCAAATGTTCCCAGCCCCTGCAGTTAAGCTGTGTGTGCTACTTTAAATTTACTAGGATGGGGTGTTGAATCGACATTAAATCGAGACCAACTCGCCGAAACCCACTATTTCACAGCCCGAAAGTATCCACAGACCACTAACAGCCACTTTGTTGACATTTGAGTCGTAACATTAACGAGTCGTAACATTAACATTTAACAATTCAAGGGTTGGCCAATTCTGTCAATAAAGGGGAACCCCAAAATGCATTAGGATGATAAATGTGTGGCACGATCGGCGTGGGAGCAATGAGCCACAGAGCAGATGTAATTAATCAGTCTCACGTTGCAATGCAAATATGAAGACGCACTTAAAAGTTAAACGTCAGCGTTTTCCATACTGGGGGAGACGACGCATTCAATCCCGACAAGGACGGCAAGCGCGCCTTTTGGGAATCGTACGGGTGCAGGAACAGGTCCTTTAAGGATCTGAAGTGGGATGCATGACAAACCCAAAGAATAGAAGTGAGAAAGATCTAAGGCTCTCAGGAAGCTTCGTTTATCATTTACATGTAATTATCAAACGCTTTTATCTAAAGTAATGTACAAATGAGAGCGCAGGGTCAGCCAGTCCCTGGAGCAATTGGGGACTAAGGGTCTTGCTCAAGGTCCAATGAGGAAATCAGTCTGCCGACCACGGGATTTGAACCAATGACATTCTGTAACCCACAGCCCCCCCAAGAACAAGGCCCTCACCACTGACGGCACCGCTGAAACAAATCTACCCTGGTCAATTCACAGGTTAACATAAAATGAAAACCTCGCATGCTTAATCCTGGGTGGTGGTGGGGGCGGCCATTAAAACATGAAGATATAACCCCAATGTTCCTGCTGTTCTTCAGCTGGGGTCGAAATATGGTGGACAGGGGTGACAGGGGCAGCTGGATGGAAACGGGGCTCATCCTCAAGCCAGAAGTAGCACCCCAAGGCGCCCCCGGAGATGCCCCCGAAGACGGTCCACAAGCCTGTCCACTAGTGTTGTGCGGGTCGCCTTTTTTTTTTTTTTTTTTTAACACCCGCCCCAAACCGACCCGTCAGGAGATCCAAACCTCCCCGCCCAACCCGCAAAAATACGCTTGTATAATGACCCAAAACCCAACCCGACCCGAGGAAAAAAAAAAAAAACACCAGTGAGCCTGTATTGCCATGGAACATACCAATGAAGTGTCATCAATAGATAACAGATTTGTGTAGATTCGCATTGAACAGGGTTCCCCCAGTTCTGGCAGAATAAATTTCCATGACTTTTCCAGTACCACAAGAAAATTTTCAAAAACCCACAAGTTTGCTTTGATTTGATGATCATGCAGTTTCAGATAGTAAGCAGGTACTGCCACGCCGCCTCGTTAACCTTGTGTGGAATCCCCGTGTGATCAGCCGTTTCTGGTTGTTGTCATTAGTCCTCTATTTAGTCTGCATTTCAGTTTGTTTCCCCAGTCCGGTCATTGTAATGTCACTGCGTATTTTCTTGCCTGCCCTTTTTATTAAACCCCATGTTCCCCGATTTCCTGACTGCCGCTCCTGTCTCCGCTCCTCGTCCCGCATACGGCACAGCAGTAATATTACAATTTTCGGTACGATAATAGCCAATCTGCTTACCTAATAAACAAAGATGGACAACTTTCACCAATGTGCAAATAGCGTTCAAATATTAAGACAATTAATCCCAATATTAAAATTATACGTACCTTATGATTGATAGAGGCAAACAGAGTCAAAAACAGGAAACTGATCAATAAAATTGAATTACGTGCAAAAAATAAAACTATATAAACTGGAATAGCGAGCAAAAAAGCAGCGATCTCAAATACGCAAAATCTGCGCGGAAACGGATGTTTACCAAGGAAAACTATTGACCTCCACTCATTTCTGTTAGCACGTTGCGGAACGAAGCGGGAAACAAAAATGAGCAAGGCTAGTTTCCAAAACTTTTCCATAACTTTTCCTCTCTATCCAAGAATTCCAAAACTTATCCAGAGACATCTCTCTCGCACACACACAAACACACACAAGCCCTCGTGTATGCAAAACACACCAGTTACAAAACTAACATCTGATGTAACATCAGATCTGAGAACTCTATCAGATTTGAATTAACTTAGAACTTAGGTCTTCTTTTAACTTAATTTTGTCTAAAATGAAGTAGAGCAGAACATACTTAATCATGATATTTCACCGAACTAGTAGCTCATCTTACAAATTCAAAACTCCAAAATTGAAAAATATACGCCGACCCCGTTAACAACACGTTTTGATCGATAATGAAATGGGTTTTGTAACTTTCTGACCCGCCCGCCAGCACTTACGATATTTTAAAAATTATGGCGTTAAATTAGTGCCAAAACTCTCGCGCATATGCGCTCGCGAACAGAAAATCCATGCTCTCTACGCGCTCGCGTTTGCACAGCACTCGCTCGGCGTTAAATTAGTGCCAGAAGTCGAACCACGCGCGTGTGCGCGCGCGCTCGCGAGCTGAAAACCCATCCTCTCTACACGCTCGCGTTCGCTGGACCATATCTACGCGCTCGCATCTGCACAGCACTCGCTCGCTCGACAGGATGAATTTTGACACTTTGGAGGCGGGAACAGTGGCTAATATCACTAATTTAACGCCATAAAAAACGTCTGCCCTAAAACCGGCCGCACCCGCGGGTCACGGGTCGACCTGCGCATCACTACTGTGCACCATGTACCACCCCCGACAAAATAGGAGGGAGTGAAACAAGGAACGCACCAATCGTCTGAATGTTAAAGACAGCGGGACTCTCCCAAACTCACACATCATTGGAGCAGCATCAGAGACACACCTAGAAACCCCTCCCGCCCCTGCCTCCACGGGCATCTGACCATGATGGATGATCACCTGGTCTAGATCCCTGCACGGGCCACTTAGAGTACATCCAGTCAATGATTGTGCTCAATCCATCTCCATTCTGATAAAGTGACACCACACGATTAGGACCAATCTCCCTGGCAGATTCACATGGAATCATTGCGAGCTCAGTGACGAGCAGCCCGCCACCAGGGGGCGCCATCATGGTACAGTGAAGGAGCAGTTCTTTAATAGTTATAAAACCGTTTGTACTGGAGGGAGACAGAGGGCTGATGTATTAATTGTTATACACCTCCTGACCTGGGGACCACAAGTAAGCATGAGGGCACCTTTGTAAAGCATATTACAGCAGCATTTCCCTGCCCCATAAATATGGTCCAGTGCCCTCCCCTCCACCTCCGCAGGGGACCGTGTGCACATCCAGATTTCAGCATCTACACTCACACTCAAAGCAACACTAAAGCAGACCGTGACAATGGAGAAAGGCACTTGGTGATGAGACAGCATGTCTGGGCATGAAATCCCTGCCATCTCCCAGACATGACCCCCCCCCCCCCCCCGCGCCAAGTGCACCAGGATCCAGAGAGGAAAGAAAGAAGAGATTCATTCTGACACGTGTACTTATGTGAGAAAAGTGATCGTGACAGAAGGGAGCAGGACGCCGTTGCTCTCAATTTTCCATTTGGCTCTGCGTCTCATCAGATCGTCACGACACACAACTGCTACGCCCTTTTAAACCCATGGTGGAACCCTGATGGCGTGGCAATTTGGGTATGGTGGGGGCACACCAGTGTCAAGGGCAAAAGGTGTCGAATGGAAGGGAGTTAAATCTGGTTAAATTTAGTTTATGTCTGTTATAAGTGGGCAACTGATCTGGTTCAGTGGCCACGCCCAGCCCAGACGTAGCCACGCCCAGCCCAGACGTAGCCACGCCCAGCCCAGACGTAGCCACGCCCCCTTTTTAAACAGCCAGCGCAGGGTGTCATGATGCCAACTCCTCAACCTCCTAACCGGGTCTCCTCAAATCGAGGACCTCCACAGTTGGATACGGACATGCGATTAGACAAGATGTTCTGCAGACCTGATTCACACACGCCGGGAAGGTGTGATGGACAGAGCCATGCTCCACTGCTCTCATCCACAATTAAATCGCAGACAGAGAAGGTGAAATCGCTCCGAGATGGCAGGAGTATGGAGTGTCATCCGCACCCGGATAAATGACTACTCAGTGCAGGAATTGTACCAAGAAGAATAAATCATTCAAAGGAGCGCGATCTCGGGCTGTACTTCCAGCCTGATTACCATTTCATTTCTCAAAAGACACCTCCTCCTCCAATCAGGATGCTCCCACACTGAGGTTATGACCTCACCCTCTCTCGCACTAAAAAAAAGGTGGGGATTTAAGTTTGACACCGATTGCCGGTTTATTCCCGGGGTTCTAGAATAAGCAGAAACCCGAGCACAAGGATTTTTTGCGGTGCGATTACTGTCTGAAATCCTCACAGGAAGGAAACGCAGGGTTTGGTCAGGCATGCTTTACAGAGAACGCGCAACAGGGACCGATAATGTATTATACGCAACCGATACATGTCACAAACATGAAAGCAGATAGAAGGAACTATTTGGGGGGGGGGTCCCAAACGTGACACTCTCACATGCTGGAGGGTCGGTGCGGAGGGGCACTTCCAATGTATCAGTGGAGCTTTTATGCTCTTTTTGTCTCCGTGCTCCCATTCCCCGAGACCCATGTGCAGATCCTCGGGGTCCACAAGGCCCCAGGCTTTGTTCTCCAGGAGACTTACAGCTTCAAAGAGGAATTAGTCCTCCTAATAGCTAGATGTCAGGCCTACATTTTCAGCTGCTTTGGTTGCCTGAACTCAGTATAAGTCTCCCCAATACAAAAAAAAAACCAGATAATTTAAGTATGTTATTTAAAGGGGAGACTATGCCACACTCTTTGCTTATGAAAGAATCATGGACTTTGAAGTAAGGCCGTAACAAGCTAATGTCCTAGTTATATTAGGGGACAGCAGGATTGAGAGGCTAACATGCTAACAAAGACCCCAAACAGCATGAACAGGGTCATACTAATGACAGGTGAACAAACCTAAATGCGAAAATAAGCAATGTGTGGTTCAGCTAAGCCTCTGTGCCTGCGATTGGAAGGTCGCCGACTTGAGCCCAGCCTCGGCAGAATGGTCACATGTCTGTAGGTCCATGGGAGCCGCTGCAGATGGCTGCCCGTCGCTGCCAAGCTTGCTCTCACCTATACGTGTCTGTGTGTCGCGGAGAGCAAGATGGGAGAGGCGAAAAGAAATCAATTAAGTATGATTACTAAAATAAACACCATGGAGGTGGTCTGAGATTTGCTAGGAGGCAGTGGCTCTAAGGGGGGAACCTGAGAGATTATTTATCCCAGGTCTAGTCCAGGGGAATCCCTGACCCCCCCCCCCCCCCAACAACATCCCTAATGTGTCAAAGGCAAGTTACAATTCCTGAAACAGCTCTGCACAGACCTGCTTATGCAGGGAAAAGGGTTGGGAAGGTACAGAAAGTTAGGGCATTTTGCCATTTTTAATGGTCTGAAACCAGCAAGGAGCAAAGGCAAATCGCAGGGCTGAAGAGCAGCGGCCAAGAAAGGCGGCCTGCTTCCTAATGAGGGGGCAGGCAGGGGGTCTCCACACCTGGACGACATAGGGCCAGCATCAGGTCCTATCCAGATGTAGCGTGCTGCATTCCAATCAGGTATCACATGAGAGTCGGGAATAAACAGGGAGCGCGAGTTCAGAGCACGTAGGATAGGAGCCTTGAGTGCGCCATTAAGGCCTGCGGTCAGGGCGGCCCCCCCGAGCTGGAGGATTCCTTCGTCAGGCGTGGCTGCAGACACCCTAATCCCACTGGGGGCTTTGGCAGGCCCCCGCTCAGCCTCTCTCCGTGCACTTCAAAAAGCACGGCCTTTGTTTCACAGTTGACCCACATAAATCTCGGACTGGAAATATCCAGGGAAGCTCCTGGCCGGCTTACAGACCCGTCTCACAGGGCAGCGGCAGCAGAAGCCAGGCTGGCTTAACGGCCCCCGCATGAGTGTTAACCAGGGGCCCGGGGCTCTACTAAGCTTCATGGATGGGCTGGGCCAAACTCAATTTAAGGGAATGGCGTTATGCCGGCGCATGTTATCGCTCAGCAAAAATGACCACCCAGATCCCAGACAGGACCCACTAATCCCACACTCAAACCCAGGCACACAGCTGCAGCTCACCACATGGCCCTTAACTCCGCCGTCATTACAGCCACGCCGAGCTGAGACATCAGCGGCTCCTTTCAAAATCAAGCTTTAAAAATGCAGCCGTCTTATGATATGCAGACTAATAACTTGGAACAAATGTTAGCCTTCCATAGTTAGAGGAACCAAAACAGCATAATCAGCATGTGTTTTTAATTCCACCCGTTTCACGCTGTCAGCAGTGTCCACGGCGGTTTTGTCTCACGGTAAACCCTCGCGGTTTCTCGCAGCCTGCCCTGCGTGTTTTATGCGCGGTTTATGGAAAGCTTCCGCACTTTCAGCGGCCTGCATTTCAGGATCCCCCTCCCCAGTGCGGCAGAGGCCTTCTGGAGATGTGCGTCGCTAACGCTAATGCGATCCGGCACACAGCCTCTGAAATGTTTGGGGGGGCTGGAGAAGGATCCCATAATCCCCGGCGAGAGCAGGGGGCGGGGTTCAGCGGGGAGCCGCGGACGGGGATTCCAGCCCGCTTCGCAGTCCACGTGTCAGGATGCATCCCACAAAATCCTGCCGCAATTGAGAGGTTAAAGCAGGGGTCTCCAACTCCGGTCCTGGAGAGCGACTATCCAGTAGGTTTTCTGTTCCACTTGGCTTCTGATGAGCCACACCTGCTCCTGGTATTTACCTGAGAACAGGTGCGGCTCATCAGAAGCTGGGTATGATAGAAAACCTACTGGATAGTAGCTCTCCAGGACCGGAGTTGGAGATCCCTGGCTTTAGCTTGGAGCGAAACCAGCGGGAGCGACATGACGCTTGCACACAAAGACGCATAATAGCCGTAAAATAAAAGGGTCAAATTAATACGTCACGCCTGATTACATTTCAAATTAATTCATTAATCCCATATTAATAAACCACTCGGATGCAATTAAAGAATCGTACAAAGGATGGAGTTCTTAAAGCCAGATTATTTTTAATTATCATTTCCAATTAGTGTAAAAAGGCTTATGACCTATTTTTTTCCATTTATAGCAAACACGCAGTGTGTGGTAATAACAGGACACGCAGCTCCCGTCGCTGATCAGCCAATTCACCCCGCCGCCCCGCTGCACTGCATCGTGGGTCGATGCCACGATTTATCGTCTTGCCAAACGTCCTGGGGATTAAGCATACGGATTTAGGCGGGAAACAAGCTTTCCGCCACGTGCCGTCACAATGCGCCTCGTGCCACTGACCTGGCACGGACGGAGACACCGACGCATCCCGCCTAATCTGCCGGGAGGGCGGATATGCATGTGGGGGGGGGGGTCCTTTTCAGCGATGAAATACTCCACTACATGCAGAGATAAGTTTAAGATGCACCCTGGACTATTTTCATAGTGCTATAATAAAAAAAGATTAGACATCCATCCTTCATTTACTGAAGCCAATTCTGAAGATTATCAGACGAATGCACTAGGCGTATTTCAGATATTAAACTGTATCCCTAGACAAGAACATATTTACTCCTGTCGTCTTGATTGTCATGAACACCCCACAGTAAACGACATGGAATTAACGATACAACCATCCCGAGAGGTTCCCGGGGGCACAACTGTTTAAGACATCACTGAGGGTGACGGTGGGGTCAGCGGGGGATCGATTTACATGTCCCGGCCCCGCCTCCGCCAGCACCAGACAGACACGGCCCTGAGAAAAAGGCCGACAGCTGGGGCCAAGGCTCGGACTGGCCTGCTTCAGCGAAATAAATATGAAAGGAGCCAAAATGAGGAGGAGCGAGGAAATGGACTCATTCACAGCATTCGGATGGCAGCGCTCCTCTAATCCTGCCCCGCGGTCTGGAAATGCTCCGGCTTCGGCTAAACCACATAGGACCTAATAACCAGGCACCGGAATGTCTCTAGCAGGACACGGGTGCATCCCAAAAAAACACTCCCTCTCCGACTCCTCTGAAGACAGATGTGATTTCTTCGTGTGTCATGATGCCGTGTGACTCAGTGACAGTCAGGGCAGACTTCTAGTACACCACCACCACCCCCCCGTGCCCCCCCCGGAAGGCGACCCAGGGGCACACGAGGCCGTGGTCCAGAGCCACACCCGCTCCCTGGGGGGGGGCACAGAGGCATTCCCTGAATGGTTTTTGCCCCAACATAAAATGTGCAGCCTCGGTCATCAATCTTAGTGTTTAACAGCTGGGGGGGGGGAGGGTCATGCTGGGTGACAGTCAATGACACTACTAAACTCAGCATGGCTGGGGGCGTGGGGGGGCACAGGCCGTGGGAAACCTTCCTGACTGCGTAGATAACGGCTATTGAGCCCCCTCCCCAACCAGCCACTGCTTCCTTTACTTCAAGAGGAAAGACACAGCATGACCACCCTCCCCCAACCCCTTGAGAGCAGGGTGATGATTCTAACTTCCCCAGCTGGGAGAGCTGGTGCTGCAGATCGAGTGCCGGAGGTCTATTAAGAATCACTTATCAGATGAGAACAAAGGAACAGGCCTTCCTGCTTTTAGTGCCGTCCATCCACGTTCGTGTCCATCCACACCAGTGCCATCCATCCACATTAATGTCCATCCTCACCAGTGCCGTCCAGCCACACCAGTGCCGTCCATCCACACCAGTGCCGTCCATCCACACCAGTGCCGTCCATCCACACCAGTGCCGTCCATCCACATTCATGTCCATCCACACCAGTGCCGTCCATCCACATTAATGTCCATTCTCACCAGTGCCGTCCATCCACACTAATGTTGTTGATCCACAGTAGGGCTGTCCATCCACAATCCAGAGAGGGAACCATTCAAGAGCTTAGGTGACTAGAATTGAGGTAACTTCTCAACTTGCCGAGTTCCTTGATTGCCTCTAGGCATGAGGACTGAGGGCACGAATGTCCTCCCCACTCCGTAATAAATAAGCCATAAGCAACTCAGGCATTTCTGCCAGTAACAACTCATGCAATCAAATTGGTACCTGAACACAGTCATGCCTGTGTGTTTGTTCATGGATCAGATGACAAATGATTCTCTTATCTACATCGACCTCCATATTTATGACTAAAGTCTGACATTCCTAGTGCAACATAAACATCCAGTGACATGAGACTAAGACGACTGCCAGCACATCCTGTTTGACTCAGACGGGCAGGTGGTTCCCTGTTAATTGTTACAGTTTCCTTGTACTCAGATGCCCATCACTGCCGTCCAGATGTCTGCTAGCGATGAGGTCACTTCCTGTCATTATTCTTCGCGACTCTATGGGGAAGAGGGCCCATTACTCCAGTACCCTGCTTCCTGTGATAGGAGCAAAGAGGAAGACAACCCAGCAGAGAGCACCAGGCCTGGGTCGCTGAGGGTTTGTGTTTGGAATGACTGGCCGTTGCCCCTCAGAATACCACAAGCATTAACCTTGAACACCATGTGGATCCTGTCAGAGAAAAATCTTCAACATGGAGAAACACAAAGCGTGGAATTACAAAGCTTAAGTTCACTCTCGACCTCAAGCATTAGAGGAAAAAGATCTATTAAAAAGAGAGAGAGAGTAAGGTCAGATCCAGAGCACCACCAATCAGAAGAATCCAGTAATAAAAAAATAACGAGCGATACGTCTGAAGACTAAATCTGCCGCTGGTCACTGGCTGAGGATTACACATCCTAAATCCAGATAATCTTCAAGTAAAACATGAGTGTAGCTTCCTGTTAGCAGTTAGTCTCCATGAGGCTACTCTCTGCATGAACTTCAAAATAACATGTCTTTAAAAAAATAAAATAAAAATGGTTTATTCGGCAAACACAAAACAACCGCACATTAGTGAATAAATTCATTAAACAGTAATTAGGGAAACAAAAGTATGCTGTCTTAGTGAGCAGGAATCAGCAAATGGGCTCGATTTTATTATTAATTATTTTCCTAAACATCTTTCCCCAACCTTTAAGTGCATTTGCAATTACCATAAATTAAAAAAAAAAGCCACAAGCAGAAACAATCACATTATTTCTGGGAATCTAGGCATTAATAAAACCTCCACCTAATTAGCCAGTAGCATGTAGCTTGGGCTGCGAGTGCAGCAGGACTGACAGCATGACTGACGGCGACACCACAGCACTCTGTGACGTGTGTGACTGCCCTCCCCCGGGGCCATGCAGGCTAATCCTCCAAACAAGGGCGGCTGCAACGGATGGGAACTGATGGCCATGGTGAAACGGCATCTCCAGGGGACCGGAGAGATCAGGGGCCTACCGGCTATTCAAGGTCCGCTAAGGATGGGGAAAGCCCATGCAAGATGCCAGGTTCCACCAGCTCCCCAAAAATTGTCCAGTCGACAGGGGCCACGGGCATTCACAGGAGTCTGTGCCATTGAGGCATGTCCCGTCACCCGGCCACCGCAGAGACATGCACCGGTCTCACCGACTACGAGCTCCCCAGAGAGGCCGAGATGGGACGCTTTGGGCCATGGTTCCCTGCTGGGCCAGTGCCCACACACGTCAGCACCGCCCAGCTGCCGGGGCGGGACAGGCGGCCCGGGACTGTGCTTTTTATAGCCGCCTGTAATTTTGACGATACCCTGCACCGCACCCTGCTCCAAGGCATGCACTGGCTGCATTCTTTTGACAGTCTGTGTGTGTGCGCTCAAGCTACAAGGAGTTCTTGGGGTGGGGGGGGGCTGTCTGCAAGCTCTGGTTACGCATTCACCCCCAGGTACCACCAGTTATATATGGATCTCTACAAATGCAACACTGATTTTATACAGGGGCAGCTTGGTTCGGACCACGCGCACTGCACATTGTGCCCGTGTCGGGACCTGCCACCATGGGGACTGGCCCTCCCAATGCGATCTATCCAATGGGCTTCCTCCCTGTATGACACACCTCCGGCCCCCAGGGGGAGCTCTTCCTGGGCTGCTGTCTGTTTCAAGCATCTGTTGCCATCAGAACGAACTCCCAATCAACGGAGGACATTAGGACCACCGAGTGGTTCCCCACATCCCCGGAGTCCCCTTTACGTCACTCCGCCAATGATCTATGGGGGCTGGCAGCACTAGAGTGCGTCAAACCACAACAACTCAGGCTCTGATGCCCGGCTCCCCGCTACCCTCTCCCTGCTCTCTGATCGCGTTCCTTTCAAGGGCAAAGTCACAGCAAAAACTTCACTTTGTTGATTTTTTTTTGGGGTGTGAGTGAAGGAGGGGGGTGCCCACGATCACCATAAATAAACACTAATTGGTAGCTAATTTTCTTAGTTCTTGCCTCGCTGATTTATTGCCTTCAGGCTACTATGAATAATTCATAAAAATGGTGTGCGACTTCATGGAAAGCTACAAGGCACTGCATTCATTATGCTATCATGCCGAGTAATTCTGGGCACTGATGGCTGGTATTAGAATAATATGCAAATTGGGGATTTTTTTTTCTTCTTCTTTTTACCCCTCCGGCTCTGGCAGGAAAGCTTCCTGTCTTGGTTGGCTGGGACTGTCAAAAGAGAAGGATGCCACAGCCCCACCATTTACAAGCTGGCTCGTCTGGAGAGACGCAAAAGGCACGGAAACGAAGGGCGGGCCCTCACGTGCGGCCCACCCCTCGTCGATACAAGCCTTGGACTGCCTACCCTGCGTCAGCTGAACCCTGCCTTTGCCTTCCGTGTCCCGGCGAGGGGGGTCCCCGGGGTGGCCCTGCGCAGCCAGCCCTGCCGCTACTCCCAGACCCACGAGAGCGTTCCTACTGACAAATGATGATTTATAGATCCCGCCTCCCGCTTTGTACGGGAGGATATTAATCTCACGCAGTCACATCATCATCGTCACACTAAGTCGGTCGCTGCACTTCCAGCCGGAAGTTATGGATATGGGTCTTTCCGAAACGTTTACACCGTTAACGATGATCACGGCACATAGATCAAAGTAACAGTACGTGACGTTAGCTTTAAAAAAAAATCTGTCGGCTCGCTTAGTTTTAATTTGACTACATAATGTCAATACATCAAGCCATGCAAAGCATTTAATTGCTGAATTACAACGTACAAGGTCACAGTAAATCCACAACCCTGTAGTGGACGAGCGGCTGGAATGTGGGGAGATGAATTACGGTCCATTACAAACAAATTGGCACAGAATGCTTGCGGATATTCTTTCGCTTGACCCTTCTTTTCCGGTACAAATGTCAGAAAACACAGCAGGACACACCAGCATCCTGTTCAGGCTGATAAGGACCACAGATGAGCTAAAGACAGGGTAACAGAGGAGGCATTAGTCTGTTGGCTGTCAAGGGAGACTCTCATACTCATTTGCTCATCTGATAAACATTTTCAGCAATTACTGTTAGCTTCCTGATGATCAGATGTCAATGGGACACTTGAGGGCGACCATCTTTAGGATTTCATTCACTTTTGGGGGAGGGGCTAAGGTTGTATGAGGCGCCCATACTTGGACATTATCCTACCGGAGAACCAACAGCTACATCTCGGGAGCAGATAGCCAGAGGGCAAAAAGCCATAGGTACTGGGAGCAGCGGCTGGCAGAAGGGGACCACACGTGTTGGCGGCAAAAGAAAACCACTAAATGTCATTCAGGACCCAGCCAAGCTGTCGGCTCGCCAACATGCTCCCCTACTCCCCCCATCCATCCGTCATCCGCTGGCGTGAGGAAGCTTCGAGTGACAGCCACTGCCAAAGCAAGGCCCCGGTGACCACGCAGAGGACCCTTCCCTAAGGCACGAGGCCAACGTACAAGTACCACGAGCGAGAGACCAGAGAGGAAGTCTGAGGAGTACGGAAGCCTGTTCCATCAGAGGCAGACAGAGTGCGTTTCAGGGCAACGGTAGACAGTCTTACAGTTTCCAGGAGCTCAACACACACCTAGGTCATAAGTCTGTAGCTGTCATGAAATACAATCACACTATCGCTAATTCATTACAACAAGCAGCAAGTCCCAGTCAGCGAGTCCCTATTACATTCACTTGAGGCAGAGAGATAAGTGAATGAGGCACAACAGGTTAATGTTCTCTCGATGCATTTACATATTTCACTAGCTAAATAAGTGCAAAAACTACATGCTCTGCCTCTAGATAAGGGCTACAGGCAAGTGTTCTACATTCCGGAACAGGATAAGTTATTTTGTTATGGTTCCTTGTAGGGCTGCAATTACTTGACTATTCATAGAATTACCTTTTTGTTAGAGGAGTTTAGGTTTGTTTATATTGCTTATATTGCTTGTTGCTCGTTCATTTAAAAATGAAATCTCAACAGCACAGTACCAAAGCAAAGTGAAATGGACAGAAGGAGAGGATGCTGGCCTGTTCGCATCTGTTCAACACTGGCCCCATGTCACTCGAGTGATTGTGTCGGAGCTACAGCCAGGTTAGCCATTCTGGATGGGTTTATTGCGTTTAGCGCCAATGCTAAAAACATGCGGCGTGTCAACGAGCTCATTAGAGAAGGCAATCCCATTAATGGGCTACAAGCACCGACAGCTTGTTCCGCTAAGACCCCATCTGGAGCAACCTCACTGGAGTCCAGGGGAGGGAGGAAGCGTCACTGCAGTCATTCTCCACCAGGGGTGCAGATTAAGACATACAGTATTCATAAACCACAGCATTCAAGGTAGCATTAGTAAGTGTCTACTAAGAGGATGAGATAGCACAGAGGGCCATAGTGGTTCCTTGGTGGTGCTTCTTACTGGAGATAAGCATACTTTCAGAAGGAGCCCCCAGTTTGCCCTAATCTCCTCACACAGGGCTGCTTTATCATACATATTCTTCAGTCTGGTCCGGCTTCTTAGAACGATTAGGCCAGAATTTCAAAAAGTGCTTTCGGTGATACCAGATAATACTGAAACAATCGCGGCTAAATCTCGAGACCCTAATCCTGACCTTCTCTGAGCAAGCCTTATTCCATCAAGAGGATGAGGAATTACTTATGAACAGCCGGCAGAGTTATTAAAAAAAAAAAAGCGTATTTTTTGATCAGCCCGTTCCTTTGATGCATCTCTATTCCTCCACAATCCGTTTTCAGGCCAAAGACTTTCTGCTGTGGAGGGGAGTCCAAACTGGATGGGGGGCTTGAGCGTGAAGGAGCGTCTGGGTACGCGGGCTTCCTGTGTGCCATTCCTGGCCATGCCTCCAGCACTCAGCGCAGCAGCACAGGTCAAAATGCTAGCCGATTAAAACAGACAGAACTTGGAACACTTTGTTGCCAGAACACGAACATGCCGGAACTGGTTGTGGTTCAGTGCAAAACAGTAAACACGGAATTTGAAAGCCTATGCTGAGCTGCAGGTTGCTTCCAGGTTCAAAATTTCTAAGACAGCAATACACTGAAGTAGGAGGCACTGGGAACGATCAGAAACCAGCCACATAAAAGGCAGAAGCAACTTTAAAATACCAGAGATGACCATCAACTTATTTGATAGTTTCTCATGAATCATAGGATGACATCAAGTGAGCTTCAAAAGGAATGGGAAACATTAAGTGCAGGTGTGAGGTGCACTGCTAGGACAGTTCGTATCAGGCTCCTAGAAGCAGGACTGAAGTCTTAAAGCAAGGAAGAAGCCCTTTAATGAGAAGCAGGGAAGAACCAGGGTGGAGTTTGCAAAAAGACATATATTATTCACAGACGCACACCAATAAATTGAGAAATGAGTGAAACAAAAAATTGTACTGTGGTCTCAATTTTTTCCAAGGCTGTATATCAGGACAGGGGACCTTCCTCATTGGCCGACAACACAGGGGCACAACAGACCGTGCCATAAGTGCCAAAATGCCTGAGATCGTACCCCTATAGGCCCCGTGCCACAACCAGAGGCCTCAGGCTGACACCGGGGCCACGGAAGGCCAATCGATGAAGGAATAAACGGACTGCTGTAATTGACTTGATTGCAGTCATCCATTATTAAAGTCGGTTGACAAAATGAAGCAAATTAAGGCAGGCAGCCTTTCAGTCACTTAGGGTCCCCGGTGAAAGTTTATCAGCCGTCCTCAAATCGCAGAGGAGGTCGTTATGGGATGGTTAGCGGCGAAGGGGTAAGATGCAACATGCGCCTCTATTTTTTACCTCTAAGAGGCCCTCCGGTTTCGACGGAGTCAACTAATTAAAAGCGAATGGCACTGACAGCCTGCGCTGCGACCTCGATTAACATGGGGCGGGGGGGGGGGGGGGGGGGGGGCTAACACTGCTTGGCCTACAAAAGGGTCTGTCAAACTGCCCCCAGATGTTTCCACAACACAAGCAGGGTGTAACCAAGCACTCATTGCACAATGCTGGATAATTCTGCGAATACATTTAGCCTTGAAACTGACAGCATACGGGCAGTGACTGTGTCAAAGTGAATATTCATGGTTCTACGGAATGTGCGGGTTGTAATTAAACCCATTTCATCACTCCCTAATAATATTATTATGTTTCCAAGGAAAGGCTCATAAGTGAAAAGTCTGGTACGTATCATTAGTTTCCTTTGTTCTGCAAAATGCGCGTTTTCTCCGCTCGACGAGACCCCGTTCGCAGCTGGAGGAGACGCGGTGTCCTCTGTGAATGCCTGACCTCCCAGTGCCGTTTCAGAGCGCCGCCGCCAACGCCGCTTACGAATCCTCTCAAGTCTTTCAAGCTTCCGGAAGTTTCCGTTCCCGGCTTACGAAGAGGTTCCTGGCGAAACGAGGCCAGGAGGCTGAGGAATCGTGGAGGCGACAGGACGTGGGTTTCTGATGTTTCAGACGTGAGGCTGATAAGAGACTGGTGCCATAAAGCATCCCCTGCTGGAAAGAGCCGAAGAGGCAGGCGACAGACGACGAGCCGTTTTGCATTTAAAAATGACTTCAGGATCTGGAGAGATACTTTCTCCACCTCCCTTTCATTATCAAGTCACGCTTGTCACTCGATCAATAAAATTCTATTTTCGCCTTAATCACAGACTTTTTATTCCATGTGATAAATGGGCCTCTTGAGTTCTCCTTTGTACAGGGGCAACTGTAGGATTTTTTTAATGTGGGGGGGAATATGAGAAGCCATATTTCATACAGAGGGGGCGACCTCATTATTAGCCAATGATATGTTTTGAATTGGTCAGTGACACCTCTGGGTATGAATCAGCTTTCAGTTACAGTCAGTGCCTCTGTGGCCCCACCCTATTATATACCCTCCTGTCACAACTGAAAGGGGGCAGTACGCATCACGCAGGAACGTACAAGGGCGCAGCGAATCGAGCATCTGTTTAACAGTCAGCTGGCTCTCCACATGCAGGCCATCTTTATTCTTTACCAGCTACACTCAGAGTGGTCGCATGGAGGGAGTGTCTGAGGACCCAGGCTGAGATCCTCAAGGAAACCACCCGAGTCGAGCTCACGGCCTGCTGCCCATCCACACAGACGGCAGGGGTCCCAGTGACTCCCTCCACCCCCGATTCAGCTGGGCCCGTTCTCCAAAGCGGCGGGGAAGGCCTGCACCATGAAAGGTCGATTGTGACCCCACCACATGCCACCTCAGATGAGCCGTGAACACAGAAAGCAGGTTCCCCACCCCTGCCCTCTCTGTGCTCAGTGTGCAAAGACTGGAAACCCCACTGTCGTGGCTCTCACACCCTCCGAAATCTCTCCCAGCTGACAGATTAATCTGAGGACCCACTGCTCTTCTTCCTAAGGTACCAGAGCAGGAACCAGGGTTAGGTGGCGGTGCTGGCGAGGAGGGGGTGTGTATAGCTCAACTAATCCCACCTCATGGAGAATGAGTGGGTCGCAGCCACGTTTCAGGCCAAAAACACACCAGACAGAAGTGTGTCTCTTAGAGACCATTATCCAGTTTAGCAGACCAGCAGGAGGAGCTGCACGTCCTTACTCTGAGTTTCATCTGCCCAACGACACAAACGTTGACCGTAAAGGTCACCAGACCACAACCTGCCAGGTCGGCTTGCTCTTGTCCTTAATTATGTGGAAAACTGTCGCCGACAACGTTTACCTACGTGTGACAGGAACCACAGCTCTTACCAAACGTAGCCTAGTTAACTGCTGAACTTGAAACCACAGCAAGAGCTGATGAGCGAGATGTCACTCTCATTTTACCTACAAACCATTGTCAAGGTCTGAAAGCCATTGTGGGCGGGATTACTGTTAGTCTCTGCCCAATGGGAACAGGGCTGGGGCCACATTGAAGCGACCAATGGTAAGTGAGCTAAAGCAGGTGCTGAGTGATGGCTCGAAGTAATCCCACCCACGCCAGTCCTTGAAGCCTCATTTCTCCCAGAGCCGAGTCGGTTCAGAACAAACAGCTACCTCTGGGCTTGGGGGGGTAGGAAGGAGGGGGGAGCCGCAGTGGAGAGTTATGTCATCATTCAGCGCTCGGCAAACGAACATGACAGATTACTGCACTTACGGCACAAGGACCTGCAAGCTGTCTCCCCCTCCCCTGCCACCCCAGTGACGGCCTCTCTCGGCCACGCCACCCCCGCCTCAGCAATTAGAACTGGCACAGTTTCATTAAGGCATCAGCTTTCCCACCGCGGTTAACAGACCCTCTGAGTTCCGGGTGGCTCCATCCAGCGTTGTGCGGGCCTACGGTCTGACCTCCACGTCTAACACCTCCTCTAATTTATCGAGGAGGGCTCTCCGACGGTTACCATGGGAACTCGAAGCGAGTCACATGACACGGGTCGGGCACAAAAGGGGCACGATGTCAACTGCTGCTCCTTGCTCCTACGAATGAATTACGATTTCAATAATTTTCAATATTTTTCTAAAAGAGAAGAATATTCTCAAAATCTTTTATTCCAAACAAAATGCTGTCAAAAAAACTGGCGTGACACAGTGGGATTGAATTTATCTGCGAGTTTGATGAGTCCTTTTCACGAGTGACCAATGTAGACTACGAATGAATATGTATATGACATAAGCAGACAGGGTTTTCTTTCATAGACATAGAGGAGTGAAATAGACTCCTATCACCTGTTGGTCCTCTAATTCCTTGAAAAGTCTGAGATGTTTGTCCAGCAGATGCTTGGCCAGGTTTGACGTGTTGCCTCCCAATACCTGTTTAAACCGCACTTGCACTGCAATGCTGCTGTGTCTAGGGGCTCGACCTTTTTTGTCGACTTTACAGCCGAAAAATATCCATGTTTTACTTTCTTTGCCAGTGAGTTCAGGTATTGCTGAAGTCGCTGCCATCTCTTCTCTGACCAAAGTGCACTGCTCTCTCGGCCTTTGCTCTCAGATTTCTGCAACTTCACTGGCTGTCAACGTTGAGCTTAAAGAGACAGATTCCCTTTACCCAGATAAATAGTTATTTCCATAATAAAAGTACCACTTTTTTCAAAATGCTGGTATTGTACCCTTTTATAAAACTCTAATACTGTGTTTTATTCAGTACCGGTTTACCATGCAACTGTTACGGACACAGGGTGTGACACGGCTGCCCACCCCGGTGCAACACATTTGAATAAAGATGCAGAGGTCTGCAAGTAGGGAGATGGAAAAGGAGTTTAATACAGTTTCACAAGGAGACCGAACTGGCTGCTGCACGCTCACTCTCTTAGCTTGCTCTCTATTGAGCGTCCCTGGAGTATTGCGCTCACCGCGGTGCTCCTTCCCCCAAATCGCTCTCCGCCTCGCGAGGTAGTGCCCTTATTGACAATATTCTCCCTCCTCCTATACAACACGTATATAACATATTCCACACTAACACACCAATATAAAATAAAACAATGGGGGTGTCTTTTAATTAAAGCCAACGAGAATATATATAATATGCACTGGTATGTAACCAGACTGTATGCTACACTACACTCTCCCCCACAAAAGTAAATGTCACCCGACATTTCTCAAAATCCCATGTACTGGTTTCCATTCATGTCAGAAGTATATCATATATTGTCCAATCTATTATCCCTTTTAATCTCCGATCCAGGGTCTCCACAGCACAATCTGGCCTGGCATGGTCTTAGAAAGGAAACGTGTAGCACGAACCCAGGCAGGGTTGCCCAGAGTATCGTATGAGAGCACTGCAGGTTTGCGTGTTTGTCTTTTAGGATTCTGTCTAGCTTCCGTTACTGAGTCATCTGTGTCAGTCTCCGCACTGTTTTGCACATCCGGATGCTCAGCAAGCGCAGCTTGTTTCTGTAGTGGTACATCCTCTTCGCTCTGGAGTTGCACATCCTCTTCGCTCTGTAGCGGCACATGAGGTTGAGCTTGACTTTGTTGAGACTGCGAAACTGGTCCCTGACTGCCATCTGGAGCGTTCCATCTCAGTGTGACTGCACAGTCATCCTCCCAACTGCTGTCAGAATCAGGTACCTCTACCCACGATGGTCCTTTCCTCCATCCTGCTCTCTTCTGGACGCGTCTGTGCTGGCGCATTGAGGACGGTTCGCCTCTGCTTCTGGGGTCTGGTCGCTCCAAAGGAAGGAAATCACATGGCAAGAGGTGGTTCCGGTGCAGAATCCTTATGCGCCCCTTCCCATTTTCTGGTTTCACCTCATAGACCGGACTCTCAGGATGTTTCCTTTCGATCACAACATGGACTCTGTCCTCCCAGTACGACCGCAGCTTTCCAGGGCCTGCTCTGGGGGTCAGGTTGCGAACAAGTACCCTGTCTCCAGACATTAGGTCCCTTCCAAACACTCGCTGGTCATACTGGCGTTTTCCCCGAGCTGCCTCTTTCCGGGCTGTCGAAACTGCTATCTTGTATGCTTCTTCCATCCGGCTTTTCCATGCAGCTACATACTCTGGGTAAGTGGTTGGTGCCTCGGCTGTCTTGGTGGCAAACAGAAGATCAACTGGTAGGCGTGGGGATCTACCGAAAAGTAGATAGTATGGGGAAAATCCTGTGGCCTCGCTCCTGGTGCAATTGTATGCATGGACCACCTTGTTCAGCGAGCTCTTCCAATCTGCCTTTTCCTCGTCGGACAAGGTGCGGAGCATTGACAACAATGTTCGGTTGTACCTCTCCACTTGGCCGTTTCCTTGTGGGTGGTACGCTGTCGTATGACAGCCTTGCACTCCACTCAACCCCTTTAGTTCACCCAGGAGGCGATTCTCAAACTCTCTCCCCAGGTCATGATGAATTTTACTTGGAAACCCAAATCTCAAGATATAGTCATTAAACAACTTTTCTGCCACCGTTTTTGCAGATTTGTTCTTCGTTGGATAGGCCTGTGCAAAGCGGGTGAAGTGGTCCATGACCACTAAGATGTACTCATAACCTTGCTTGCATGCCTCCAGGTGAAGAAAGTCAATGGACACTAGTTCAAAAGGATAAGTGGTTTGAATGGGTGACAACGGTGCACGTGTGGGTCTACTGGGTCTCTTCCTCTTTAGACACTCACATTCATTCATTACAAAGTGTTCCACCTCGCTGCGCATTCGGGGCCAATAAAACCGGTCTCGAATGAGGCTCAGTGTGCGGCCGACCCCAAGGTGTCCCATTTCTTGATGGAGCTCACGAAAGACAAGAGGGTGGTAAACCTTTGGCAGGAGCAGTTGTTCTCCCCTGCACGTTCTTCTGCACAGGACACCATCCTCTCGTATAAGGAGTTTCGCCCACTGTCGCAATAGCGCAGCAACAGCTTGGTGTTCTTTCCTGACTTCTCGTTTGTCTGGTTGGCTGTTTCCTCTTTTGTATTTCAGAACCTTCCCAATGATCTCATCCCTCTCTTGTGCCATCTTGATTTCTTCCGGTTTGAAAGGGCGGCTCTGTGGGAAACTGCTGTCCTGCACCAACTCCAAAGTTTTCACCTCAAGATGACCCAGCATCTGTGCTGGTTCCTCAATTGCAACTGTAGCACCCGCCATAGACGCACTGATCACTGACTGTTCCACAGTCTCTGAGCACTCCTGCATATACTTATGGATGTCCAGTGGCATTCGGGACAGTCCATCTGCATCACTGTTGCTCTTACCTGGTCTGTACTTAATTACAAAGTTGTAGTCCGCCAACTGAGCGACCCACCTGTGTCCTGTAGCATTTAATTTGGCTGTGGTGAGGATGTATGTTAAAGGGTTGTTGTCCGTGTAGACCACAAAGGACTTGGCATGGTACAGGTAATCACGGAAACGTTCACACACCGCCCACTTTAATGCCAAAAACTCCAACTTCCCAGAGTGTAAGTGGTAGTTCTTCTCTGGTGGACTTAATGTCCTGGACCCATAGGCAATGACCACCATTTTCCCATTCTGCCTTTGATATAGGACAGCACCAAGCCCCTCCTGTGAAGCATCACAGTGCAAGGTGAAGGAGTGTTCGAAGTCGGGGTAGCCAAGAATTGGAGGGCTGGACAAACAGTCAACTAGGTGGTTCAGGACGTCTTGATGTTTGCTCTGCCACTGGATTGGTGTGCGGGACAACAGGGTCTCTCGTTTTTCTGAAGGTCTCTTCCCCACTTGACCCCTGGCCTCTAATCTTGCCCCCCTCAAGTCAGGTGCCTCTTTTGGTGTTTTCAGCAGTGCATAAAGTGGCTGGGCGATGCGAGAGAAATTGGGAATATAAGCCCGATAATATGACAGGAATCCCATTAGCTTCCTCATATCACCCACTGTAGCCGGTGTTTTCTGCTTTAAGGCCTGAACTGGAGCAATCTCTGCAGGGTCCATCGTATACCCTTCTCCGGAGACAATTTTTCCAAGGAACCTCACCTCCCGTTTAAACAGCTCACACTTTCTGGGGGTTAGTTTGACACCATGCTGTTGATAGCGTTGAAGGACTATTTTCACATGTGTCAAATGGTCTTCAAAGCTGCCACTGTGCACCAGGTTGTCATCAAGATATGGTTGACAAATGGTGTCCCTCAAGCCCACCATGCATGCCTCCATGCTCCTCTGAAATTCAGCTGGGGCTGCACTTAACCCAAAAGGGATCCTTACCCATTCATAAAGCCCCCAAGGGGTAATGAAGGCAGTGAGTGGCCGACTGGCTTCATCCAGAAATCCCTGGTGGTACGTCTTCCCCTGATCCAAGACAGAGAACCAGCTGCTTCCACCAAGGGAATCAAACAAGTCTTGCATCCTCGGAATAGGATGACGGTCAGGCACCGATTTCCGATTTAGCTCCCTGTAGTCACAGCACAGTCGCAGGCTTCCATCTTTCTTTCGGACACACACCACTGGAGATGAATATGACAAGCGCGATGGTGTTATCCATCCCCTATTGAGAAGGTCTTGAAGATACTCCTTTACCTCTTGGTGCAATGGTTTTGGGATTGACACATAGGTCTTCTGAACTGGGCTTGGATCATGCAATGTGATGTGCATCTGTAATGATGGAATGCGTCCCACATCCTGGTCATCATAGGCAAATGCTTGACATTCTTCTTTCAGCACTTCTTTCGCAGCTCTCTTTTCTCTTTCACTGAGGTGGCTGAGATCCACTGGTGGATCCCACACTGCCCCACGCCCTCCCTCACTGGGGCTGTTCAGGTACTCTGGAAGGTCCCAAACCTCAGTTGTAGCTGAAGGCACTTCACTTGACTTTGTGGCAGCAGGGTATAGAGTCTTGATAGGTTGAATACGACCCACAATAGTACGCTTCTCTAAGCGAATGCACTGATTAGTGGTGTTCGCTATTGGGACTGGAATCCTCATGATTCGTTGTATTGGAGTTCTGACCAAGACTTCGCCAACAGCCAGTCCCTCTGGGAGTGGGTGGTCATCTGTAGGGGAGAACAGCAGGTCTTGTCCCTGTAGCTGTGGGTCCAAAAGGGAGTGCAAGAACACTGTGGTTACTTGGTTCGCTGCTAGCATCACTCCATTCCGGCCCACCCTAACTGTTCTTCCTTCCTCCTCCCTGCGGGAATTCTGAATCAAACTGACAATTGCTCGTGCTGTCCCACCCTCAACTGCAAAAGCCTTGGTCACAGATGAAATAATTTCCCTCCTGCCATCCTGGGGCTGGTGTTCTGGCCTTCTGATTATTTCATCAATTATGTTGAATCCCAAGATTGGCTCTTCTGCAACATCATCATCACTGGACACCAGTATTGGCACTCTGAGCGCTGGTTGTCGCCCTTCCCCTACCAGTTGGAAATTTACCTCGACCCACCCGATGAAAGGAATTGTTGTATTATTTGCTGCTCTGCCGGTCAGAACTGCCTGTCCCAGCAAATCTTCAAGGGGCCTGATTTTTGTGTGAGGTAGGTACTGCCTGCGCCAATTTTCATTGATAATGCTTGCCTGCGCTCCCGTGTCCCATAAACCTTCCACTAGTTGACCATCAATCCAACAGTTAACTAAACATCTTCTTCCAATCAGTGAGATGAGTTTTGACTGTACTCGGGGAGGTAAGTGGTTAACTGGACAGCACTGAGCTGAGACTGTGGGCAACACTAGCGGCGGATCCTCGAGTGCATCAATGGTATGCAGAGTCTGGTGCTTCTGAATGTATTGGTCAGGAGGTACATTCTTTGGGGTCCTTAAACTGGTTGTTAAACTGTGGGACGCTGCATTCTGGGCTGCTGAGTGTCCCCCTCCAGCAGCCCCTCCTCGTTTCCCAGATTCCGATTCTGACCCCTACAACCCCTGGCCAAATGTCCCCACTGACCACATTTAAAGCAGTGATGGCAGGTCTCAGATCTTCCTTCATCTCGGCACTGCTGGCACCCCCTTAGAACCCCAATTGGTGGCCTCGGGCGGTTCGCCTCCAATATAGACAGGACCATCTGCCTCATTTCAGTCCGCAGCTCTTCCATCATCCGCTCTGGGCTGAGTTTGTCACAATTTTTTTTTTCCTCCTTTTCTTTCTTCCGGGCGTTTGCCCTTGTTTGTTCTGTTGGTGGGGCAAATACTGTAGGCTGAATATAATTCTCAGTCCAGGTGTCAGTGTGGAGCTCACTAACTCTGGGGTTCTTAGTTGCTTGTCGTCTCAGTTTTTCCTGTCTCTCACCTTCTAACTTGGCAGCCTCACTCACTCTCTCAATCAGTTCTTCATCTGCGATGTCAGTGAGATCCAGCAGAGGTTTTAGCTGGAACTTTACGGAATCACTGAGTAGTCCAGTTTCTATGGTGCGCAAGAATTTTTTCTGGACCACATCTGGGCTGTAGTATTCTTCATCATCTCCACCGGTTGACTTCATCAACAGTTTTTCTTTCAGTACTATTGCTCGGAAGATAAAATTCTGAGCAGTCTCTTTGGGCTCCTGTGACAAGTTTGCCAGCTGGTGATACAAGTCTGAGGCACTCTCCTCTCTGTAATGGCCCCTCAGGATAGCCTTTAATGTGTCCAGTGTGAGTCCACGCTTGATTTCGAGGAGTCCTCGGAGGGGTAAGCTTGGGTCAACTGCTTTGACAACTGCCTCCAATATTTCAGTCTCGGAATGTCCTCTTTCTAGCCCAACGTCAATCTGCCTCATCAAACTGGGATAAGGCAATCGATCTTTTTGTCCGTTGTCTTTGACTTGGCCACAAATCTTGAATTCACGCCGAATGGTTACTTCCGGTATTTGCCGATCCGGTACTTTGAGTCGGCCAATGTCGTCACCTCGACCTGTCTTGCCCCTGGATCCTACCCCAGCAGGGCTTTCATTCATCTCATCTTCATACGACCGCGGCTGGAAGTACTTTTTCCCTAATCCAGGCCTAAACATTGCCCTATGTGGTATTGTGCCCCTTGCCTCATTCATAACAGACAGCAGATGGCTGAAGTCCCGGCAAACCTCCTCCACTTCTTTCTCCTCTCTCATTGCCTCGAGGGCACTCTCAACCCTCTCAATACGAGCTCGTTTTTCTGCATAGGATGGGACACCCTCAGTGCTTCGGTCGCAGTGTAGAAAGGCACAAACCTCAGCAAGCTGACTTCCATTCAACCGCCACAATGTGGCACTTATCTCGTCATGAAGATCCTGAACTTCTTCCAGGCTCGTCTCTAGAAAAGGGGATTCAGTTCTCTCCATTTTGACCCCTCCTGGCTGGCTCGCCAAAATATGTTACGGACACAGGGTGTGACACGGCTGCCCACCCCGGTGCAACACATTTGAATAAAGATGCAGAGGTCTGCAAGTAGGGAGATGGAAAAGGAGTTTAATACAGTTTCACAAGGAGACCGAACTGGCTGCTGCACGCTCACTCTCTTAGCTTGGTCTCTATTGAGCGTCCCTGGAGTATTGCGCTCACCGCGGTGCTCCTTCCCCCAAATCGCTCTCCGCCTCGCGAGGTAGTGCCCTTATTGACAATATTCTCCCTCCTCCTATACAACACGTATATAACATATTCCACACTAACACACCAATATAAAATAAAACAATGGGGGTGTCTTTTAATTAAAGCCAACGAGAATATATATAATATGCACTGGTATGTAACCAGACTGTATGCTACACTACACAACCCTAGTCAAGACCCCCCATTCAAGCCATCGGATAGCCAGGGAAGCATTCACACAATGTGACAACAGCCAAACTCTCAATGTAATCCATCTCCCTAGGTAACCACAATCACAGGTAAACCTAAACATACATTAACCACTTTGCTGGATCTCAGTATGCAGTTTCCGGGATTTCAGAAACCCAAGTTTCAGACAAATTAAAACGTCAAAAGAGATCAAGGTGGCCAGTTCGCTGGATTTCCGAATCTTTTTGGGCGTCAGAAGCTGGTCACATGACCTCGGGGTTCATCGCCAGAAGTTTACAGACGCCGGAGTGCTTGCGTAACGCTGGTGTACAGCGGCGATATGTGAGCATTTCCCTATAGAGCGAAAAGGAGAATGCAACAAATTAAGTGCATTTGCTGTTAGAGCCCCCATCAGAAGACCGCGTGCCCTGAGGAACGTACCATTCATCACAGTCTAAAAGCATTAATCATCCTGGCCTGCAATAAACACACTCCTCTTCCAGGGCACCAGATTTTTCCAAGGTGAGGGGGTTCACCTCTGGGCAGTGGCGAATGGCAAGGAAGCCCCCCCGTGACCCTGCCCGGCCCCCAACAGTAATGCATGGAACAGGCCTGCCCATGTCAACAATCAGCAGGTCACAGAAGGTGGGGGGAGGGGAATGGGAGGCCTCCATAAACACAAGAACCAAGCCGTGGGGGGGGGCTTAAAAAGAGGGGGAGTGTGGGGTAAGTGCAGCCGGAGCCCTAAAAACAGAGGAGATATAGCGTAAGCGTGGTCAGTGGCCCAAGACACGAGTCCCAGTGACCCCCTCCACCCCTGATTCAGCTGGGCGGGATGCATGATGGCAGAGCAGCAGATCCACATGCTGTGTGAGGCCAGCACTCCACCCGCTTTCCCACACCCACGTGCGGATCCTCCCTGATTATCACATCACCATTTTGTCTGTGTTCATCCAGGCCTCCGTTTCCCCCAAACGCTGCCCTATCAATACATTCCCGTGAAGTGACCCCACCGCCCAGCGGGACCCTGATGAACAAACGCCCTGCAATTCCTCAAGCGCGTGGCCTGATTACAGGATGTGCCTCACGTGTGCGTCACTTTTCTGTTACTGGGTCATTGTTTCGCATCCCCACAGCTGCATGCTCACGTGCTGATGGTGACATCATCATCGTGCTCCGTGATGTCGTGTCGCCCAGCTGCTCATCCGCGGCATTGAAACAGACCCATCCACAGAGAGCGGGACCCCGTGAACAGGCCTTAAATTCCTTAAGAAGTGCTGCTGTGGACCGCTGCGATTTTCACTGTACTGCCTGCCCCCCCCGTAACTTCTCGTCCTCGAGCCTGCTTCCGCATCCTGATTCGGCTCCCACACACTGAACGCAGACGTGCCGCATCCCCCCCCCACTCTCTCTGATGAAGGCGTCCATAAAAGGTTCACTAAACACAATCCCACGAGACCGGCAGACGCGAACAAAATTACACTGTCACCTTATGCTCAGCTAACATTTGGTTAGAGAGCAGCAATGAAGCATGGTGGGGGGGGGGGGGGGGGGGTGTCGGTGTTCAGCCCTGCCCACCCCTCCCCATTTTCATTACCGCTGTTAGTGGGGCCCGGAGCAGCTGACAGACACAATATGGCCGCCCACCGATGAGACGCAGTGCAATTAACACCCGTCTCTGCCTTCTGGGGCCTTTTTAAAGTGGGCGGGCCCGCATGAGGCCCCACACAGCTAGGGGCCCGTTTTAGCTCAGGCTCCAGGAGGATGTCATCCTGGATTTGCCGACACGCGGATAAGCTAGCTAACGAGAGCCGGACTTTTTAGCTCGAATTCAGCTCTCGTTGAACGGAAGGACAGGATAATAGCAGGAAGGCTGGGACAGAAGGCTGGGCTCTGCGTTTCCGGCCCCCTTTCCCATCCTGGACAGAAAGGGAAACAGCCTGCCATCTGAGGGCCCCGCGGCCACAAGCGTACCTTAAAGACCCCCCCCCCCCCCCAATGTGGGGAGCTTCAGGAAGGCCAGGCGTCACGCTCCAAAGCAAACTTCTGCTGACGCCATGAGTACCAGTGCGAGTGGGAACCGAAAGCTGCGGCATCCATGTTGACACCCCCAGTGCATTCGGTGTCACACAGAGTGCCCCCCCACCACATTAGGGTGTCTTTGACCCTTTTATTCTACTAGCTGTGCGATGTGTCGACTGTATGACAGCATCAATCAGGGTTTTATTTTTTTTTTATCCCCCCCCCCCCCGCCATTTTGATCGCCAATCAAATGTTTACACTCCCAGCATTTAGTAATAAATCACAAAGTTTTAATGGTTGGAGGGGGTCACCAAGCCCCCCCCCTCCCAGACTCTACTGACCCACACAATATAGATGTAAGCCCCCACTTTGAGGTGTTTCTGAAGGTTCTGGGTAAGGTAAGGGGAGATTTTCTTTGGGAGGGGGGTTACGGCCACGCTATTAGCGCAAGTGAGAGGGGACTGAATCACGGCGGGGGTCACCAGCGGACAGGAAAAAGCTATGCTAATGAGCTAGCAGCAAATAGGCCCTAATGGATGGGGAGGGGGGCCACAAGGGGGGGGCTAACAACAGCCGCGTGCAGATGTGGCCTGTCAGTAATGGACAGACCCACCTGTGGACACGAGCACAGGGGCCCGCCGAGGATGGATGGGCAAGGGGGCGGAGCTTCCACACCTGCCCTCTCTCCAACACATACATCCACAAAAGCGATGACAAACGCAGCAAATCGGCCACCCTGATGTTAATCCAGGTGAGGCACGAATCCAATGGTTCCCAAATCCAGCAGGAATCAGAGAAGCCTTCCCTCCACCCTATGCACTGCACCTTCCTTTGAAGAGCAATAACACCATCAGCTAACCAGTATCTGCTTCCTAATCTCCCTCCTCTTGCTGAAGTGGATGACGTGGTTTTTCTTAAGGATTTCTCTAGTCTGTTCCTCTCCTCTCAATCCACCTTCCCACCCCCTTTTCCATCATTAGACACAATGAAGACCCTTGGAGCATTAATTAGAAATATTCTCCTGAATGCTTGAATGAGGCAGACACTTATGATGAATGCTAACTTTGGTAAACACGATCCACCGCATAATAAGTCGCTGTTTTCTTGGGGCCCTTGACTCCGCTCTCCCTCCCTCCCGCCGGCCTTTTTTGAAATGGTGATGAGATCACGCTAGAAATTACTGGTCCATGGCTACCTCTTGCTCTTCATTAGGCATTGCCCGCGCCGGGCAGGCTGACTCATTAGCTTTTATCCCCTGTCTCTCCACCGGAGGAAGAGCGGCGTGTAATTAGCGCAACCCCGCTCAGATGCCGCGTGGTGGAGGCGGCGCGGGCACGAGCTGATTGCAATCCCGCGGCAGCTCGCTGATAACAATGCGCCAAGTGTGGAATAAACCTCCCCCCAGTAAGCTGATAAATCACAAGGAGGGAGGGGGGTGCCAATTCACGCCCGTGGCAAGGGGAGGCCAGGCAAGAGACAATGGAATGAGGCTAACCAGAAACGTTTATGCAGCGCTCCCTCAGAAAACGCTGAGGGACTCAAAGAGACCCCGTAGCCAAGTGTTCTGGAAACTTCCAGAGAAATTCTGCAGCAGGGGACACTAGTTACCTCCCCACCCCCATCCCTCAGATACTCCCAAGTGCAGAAAGACTAGCGAGCTGTTCCCAAACACCCAAAATAATAAATGACTACAGTGCAGTTTTCTTATTTTACTAAACAAATGTCACTGGTACCCACAGACGTAACCCAGAGCTGCTGCAGCGGTGATATATCAACACTTTTCAAGTATAAACATCACGCTTTCATCCCATAATATTTAATATGTCGAGAGGTAAAAAAAGAAAAAAAGCAGCAGTATGTAAACAGACAAGGCCACATCCACCCGGGACTGACGAAATTGCAATTAAAAATTTAGATAAATATTACCAAAGTTATATTTAAACAATAGGAATTTTAATTTTCTCCATATGAGAAACTTTCCTCCTATAAATAGGTATCAAAAGAAATTGTATGCAAATGATTTATTATGGTGCTTGCAGAAGCAATAAAACAGTAACATAATGATGTCATTATGCTTGTCAAAAACAGTGCTACCTGAGAAACAGCGAGACTTTCCTTCTCCCTCTAAAAAGGCGGCTGTGGAACACGTACAGTAGCACTTCCCGAAATATCCCAGGTAACAATACTGCGACGTAATCTGATTCTCTACCTTACAGAAACTGTAGGTTGGGGGGGGGGGGGGTGTCAAAAAACAAAAAGGAGGTATTTTTAGTGCGTAATAGATGGAGGAAACAGGAAGGTGGCAAACAGACGCAAAAGCCAAACAGGACGCGCAGCCCTGACCCAGCTGTATCCCGTCGCTGACATACCGCTTCCTGCACGCGCTCTCGGTAGGACGCTTCGCACCGGGGCCCCGGATCGATCAACCCCGCGTCTCTGCCCCCCCCCCCTTAAAAAAGGCATCAGCGTCATTCCCCGCCATGCCCAAACCTTAGGCTCTTCCAAGTCGGTACACAAGAAACATATCCGCACACGCATACACATGTATGAACGGGTTTTATTACCTTGCAAATACTCTGTAGGGTTTGCAAATTACCGCAACACTTTACATGTGGCTAATGATGAGCTAAGATTTATAATGGAATAACATAGATTTGCCGTAAGATTTCTTGCGTGAGCGTGACAGTCTGAAAGCGTGTCACGCTAGATGCGTGAGAGTTGGCAGCCCCGCAGAGGAGCCCACACGCATGTTTTTGGTGTCCACAGTCCGACGGCCGACTTTTTAGACTCGTACACATTATAAAAAGGGATCAAAGCAACCGATCGGAATCAGAGCTGAGTCATTAGTGCGCACGGCGTCTGTCCCTGGATGGGGGGTCACGTACGGCCACCGAAATACAGCCGGCTTTGATGAGCAGTTTCTCGCCAGGCTGTCGGCATCTAAAGCCCGCAGACAGGTTCGCATCTATAACATGAGCGTTCGCAACAACGGAAGGAGGTCAAGGGAACGCGAGGAACTGGGGTCTTTTTTTAGCAAACCATTGTACCCTCGGTGCATTTTTTAAATTCTATTACAGCCTGAAAAAAGGTTTGCCTTTTAAGGGGGTTCTTTGCTTAAAAATAAGCGTGTCTTTAATTTGCGGTGGGCAAGAATCTTTTTAAGTTCTACATCCCTATAGACCGAGTTTTCCAAGTGAACATTAAACTGAATATAAAACACGCGTGTACGATGCTGCCCCCATCAGGCCGTTTGCGTAAAACGCCGAGGAAACAATGGGTCAAAGCGCACAACTAAACGCAAGTAAACATTTTAGCTGTCAGCAGCAATTACAGCTGGCATCTACCTTCGTTTTAATGTATCCATCTTTAAAACCTTTTTGTTAATAACACAACCCTACACGGAAATGGTTTCAGACTGTAAAAATGAACTCAAGATTCTTGTTGTGTTTAAACGCTTGAGGGACTTGAATAAACACCCTTCGATGAAAAGTTTTTTTTTTTTTTTTTTTTAATAAATTCATAGCAATTAAAAGGGGTGTACGCCTTATATATATTATAAACTGCTACAGCTTACATGGCATGGCTGCATTTACCGTGGGGTAGACATTTACCCCAGGCAGCATATTCACAGCAAACACCACTATTGATTTACATATAGATAATGCACCTACACACATAAAAAATCCCCTGTCCCAGGAACCAGAAATGACCCCTTTTATGTATTGAATTAAACTGCTGCGTGTCACCTCGGGCAATTTGGGGCTTCAATCTGCCAAGCCCGCATAACAAACATACGAGTATGAGAGTATTCTGGTGGTAGCAACAACCTATCCAACTCGTATTTAAAAAAAATAACATGTTTTCCCATTAAAGATAACGAATACAATTCAGGCAAAGCCGTCTTTTGAATTTTTCAGCTTTGAGTAAATGTTACAAAAACGTGAGCGTCGTGTATCATCTAAAATCAATACTTTTACGAACTACAAAAATAAGTATGTGAATGGGGAATTTACACATTGCAAAACATTACTAATAATTAAACATTTTCCAGACTTGAATCTCTGGCTTTACAATACAACTGGTAAAATTTTAATTTGAAATGTAGGATGAACGTGAGGAAAAAGGCATTTCCATTCCTAGCATACGCAATCCTCGTAAATGTAGTTAAACTCATAAGGACGCTTAAAACGATTAATTTGTACAATTAACCTTTGGTGATTTACGTAAACAGTTTAAAAGCAAGTTCAGCTTTAAAGGCAGATTCAGCACACGCCCCTGTAATATAAAATTGCAACAGAAGAGTAACATTTAGAGAAAAACAAACAGCGTTCAACCCCGTTTTATTTAAATGACAAAAGACGGCTGTATAAGGGATATTTTGAACATACTTTTAGTTTCACATATGCTGCGTGTCCACCGCTAAGTATGCAGCCTATATGAAGTGCGCATTTGAACAGTGTATGTAAACTTTGCAGCTCCGCCAGCTTCTCCCGACCGGAGTAAAAGTCCGTCCTTATTCTTTATATAGCGCCTGATAAGATTACGGCAGCCTGGAGCAGAGCTTTCCAGGCAAAGCCTGTCAACTTTTACTCGACCGGCGGTGCCTCAGGATACTGTGGTTATTTCACAGGGATGTCGAGACGATCGGACCCGTACGGTTCATATCTGCAGTCACAAAGCATAAAAAAAGAATCACTGCCAAGTTGCCTTAACTTTGCGCAGAAATCTGGGAGGAAAGGAAAAACGCCGCTAATCGACTGCTTCCTTTCCGCTCCAGTAAAAAGCCGGGCTGCGCTGACTTCTACCCGAAAAACTATCTGGATAACGGGAGTTTTCCGGCGAAATCGCGGCGGGGCGGCGGTCGCGCCGAAACACTGTTGCGTTTGCGCTAATAGATCAGGGGGATAAGTGGAAAAGTTGCAGCTGTGCTGGCATGTGTCGGCTGTGAACAGAAGTAAAATAAACGCATTCGACACAAATTAAATAAAATTAACCACACTAAACAGTTTGACCAACTTCTTGTATTTGCTCACAAGAATACGGGTCTCGATAACATTCACATGCCCGTAGAACCAGGCTACCCTCGGTGTCATTTTACAATCCGTGCAGCAGAAAGCCGTTATGTGACATCCCGTATTCCCCTCCAGAGGAGACCCCGGCATTTCTGTGAGGGGAAAAGTCTTACCTTTAAAAGCCTGTCCTCTAACGGAGACCAGCAAACTGAAGGCAGCCAAGAAACAAGTTAAAAGTCTATCCATCTCCGGAGTGTCGCAGACCTGGCCCCCAGCTCCCGGGGCGAAACGCAAGACTCTCCCCGCACGATAACTTAAAAAGGGGGGCGATTATTTCCCGTTTCTCGTGGACGCGTCGACAAGTTGCGCCGCACTCTCGCCGCCCTCCGCAGCCGGTTGTGAGCTCCGATTTACGGGCTTCCAGCGGGTGCCTGACGTCACCGAGCCGACGGCTCGCAGACGCCCATTCACCAAGCTCCGCTCCTGCCTTTGATTTTATGTCGTTTATTCCGTTAAGACAGGCTGGGCTTTCGCGCATCGGCGCAGCTTCGCGACTAGATGGCCACGCTTTCTCGGCCGGTTTGCTAATAGGACCAGAAGTATAAAAAATAAAGAACGGGACTTATGAGTACATTTGTGTGTGAAGCCCAGGGATTCAGATGTATATCAACACACGGCCACCTAAGAAACATTTAAACTGTTATAAAAATGCGTGTCTGCAAACTGTTTCTTATGGGTTAATTGGCGCCACTTAGAAATCAGGTTATGATGTCAAGGGTTAAATTGCAAAGGGAGAAACACGCTGACTCTGTAAATGAACACCATCGGGAAAGAACCGCGCAAAAAGTAAAACTAATATGAGACAGAAGTGTTTGTATCAAATGAATTATTTTACACATATATAATTTACCAGCTTTCGGCTGAATTTATGCGGGAGGAGTCAGCAGTCTGTTTAAGAAGTACAGTATATGGGGTTATAATGCAATGCAACACTATATGTTTATGTTGTTTATGTTAAAAAATATGTGTGGGGGGGGAGGACTGGGGGGCAAGTTGACATTGAGTTTAACATGGCAGTTGGTGACTATTAACAGTAAGAATCACTAAGTTTCCTGGGGGTGTTAATATGCCCAGAGTACCTGATGCAATGGATCTCTCTGTGAGGCGTGCATTTCAGCACGTTCCCCCCCAGGGTTCACGGACACGGCCATCCCCTCTATGGCACATCTCCTGCGGATATGTTTTCCTTTCTCCCTGCCTGGCAGAGTGCACCCCCCCCAGCCAGGCACAGGCGCTCGGATGCCAGCCGGCAAACGTTTGCATGCCGTTCCAGAGGCCGCCACTTTCACCCAGTACTTTGCTATTTTTAGCAGTAATACACACCTGTCGAAACAACAAGCAGGTTTGGCGGACCTCAACCTCGCACACCAAATCGGGGATCGTTTCGGGGTAGGGGGGGGCTGCCGGTTATGCCCTCTCACCTGAGGGCAGCCCCGTTTTCCTTCCTGATTCCAATGTAGGGGGAGAGGTGGGTTAGAATGCAGGACTGTATCCCCAAACACTATTCCCAGCGGGAATTCCGGCCCGTATGCGAGGGAAATGTCGGCTGTGAATGATAATCGCAAAGATAATACTCTGTATTTATTTAATTGATTGAATTATCTGCCTAATTGGCTTTGCAGGCTGGGTGGCACGGGGGGCTCAGTAGGTAGCGTGGCTGCCTCATTCCTCCCGGATGGGGGGTCTTAAACCCCCCACTGTTTGTGTGGAGCTTGCATATTTTGCCCCTGTTTTGCGGGTTTTCTCTGACTACTCTGGTTTCCTCCTGAAGTCCAAAAACATGTGGTTAGGGGAACCAGCATCTCCAAACTGTTTGAGACTGTCCTGTGCTGGACTGCTGTCCTCCATGGCTGGGAGATTCACTCAGAAGTTCTCTTTGCAACCTTTTGTGTCCAGCTAAAGGTCTGCTTTTTGGTACCGCAGTGGAATATAAACATCGTGGATCGTGAATGCTGTAAAGAGTTAGAATAAGCAGAATTAAATAAATTCTCGCCTTCCATTATTTGGTTGTATGGCATTTCAATTTGTCGGTCAAGATTACAAGTGTGGCTGACGGATGAAATCATTTTTAAAATGGTTTTTACCCCACAAACCGTTTGCACTGTAGTGGCTTTGGGAGTTTCGGGCCTGTGGTTGTGGCTTTCCTCTGTGATACATTATTATATATCGCGGTGGCCAACAACCCAAGTTAATAAAACATTTACATGTATGACCACATTGCAAACATTATGTAATGTGTTCGATAGCATGTGCCCATTGCCACAGTGCGGAGATGTTAAAATATCGTTTCAGCATTAATATTCAAGCAAATGGCTGTAATATTGTGTGGTGTGTTTTGAGGGCTGTAAAACTCAATGGTGTGATTATTTCATGTTGCTCTGACATCAGACATAAAAGCACATTATCTTCATTGACAATGTATTTGCAACAACAACAGTAACCTCTCCATATAATGCAATATAACACTGAATTTATGTGTATGTTGAAGTTAAAAATATATGTAATAAATTATTACAAGTTAAAATGATAAAGAGAATCCGATTAAGCAATGGACATTATTTCATGTCATCTGCGCACTGCTGAGGGTCATAGTGTGTCCTTTGTTTAAAATGTTAATTTAACATTTATTGACCTTTTCGGAAAGAATTATATGCCTTAGATTTAGGTCCTGATGATCCGACCTACAAAAGAATGACAACAAAATGTTTCTTGAACGTATCAACCAATCCGCCTCATCAGCTTGAAGGTATTTCAGGCTCTTACCTCTTTACAGAATGTCTTTGATTGAGTATTTTTGAGCTGTCTCACATGAATCGCTTATTCCGAGTCCTGTCACAGTGTTTCACTGAAAGCAGGGCTCTGCATTTTACTCGAGCTGTTTGCCATTGTTGTCTGCCACTGTTGTATGATCCCCTTTCTGTTAAGTTTCAGTTCACGGATGGATACCCTGACATTTTTATGTCGAATTTACTGGCTCAGTTTAAAAGTAATTGTTTTGTGTTTGAGTATAAGTCATTCTGCTACTGAAGCATCAGAGTAGCACCAAATCCTGATACTCTCACTGTCGTGTCTTTTGTTGGAATTAAATGCTGCATTTTTGCCAGACATAAATGTGTCTCCATTATTACCAAAGTTGTTACCCTTTTCATGTCCACAGAACAACCAATTTGTCTGCTTGATTCCAACATCTGTCTGCTTGATTCCAACAGCAAATTCCAGGTGGCAAATCTGTGATGTTCTTTTCGAAAAATTTATTTTTCCTTGGTTTCTTACCACGCTTTACAGTTCTTGTTTACCATGTTTATTGTGAACTCACGAACACCATCATTTCCCCACGGGGATTAATAAAGTGATGATTATTATATTTTAGCCAATGCTAAGCAGGGCCGGTCAACCCATTAGGCAACATAGGCAGCCGCCTAGGGCGCCATCTTCTGAGAGGGCACTGACTTAGCGAGCCAATTTTACTTTATGTCAGACAGGGGGCGCCGGTGGTGAAGTTTGCCTAAGGGCACCACATCGAGCTCCACCGGTACTGATGCTAAGTGTGACAGTCCTTCAGATTGTCATGCTTTTCCCAGTGAAAATAGTGGATGTTGCATCAGTATGTTCAATAACTACCAAAAATGATTATGGAGTATGGATAGATAACAAGAGAGTTCCCATGGCAATTTTTAGGTGTTTTATTTCTGATCTCCTAAATGTTAAAAGATTGCTAAATAATCTCCATTTGCTTGCTTTCATTCTTACCCCTAAGTATCAGCCCCTGGGTGAAATCAAGCGATTAGCCAAGCCTACATCAAGCTCTGATTTTATTAAGTTACAGCTAACTTACAGTTATCTTAGTTGCATACTTGCTCTCATAAAGTACGGTTTCCAAAGCTGCTGCGTTGTATCTTCCAATCTAATTTTTAGTTCACTCCCTCAGTTGATTCACTCAACGACACTCAAACTAGCTAACCATTAATGACA
The DNA here is from genome assembly GCF_048594095.1 of Paramormyrops kingsleyae. Lineage (NCBI taxonomy): Eukaryota > Metazoa > Chordata > Actinopteri > Osteoglossiformes > Mormyridae > Paramormyrops > Paramormyrops kingsleyae. The sequence goes on along the minus strand of NC_132800.1, from coordinate 40,040,314 downwards.
GCTTGGCCGGCCGCTGGACCCACTGTAGGAGTGTATCGTGTGAAGCGAGGACACTTCGCTTGACTCGGAGATGCTGTGTTGCTGTTCTCAGTACTGTCTCAGAGGATTGCTATGAGGCCGAATCCCGTGTCTACCAGGGCCATCAAAGCACAGACGGGCTCCTCGCTGAGTATAAGTATGACAATACCCAACGGGCTCTTTAGCGTGACTAATTAATCCACCCACAAGTTTCTAACCCATAAGGATGGAAGAAAAGCGTAGCACCTACAGGAAAAAATACTTAATTAGATCATGTGAAATACCATCGCGGGATTACAGGCTGGATCCAGCAGCTTTATGGTGGCAGCCCCAAGCACTATTTATCAGGCCTCTTTGGTATCCCAGAATCCCTTGCTAGACTGTGTGCTGTGGAGCAGGTGAGCAGACTTTGTCATGTGGGGTGATTATGCTGGCCAGCTGTACGGCAGAACAGGTGCCTTCGGGGTGGAGCTCTGGGCTGCGTGTCACTGCTGAGGCATCCATATTTGCAAGGAACTGCAAACTCCAGGGAGACCCGAATTGCCCCATCTTTAAATATTTAACCCATCATCGATGTCTATCCACACAGCTGGGGTTGCCAGGTCTGTTCATCAGCTGTTGGCAGAAGTCCACGTACCTCATTTGAGACACGGGGAATTCATCTGCATTCAGAACCTGATTAAGAAGGTTTTTTCTTTGTATAATTAATATTACCCCACAAAAATATTAGATTTCGGTTGTTGTCATTAATAAAAAATCGGTTCAAATCTCCATTTTGAGGCATTATCTGTATTTATGGTTCACACATAAGCATTAATGTGTCAACGGCTACAGCAGGTGCAGTCTCTGTAATAGTTATTTTTAATTGAAACAATATTAAATATTAATACATAAAAAAGTCGGCACATGGCAAAATTGGTAGTGGGCTTGAAGCCAGTACAACTTCCATGTGTTTATGTGCAGGTTTCCTCTGTGCGGTCCGTTTTTTAGGGGTCAAAGGTGCATGGCTCAGGTGATTTTGGTATGTGTGTGTGTGTATGTGTGTGTATTATGTTTATATTACATTGTGGGGACCAAATGTTCCCCACAATGTAATAAAAACATGTTATTTTGACGTTATGGGGACCATTTTCCAGGTCTCCACAAAGATCTGTGAGTGCAATCAAAAAAGTAAAAATGCCAAAAGTCTCATATTTTGTTTTTGTTACTTATGGTTAAGGTTAGGGCTGGGTAGGGGTTAAGGTCAGGATTAGAATTTTCCCCATAGAAACGAATTGAGAGTCCCCTCAAAGATATAATTACAATCCTCTCTGTGTGTGTGTGTGTGTGTGTGTGTGAAAACCGGGCTCGATCGATAGTAACAATGGTAAGCTGATTGATAGATTGAGGCAAAGCTGGACTTGTTTGGTAAATGAGACAATTTCAGTAGGGATACAGTCCCAGACAGGGACCTTGCCAGATTTACCAGAGGGGATCGAACAGTGGGCTTGCGCTCTCCCACAGTCTCGGTCACGGGTTCAGCAAGGACCCCGGAGCGTGTCCCTCACCCCCGTTAGCCTGGCGCTTCCATTAGCTGTCCACGAGTAGCTGGTACTGCCAGGGAAAAAAACCCGAAATATGATTAGAAGGTCGCTTTCCTACAGGCAGGCTGGGCGGCGTTCTCCAGCTGCTCGCCCGTTGTCGTTTCAGGGGACAGAGTCTTGACATTTTCCAATATAATTGCATAATCCAGACTCCAAGGCACACCAACTCCCTGTGGAGACACAAATGATAAAGATAATGTCCTCCAGATGTAAGATGTCTTGGAGGGTGAGTCTGCACCCAGAAGAAGTGGCAGAAGAAGGCGGGCGCTTTGGGAGAGATCATTTGCACGTCATCTGTACCCGTGTCATTAGTTCCTCCAGTTGGCAGTTTCGATGCGAGTCGCTTGTTTAAGTTGCTCTGAAATAGTTTAAATTTCATCCCACACAGATGTTCAAAAGGTGCCTTTTAATTATAATTGCTTTTTTTATTATTATTTAATTGTCTCATGGTTTTTGCGCCAGTAAGGCTCATTACCCAATTCCCTACTGAATGCACTTGCAAATCGTTGCCAGACACCCACAAATCCTCCCCACTCCGACGTTACATCGCCACAATCCCCTTCCCAGCGCCTTGGTGTATAATGACCGCCACTCTTCTGAACAAAAACTCTTTTGCATCATGTCTGTGGTTTTTTATTTGGTTGACATCAGGTTATGACACTGCCATGTCTTGTCTCTGTGTCCCTTTTGCAATCTGTGTTCCTTTTTGTTATACAGTATTTAGCATATTATCTAGTCATTGTGTTAATGTGGTACAGTAAATGTAGTTCAGTAAATGTTGTACAGTAAATGTAGTACAGTAAATGTGGCACCATGGGGCTCAGGGAAACAGTCCCAAGTACAGTATAAGTTTTTTTGATAGGCTGATAATAAAGATCTCTTGAATCTTGAATCAAGTACGAAGCAGATCTGAAGCCCGGGTGTTTTCTGAAGCTTCGATGAGCTCAGTTTGGTGTGGCCCTATTGGCAAAGTGTCCATGAATTTCCTGCTTGGATGGATGATGATTGAAGGTGAAATTTCAAGGTTTTTTTTTCCTCCAATGTGCTGGTTATTACTTTAAGAATCTTTGTTCTGATGTTACATTTGTTGAGCAGATGGTTTTGTTCAAAGCTTGTATGCAAATTAAGGTCAGCCAGTTCATGGAGCGACTGGGGGCTAAGGGCCCCTGTTCAAGAGCCCAACGGTGAAATCACTCTGCTGACTCTGGAGTTTGAACCAGCAATCACATAATCACATAACACCCCACCTTTATGTTCCTACCACATCGCGTCCTACTGTTTTTAGAATATCTTGTTAGCTCAATTTGCTTTTTCTTGTTGCTGAAAGGTCACTGCTCTTCTTGATTTAAAAACAGGTTTAGCAGTAATGTTTAAAATATAGCTTTTGAACATATAATTAAAAATATATCAGTATCTGAGTGATACCTTGTACATAATTATAGTGCAATGGCCTTAAAGCCTTAAAGTATTAAAATTTATCATTCTACACATGGTTCAATAGCCCTACCACTTGCTGATATGCTCATATCCCATCTATTTTATTATTACACAGTAATCCAGGGGAGAATGTAATGAGATTCACTGAGGCCGTGGTCAGAGGCTGTCAACCCGTAGTTGGAGGATTTCAATGCCTGAACCCATGGGATCCCAATTTCACACAATCCAAGGTCTACCGTGATTATTTATTTATTCTGCCTAAAAATACTAAAAATTTGATGTTTGCCTCAAAGAAGCTATGGAGTATCTCTTTATTTTGCAATCAAATCTTTAGCTAATCCACAGTGCATTTCCAGAATTAGAACTCAAATATACAGTACATCACTGCAAAATGAAAATGTGACCTGACAAAAACATAGATTAAGGGCTGAATATTCAGATACAAAAAAAGCTTTTTCTGTTTAGCTCTGTTATTTACTGAAAAAGGGAATTGGTCTGCAAAATATCTGCTTTCATGTTTTTCTCCGACCTCTTTCATTTCCTTATCCTGAAAACTGGAGATGCTGATAAGATGATAAACACTGAGATTTTCCCTTAACCAAGGCGTAAGAAATCATACCGGCACTCTGATGTGTTGTGTAACTCTACCGGCTGTATTTAGTTGTCCCCATGCACTATTTTAAAATAAGAACAAATTTGTTGCACCTTGTTTTATTGTGTATGCACAAAGGCAGCACAAGATGGCAGAGGGCAGGTAAATTTTTCAAATGGAATGAGGATATATTAAACATTAGGGCATTAGGAGTCGCTTCCTAGAGGACGACTCGAGCGGCCTCCTTTTCCCCTCCACAGAGAGTTTTCTTTTTGTCTTGCCGGTCTGGACATGTGAGTCGAGGCAGCACCAATTAAATCGACTGCTGCAAGTCACTTCGCCTAGTCCATGTGCTGTGCAGCTGCACTATGAGAGGGAGCTCTGTGTGGTGACTTAAAGGGTGTCATGTGGTACGACGAGGAGCCCTCTGATTGGGCTGTCCCCTCGAAGCAAACAACGGCCCTTCTTCACAGTCGGCCCTTCTTATATTGCCTGCGTCCTGCTTTTGAATTTATTCGGCTATCGCTAAAAGTATCTGTCTAAAGTATCTGTCGAATTTTGTTTAGATTTGTTCATAAAATCCCTCTCTACACTGAGCGCATGATGCTTATGAAACCTCGAAAAGACAATAAAAATATTCAAATTAGTTTTTCTGAGCGATTTCACCCGCCAAACACCTTTTATCATTTAAAATTACAGTTATTAAGAAGACGTCATACTTAAATCTTCTACATCGAGAGCGGAACCTCGTCTGTCTCCTATGTAAGAATCCCAAAATATTTAGATGTTTCTGTGCTCCTGAATGTTGCAGAGACCTAAATGAACTGTATAGCAATCAACCATGTCTTTTCTAATTAGCACTTTCCCCAATAGAACTACTACTACTACAAAAAAAAATCCATCAAAAGGCAAAATAATCTCAAATTGCGTTGGAAATGTGGGGAAATTACATGCGATAATTGGAATGTGCAGTAATTGCGCCTCCCACATTAATAAGTGGCAGACATTGCAAACAGTCTGGGCCTCCCTGCTGCCAAACGGCACTACCCCGCAGAGGCATTTGCCAGCCATTAGGAGGGCACACCTTCTGCAAATTCCTCTTTCATCGACAGATACACATCCGTGCCACTAGATGGCGATCTTCTTACAGCTGCCATTCTGTAGCCACTGAGGTCAGTTCCAGGTCTCATGGTCCTGTCAAGGAAGGAAGGGATCTGCCTGTTTTTCCCTACATTGTTGTAAAAATTCTCATACAGGATGAACGCATTCGCTGCCACTAAATCCAAGGCCACAGGGGCAAAAATGTGGTCGCTATTCTCCACTAAACAGTCAGTGACGATGAGGACAAGCTAACTGCAGCTCACAATGTTAATGAGTATCGAGCTAATAACTGGCTTCACTTGTGTGTGTGTGTGTGTTTTTTTAAATCTCTGATCGCGGGATCAGCTCTGTGTTAGTTGGAGCTGCCAAGGTCTCCTTATCAATTGCTCAACAGTTTTGGACATGGAGATAAAATGTGTTTCTCATAACAAATGATCTGAATTCTCGAGCAGACAGCTGTCTGAATCCTGATAAATGAGGTCCTTTAAAGGCGTCAACAATGACTTGAAACAGGACATGTTCTTCTCAGATCCGGATAACGGGCTGCTTATGTCTTTCCCCAGATTCTACCCAGTTATTCATTACAGGATGTGTGTTTTTTGTAAGTCCTGCATGGTGCTGGGTGTCACATTCTGGTCTGCATATTTCACCTGTTATTGATCGCGACCCGACTTCTGCATTAATTCAGCCCGCACCTTTTCTGGAAGGACACGAGGGAATGACAGACAGGCTGGCCGTTTCATAGCTTTCTTGCCAGATGTTCGAGACGGAAGCTGAATACACATCACAGTCACTGAGTGTGAAGTGTTTTCATTAACTACTGGCCAATAATTGGATATCGGTAATTAATTCACAGCCGCTATTGTGTATAAACAAAGGAGAAAAGTATTCTGATGAACCCAGTAAATTGCATGAACTGCAAAACTGTATACTGCTGGATAACCATGATATTCACCATAATCATCATCATCATCATCATCATCATAGCCGTCTCATCACTTCTCTAGTAAAGGTCATGGTTTTTGTTGAAGAATGATGAATGAAAGATGTCCTCTGTTGGCATATTGCCTTAACTTCATCCTTCTCGTCAAATTGGGGTTCCATCTCTACTCAACATAACCTAATTATGCATGTAATATGTATGACATCAGGTTATAATCATTATCTTAATCATCCTCTTCATGCTGCTTCTCCAGGGGAGGGTCACAGCATGCAAAGCAGGTCAGAAGAGATCTTCCTGAGCCAGGTGGGAGAAAGAGCCCTGCCAGCATGTACTGCTTCTGTCCCTCTAGTCTAGGACGTACCCAGAACAACTCCCCCAGGAGTCAACCAGGTGGCATCCTTATAAGATTCCAGGGGCACCTCGGCCGACTCAATCTGAGGGAACAACGGCTCTATTTTCATCATCAATAATTCATTGCAAACATTTATGGATCTTTTACAGTTAGCAGACAGGATTTGGGGGCGCACCGGGAGATATCTATCAGGGGTTTTGTTGGAACCAGTTGGGGTAGTTTCATTGTAAGAGACAATGACCCTTCTGTGGAATACTCTGAGTATGACAGATTGGCATAATGACTAATGTTCTAACAAAAGGATGATACTAAACAGTACAGGATACATCTGCTAAAAGAAACAATGACTTTGGAATAATGATGCTGAATGCTGACCCTCAGAACAGGTACAGAAGTGGGAGGTTGAGGTGAATTTTGAGTGCTGCTACATTGCAGTATCTGACAGAACAGGTAGGGAAAAGGTCACATTGGATTGATATGTTAATCAAGAAGCCATTTCTGTAGGGGCCCAGATGTCTTACTTGGAACTTCACCTGTACATATCAAATATCCGAGATATTTAGAAGTCGAACGACAGACATTCTTAAATCTCAAACAGGAAATGTCCTTGCTGTATTCCAGCCTAACGAGGTTGTCCCCGATATTTCAATTTTATATTACAGCAAATAAATGTTTTTCAGGTGTGACAAGATCCTTCTGTTAAGATCCCAGCCCAGCATTTGCCGGTGTGCCCGAATTTGTGGGTGTGTTGCTCTGCGGCACTGTACGGGAGACAATGAAACTTCTCCATCTGCTGAGATGGGACCGGCCATGTGCTGGTGGCCACGACCAAGAAATTGTCTCATCTAGCCGGGAAGTAGAGCACGTCGGGGTCTGCACCATTCTCCACGAAGGTGGGTAATGCCCCCTGGAATCGTCCAGGAAGCAGGTCTCAGGCACTGGACCAAACCACATGCTAGTCTTAGGCACAGGCTGATGAGCATGCTGCTATGAGCTCAGAATCAATGACTGTATTATGTAGGTCACACCAGCTGACACGTCGAGTCTTTAACCTTGCAAGGCCCACTGATAGCAGAGCAACTCAACACACTTATTTATCGCTCTGGAGGAACTGTAGGGTGCTAAGCTGTTGGAGCTGGGAGGGAAGGCGGGAGATGAGGATGACCTGGATGTGTCCAGGGAGATCCCAGCTGTGTCACTTAATAGGACTGAGCCAACACAGCAGCCCAGGGCCGGGGAGGAGGGCTACTGGAAGCCATTTTGGGTGAGCCCTGCCCACATGGACGGGAGCCCAGAACCCAATCTGGCCGGTTAATGTGAGGACGAGGGTTTTACTTAGTCCAGTGACCACCTAAGAAACCCATTAAGATGGCCTTTGCTGGCCACTGGTTCACACCACCCATTCAGGAAGATCCATATCTCTAAGGAACATGGATCCTAATCATGTGGTAATCTAAATCATGGCGAATCTAAAACACACAAAGTCACGTAATTAAGGCAATTAACAATTAAAGACTAAGCCATATCTCATACTGTACGTGACCTTGCACATTCAAGCCTTGCATTTATTCTCAAATGCTGGTGTTGTTTTGTTCTGATCAAGCAGGAAGAGAGGCTTCTAACCATCATTAGCAGAATGCTTGTCCTGTCTCTGGAAAGAGATTTTTGTACATGAGGACTGCCAATAGGCGGCGCTCTTTTGCCACAATGAAGGTCTTTTGCCTCTTACCATGCAGTCACTGGGCCTTTCCCATACAATCAAAGGGATTCATACATGTTCCGGAAGCTACAGCGAGGCGGGATGACAAAGTGGGACCTGTTAGTAAATTTAAAAAAAAAGTGCTATGAAGGTTAAGCCCCCAATGTGTGTTGCCTGGGGGATGATCCTGGGGAGGATTGCTGGTTAATGTTCACACTGTGACCTCATAAGCTTTAAGCTGAAAATGGCTGCCCGCCTCACATCATGCTATTTTCCACGCGACGCAGCATCCGGCAGGGTAATGGGGCTTGTCTGAGGAGATTCCAATGGTGGCTTTGTCTCAAGGGTCACCCAAGATGCTGGTGACAATGACACTGATCTGATGGGAGGGTATGTTCACGGCAAGGCGCGCGTCGGGGCCTTCCGGAGACACCGATGGCATAAATGGGCGTCTAAACCTTCACATGGCAGGGGATGTATCTCAGGAGACGCGCCAAACGCCCCGACTGACAGGATCTGGGGCTGCCTGGATTCCAGCTCGTGGGAGGATGCTGTTTATGCAGTGTGGTGACCAAAGCACTGCTCTGATATATCAAAGAACTAGATCAAAAATGACACTGACCCCGGCACAGGTCTCTCAGTTAGCCACGACTGAAGCTTTCATCGTCTATAATTTCCTGTTGTTATGTTCTATCAGGTCTGGTTTTATAAATCATACTCAGAAGTTATAGGCATATGTTATACTAACTAATTTAAAAATGGCTGAATATTCATGCAATTTAGTTTCCTTAGAAGAAAAAGAATAACATCTGAAAATGTTTTGGGGGGGAAAAAAAACAATTATTGCATGATGGAGAGTGAAAGCAAACAAAATTCCGAGCGACACGTTTTCATAAAGCCTCCCTAATGATGGAGAATCACAGGCATTTTTATGCTGCATGAGTGCTTTGGCTTTCTTTGTTTAGTTATTTGTTTAAAGGACAGGTTTTGTGTGGCTTATGAAGCCCAACCTTCCCCATTTGGATAATGTATATTTCTTTATTAAACCTGAGAATCCACGGGTCTGCCACCACCCAAACCAAGCATTTGTGTGGGGCCCTGGGGTTTCTGAGCCCCCTGCTGGCTACAAACACTCACTGCAGGGGCCCAGAAAGGACAAACCCACCCCTGCATGGTTAATTAGCCAACTGTGCACCTATGTTGGATGCCACCCCCCTGCAACCCCCCCCCCCCCAGAACTACCAGACTGGTGTTTCTACAGAAGGGAATATGTACCACAATCTGTGTGAGTCGCACCAATAAATGTCGCATGCAGGAGTTAAATGGAGTTATGGAAACACGAGCTGTACTGAACTTAATAGCAGCGGAGGGATCCTCGGAGTCATTAGATTTATAATGTGCAGCCTTACATGGGGGTGGAAGTGCAGTTAAAGCTCCAGAGGAAAATACTGCCCCCACTTCAGGCTGCACATCAGCGGGCGAACCTCAGCACTGCTGTAGCACTGTGCTGAACGTAAGGCGGGAAGATAAGGCTGACTGTCAGCTCAGCATTAGCACATGCTAGGAAGAATAACATTAGCCCGGATAGTTTTTCTTTTTTTTCATTTAAACGAACATTCTGCTGCACTGTTTGTCGATGTGTTGAGCTTGGCACGTCGAGCGGTAACACACATCTGCATAGACACCTGCACTTGAGGAGAGACAGTATTGACCGAAATAATATCCAATTGGCTGTTTAATATTGATGGCCAGTTCCGGAAAACCTAGCCTGCTGCTACACTACAAGTCTAAGACTGTATTCCAGTCAAGACGGGTGTCAGAATTTCCAAGTTGGAAAAACCCAAGTTACAAACTAGAGCCACAACTCCAGATGTAAACAATCGACACGGCTGATGGCTGAAATATGATTTTATAATATAATTATTATAATTGTATAAAATAATGTACTTTTACAAGTTAAGGAGTTGCAAACCGAGAATACTGTACAGTAGCGTAAGCATGATAACCCTGAAAGGTTGATTAAACGTCACACATTCAGCTCTGTTTGTGCAGACAAGTCTCATTTCTGTAAGCTATAGGCTAAAGCTAGCTGTAGAATTCTAAAGCTTTCCATATAGCTGATTAGTTAGCAATATTTGCAATTCCTTTTGACATAAATCTACATATATCGGTTTTGTTTTAGTATTTTTATTACAGTGTAAGATGGGAAAAATCACTCTGTCCTTGAATATCATTCACTTTAATCGCTCCTTGTCTGACATCACAGCACCTGCTTTTCAGGGAAGTCGGGGTATGTGAGATTGGCACAAGTTTCTCAGTCGGCAATCCAACTCCAACAGACATTACTGCCAAAGTGACAAAGACCTCAAATAAACACCAGCATCGCACATATAAATGGAATGATACCACAGCGGTCACAAAACGTGGCTGAATGTCCAAAACGCCACTTTTGAATTTCCACTCTGTGTAAAGGGTTGAGTGCGTGTCCCAGTAGTTGCTTTTGGGGTGACTTTAAGGCAGGATTATTCAGCATCTTTCAAATCCTGATTTAAATTGGAATCGAAAGTAACAAAGCCAGTTGTTAAGTGAGAGGCCCTTCCGAAAGACGCCAATCGGGTGCATTTCCCTGAATTTCGACAGTATTAAATATAGAAACAAGCTGTGTGCTGAGAGACACTGAACAGGGCCCCTGAAAAGGTATCGGCAATGTTACAAGCAGATGGCTTCAAGCTCAGCAGTGCTTGGACTCAGTATTCAATACTCAAACTTCACAAAGTTGTGTGTGTGTGTGTGTGTGTGTGCATGCGTGCGTGTGTGTATGTTTTATGAAATCCTTATTAATTGGCAAATGAATGTAGGAACATGGCAGAATGTGTTTCCTGTCAACTTTCTGGGTTACCTGCGGGCAGATGTTTGTGCAGGGAAAATGTTAAACTCCGTTTGCCGATAAACAAACATGTGGGGGTGGCATTTTTCTGTATGCTTTAAAAAAATAAAAAAATAAAAACATCCTCAAACGAGCGTTCAGCTTGACAGATACCATGACTGACAGAGTCCTAGTTGGTAGCGTTGCCATTAACGAGACAGAAAGGCGTGTGTCTTTGATGAAATGCGTGGCGACTTGGAGAAGCCAGCTGGTAGAGCTCTGACCCCACAACCTCGCGTAGTATGTAGGAGGCTTGGAGAAGGCGTTGTCTTTGGCTGACTGAGTGCTATTCCATTCTTTGTTCACCATTAGTCAAAATATTTGGCCTGGTACGTGGTAAACGAGCTCTTAAACTTATCATCTGGGTATACTGTGAATTTAAATCGTCCCAGTTTAAAAAACGGCTTTATCGACAACCTATAGAAGACCTGGGTGATTCACAAAGGATTGCTAAGGGTCCTGCAGGGTTTGCTCAACAAATTAAAAATGTACTGACTACCGTTATCTACCTGGCACTGATATAAGGGGAACAGTACATTGGCTGAGTAGCTCATTCTGCTTCGTCAGGCTCCTTTCATGAAGGTCTTTGTCTGATCGTAGGTCCAGGCTGCTCCTCATAGACCTCTTCACCAAGTTCCAGACCACATTGCTCTGTGGGTGGTCAAAGCCAGCAAACCCCTCCATCCTGCTAAGGTCATGGTCATTGGAGGAGACTCTCTATTCTAAATCTTCAGGAAGCTGTTTAGATCAATGTTCCCCTTGGGCCCTGGGATTCTTAGGATACAGAGGGTCGGATGTATGTTGAGGAAGCCACTTCTGAGAACTGAGAAATAAAGGGTAAACATTAGCTCCCCTGGCTAACCAGCAGGCTAGAACCCACTCTGAAATTAATTTTCAACAATGGGTGCTGATATGCCAATGGGGTCTGATCCAACCAAATCTCTCCCAGTCCTCCCAGTAAAGCTTTCTTCTGCAGTATATATGCCAAAATGTAGCCCAGCCAGGCGCAGTGAGTATTTTTACCCAGTTGTCCCACTGTTTACTCGGCGTTGAGGCTAATCCGGAGTGTCAGTGAGTGAGAGTGAGGCTGTGTGAACGCTCCGAGATGGTTCACCCTCACTCCTGTTTGCGTGTCTGTGTGTCTGTGCGCCAAGTCCCCAGTAACGAGACCAATGTGTCGTACGGTGGCTCGCCGGTAAAAAATGCAAGAGAAAAATACCACATGATTAAGACGACAAACATAACTGAAGGGTTATTGATTATGATTGTCTGATTGTCGCGTGTTCCCCTTAAACTGCTAATGCTGCATTGATTGCGCCATCGAATCATAAGTATTGCAAACAGCACCATGTAAATGATGCGTGGTTAAGTGCTGATTTGTATGGTGGCTAATTGCGAGCCTTCCTCAGGTCCTCGTACGCCTGTACAGCCCTCCCCTACTCCTCGTGTGCCCGGACGCTTGATCTCTTGCATCGCTGTCGTCCTCTGGGATCCCTTCAGCTCACGGCCTTAAACCCCAGCATCTGCCGCTGTCCTACACGGCGATCCGATACTGATTCTGGTGCCAATTCACCAAAGTTTGATCCAAAGAAATTTTAATTACTGCCATCCTGCAAACTGATCTCACCCGAAATGTCAGGCTCCCACAAACTCTTGTTTTCCTGATTTACTCCATACTGTCAAATTTTCCTTGGCAAATAATGTTTTATGTAGAGCGAAGTGCATAAATCTTCTCACAGTTCCATCTTTTTAATATAACCACATATAATGGATGTGCCATTATGGAAAACGTTAGTTATTGAAACTCATACCTTCGTTGTCACTTAGTTATAGCAGTGTGCCTGAGCTTTCTGGGTAGACTCTGCACATCCTTTAAATATCTCGGGTTTGAGATGGGGGGGGGGGGGGGAATCTCTTGCACATGAAGCTGGTGTGGTCTGAAATTCAGTTTTAATGAATGAACCCATGGCACATGACTAACCTGAGTGTACTCACATTGCTCTTCCATGAAAAGGCAGCTATTCTTAAAAAAAAAAAAAACAGTTTTTGGAAACACCCCCCCCCCCTCAACTATCCAAAAATGCTTATATCCCTCCAGAGCACAAGGTACAATCTTCCATCAAAGTTGGTCCACGGCTACGATAGGTAGTGGGCCACGTGTGTCCAGCACAGCGCCTGATCAAGATGGTGCCATCCTAGAGAAAAGCGTAGGGTGGGTGGGGGTGGGGGGGGGGGCAGCCTGTAAGGATGCCATCCATCACACTTTCCCCTGCAGAGGGTAGCAGTAAACACAGAAAGCTGCTAGAGCAGCCCGTGATTTAAGGAGCATGCAGCCGTATTTGTTTTCAATTTTATACCTGTCGCGTCAAATCGCTCGCCGCCTTCTCTCCTCCCCGATATCTGCTGCCGGAGATCAAAGGCAAGAGGCTGTGGCACCAAGTCGAGCAGCGGATTATGTGCTTCTAGCTAGTTATTTATTATTTACGAGCTACAAATGGAAATGTTTATTTTCCACCATTTTGACACTTTCCCCATTTGCATTTCCTCCACCTTGGGCTAATGGAGGCTTTGCGCATTGCTCCGTGTTCCTGAGGATTTAGGCATTTGTCACGCATCCGCAAAAAAAAAAAAAAAAAAAAACAGCCTGTGTTGGCAAACCATCAGCCACACTCTTAACCAGAAGTCATCCCTTGTGGTGAAACAGAGATCTTCTCGGTAATGCAGATGAGCACGGGGGACAGGGAAGTCGCACACGGGAAGCTTTGTGGCCGAAATGCAAAGCAAGCAAGAAGAAAGTCACCGGCTCCTTCCTTCAGCGGCCTCTTTTGGTCAAGGACTTTTGATGCTTGAGATTGTCGGCATTTTCATCCCGTTCTTCCAACTTCCTGCTCTGTTTATTCGTTTTCCCATTTTGGCACCGACTCGCATAACGAATCTCCACCAGGTGGCGCCACTCCTTAACCACATATGACAGAAATAGGTGTCTGAGTGTGACGGGGAACTACAAAGTCAACCCATTTTCTGACGGCGCACTGCACCCTCCAGCCACGTTCCACAATAAACCGAGATAAGCATCTCCACAGAGCCCTGTACACGAATGCTGTTATTTTCCTCCCACTTAGGCAGCCTCGCCTTCGCCTTAACTCCCCGTTAATGTGCCAGTCGCCCACCGAATATTTAGCCGTCGCCGGCTCTAACGAAGTGCGATATTATGTTTACATGCCGGGGAGGGGAACGCGATCGCTGAGATGTAATTTCTCAGGAAGGCGGCGAGGCGGGCGGCAAATGGAATGTTTAAAGTAAATAGATGTATAAATCTGGAGATAAACTGGAACAACGTGATAAATAGATGCACGGCTCCACGTGGGACAGCCCGCGGAGGCAGTTGCGCGGAGTGGAGGAAGCCGTTCGTGATTCTCCGGCAGATGAGAAGAAACGGAGATGTTATTTGAGCACCAAGCTAATGCAGTTATGAAGCGAGCAGACTAGGTGTGGGCCGCTCAAGCCGCAACAGAGAATAAAAACCGATTGTGTTGCTGACAACAACAAGCCGGGTGATTAAGCACCTCCAGGAGTCTAACCAGGTCCCACCTGCGGGAGACACAAGCCTTCAAAGCAGGAATACAAATGGTTGAGCCGGTTAAGCGGTGTAGCCCGTGTTTATGGAGTCGTTCGAAGGAGTGAATGCTTCACCTTTCGATTAGAGACGTTGACCTGCCACCCATAGGGGGCACCATGATTTCCGTCTTTTTAGACCGGGGTTAATAAGGTTGCAAATTAATATTCCCCATGAGGTAGTCAATCGGTCCAAAATGCACCCTTTCTGATATTGGTCTGGAGCCGGCACTGAGTCAGCTGGGGTTCCTGCTCCTGTGTGGGGGTAACTGAGTGGTCCCCCAGGTGTGGTCCTGCAGCGCCTCCAGCTGGTACCCTAAGCAGATAGCGTGAGCTGTGCCATCGGCCCCATAACAGAGAAACAGAGGTCAGCTTGGCTTCCAATCACCTTGGTTGGCTGGCTGAACCCCATATGTGCTCTGGGATAGTGACTCACTTAGGGGAGGGCTTTAAACCCCTCCTTACTTGCTCAATCCGACCATTAACTGAAAAAATACCCCTTTAACCCTTAAAATCAAACCAACATCTGCAGTCATTTTGTCATTCCACTCTTGTTCTCCTGCATTGCAGACTCCTGTTTCCCGAGCCATTAATTTTTAGCTATTTATTTTTGTGCAATGTAACAAGTGAACATTAATGAGCCATTCATAGGGTGCCCAGGCACAATATGCAAATGAGGGTGCTGGGGGAGGAGTCAAACATGATTTCTCTGGGGAGTCCAGCCAATGAAAGGCTTCCTTCTTCCCCAACAAAGGCCCAGCAGGTGGCCCCCAAGCACATGAATCACTTCCTTAAGGAGAAGCTTCGTAGCTCATATGCATGCAAGTCACATTTGCAGCTGTAAACAGCATCATTTATATGTACAGAATTCAGGAAATATAAACACACACTAATTAAATATATGTCAGCACTTTGCTTGCTGTGAAAATGAGCCAGTGGCCACTTAAAAAAAGAAGAATACTGCAAAAGTGTCACTAGAGGGCGCATTGGGCAAACGCACAATGTACGTGTCAAAAAGGCAGCTCTCAGAATGCGGCCCCATTGTGAAGGAACTGATTTATGAGTCATTGATTTGCCTATCCATATTGATTCAAATCAAACACGTTTTAAAGAAGTGTTAATGCAGGTGGAGGATGTCTTTTTTATTTTAGAATGGATTTTGATGACTTTCCTGCAATTTTGGTTGTTTAAAGTGAAACATGGGGCCCAAAGCGTCTGGTCTTACAAAATAACGCAACGAGTCCGTTTCCGTTTTCTACCACTAGAGGGTGTAAATCACTGCCTATCACTCGCTGTATTAAATCAAAGTTTATTGTGTGAACTGGCAGCTTCGCAAGCACAGTTTGTGAATAACTTCACAGAGTGCAAAATCATAGCTGGTTTGCAGGGCAAGAACCACCTCTTGTACCTGGAGATGCCTTGATGCCAAGACCACGGGTAGAGCAGTGGAAAGGGGCCCAGTGTTCGGATGAGTCATCGTTCACCATCTTCACACTAGGCATGATGACTCCATGTGGTGCAGACAAAAACAAGCCAATGGGTTCCAGAATGAAGAGGTATTCAAGTATGTTTACATTCACACTAAGGAAATCGATGTACTGTGTTAGTCCGACTAAAACCAGACTTTTAAAGTACATGTAAACATGTCAGCCTGACTGAAATCCTCAATGTAGGACTAAGACACCCAGATAACCCAAGGTAACAGGAGAAGCTGGTGCACAGAAGAAGCTTGGAGCGCAGTAGAGGGCGTACAACACATACGAAATGTACAACACTGTAAAGCTGTCCAATTCACCGCTCGACCAAAGGGCGCTTTTCCACCGCACCAGGTACCGTACTTTTGGTACTTCAAGAAGGTACAAATGTATAGTATTTCAAGGTACCGGTGCCGAATGACATCACAACATGAGGCGAGGTATTTTGTTAATAGTTCTGAAAATTTTCCAAAACCATTCTGTCATAGTTATATAAACAAAATACTTTATTTCTTGCCATGCTATCCTGATCACTGCGCAGTAGGAGGATAGCTCAGGGTATACTCAGTGATCAACATCTCCCAGCATTCTGCCTGTTCGGGAGGAAGAACTTAGGATATAACCTAAGACACCACAAAGCACAATTCTACAACAGCTTTTTCTCAGCCACAGTTAGACTGATGGCTAAGGATATTAAGGTGGGTAAGAAATACAGCCCCCCCACTTCCCCCATGGACATTACCTGGACAGTTAGCACTCCAAAGAGGCAATCAGACACATCAGAGTACCACAACCTCACTTTCATTCTGTGTCTTCCCTATCTTTCTTGTTGGATCTGTTCTTCCGACCAGTTCGCAATTAAAGCTTGTGTCACTTCATTTGTCCATTAATCTATTGTTTTTAATTTTATTATTTTTTTTTACGTCTGTGACATAGTATGTCAACCAGAAAAAGCCCAATACTAACAAGCTGAAAGGAGCCGTATCGCCACCTATTGAAGCGGAGTTAGACATACTTATGTCAATAAATCGATTCCCCTCCCATGCTTGTATACTGGGACATGAACGTACTATAACCGTAGCTCGACTTAGCTGTGCATGTAAACATCCTGACTGTTACGGTGTGGAGGGTGTATTCCTGGTAGGATTTACAAACATTCAATGACTTATCCACGTCAATAAATGCTAAACCATTCTGAGTGGCCACCTTCATCCTATGCTGAAGCACGACACTCTTTAATGAGTCACTGTTACCCTCCTTTAGCAATTTCCTTTAGCCATAGAGGAGTAGAATATAAAGAACTGCCGATTGCCAGTACAAAAAGTTCCTTTGTGAATGCCAATCATGGGCATAAAGTACAGGGGGGGGGGCTTGTTCCTTTTGATTCCTTTTGGTTGTAACCCCCCAATAATCAAAACCAGCCCTGGACCCTCTTAAGTGGGTGGAGACCTCAACCCCCACAACCAAGCCCTTGATACTGAATACAGGTCCCACTAGACAAATCTCTGCAGGGACAAATATATTCTGGGTTAATGTACTGAATACTATTTCATTTTTACCATATTTACCTGGAAAAAATATATGAAACGTATAAATAGGTCTGTGCCGAGCGTGAGGCTGGTGTTCTCCGTGACAACTCCGATCACATAATGCAACATGAAAGGAAGAATCTCGCGCTAATGGCTGCTTGTATGGAGCCGCCCGGTTTCCACGCAGAACCTTCTCATAAGAAAATGACACTTCAAGGTACTTTCCGGTATGTCTCCGCAATGTCCAAACTCGATGCAGGTTTAGTCTAGTAGCCTACAGCAGATACACAAAGACTCCGTGTTCCTCCTCTCAAGGTCCGCCGCTCGTGGTACGTCCGATCCCTCGGCGGGGGGTGGCGCCAGTGATTTAATGCTGCAGGTACCATGCGGGACATACATTTTGCTGATTGGGGAGGGTCCACTTGGTTAATTTCGACGACAGAAGCAATAATAAATAAATAAATAATATTTGGACAAAAAAATATATACTACATGTATAAAACCAGCAAACCTGAACCCCAAACCCCAGTATATATTGTTTTCTGTCAGCAAGGCAGTTAAAACAACACAGGCCTATTTGCTAAGTATAGGTCTGTAGTATTAGGTGAGATGTGGTAACCTTGGTTGCGGGGCACTGTGACCTGGGGCGAGAATCCTGTTCATGGGAGGCTGACTGTCTCATGTTTATCGGCCGCCTGAGGATCATTGTTGTTCCTATAAACAACAGAACAAAGTTTGTATATAATTTAAAACTATATTATATTGTATGGCAGAATTCGATAAAACACATAATGTGTGGGTTTATGTGCTAGAGCAGGGGTGTCAAAATCCAGTCCTGGGGGGCCGGAGCCCTGTGTAGCTTAGTTCTTTCCCCCTTCCACCACAAATGATTCAGCTCAAGAGCTGTGTGGTAATTAGCACAAGGATTTGAATCAGGTGTGTTAAGTGAGGTGAATCCCAAAAATATGTAGGGCTCCGGCCCCCCAGGACTGGAATTTGACAGCCCTGCGCTTGAATGAAAGACCAAGATGGAAAGAACAATAGAAAATGGCATTCCTCAGACTTTTACTTTGTAAATAAATAAACAGGAGTAGCATAATAAAATAAACACCACTAGATATGAAACGAAATAACGGCTATGATGCCGAAAGTAGCAAATTTTAACTTTATTTCATATCTTTATCACGATATTGAGAAAAATATTCCGTTAGCACATGAAAATGGTTTAAAAAGATATTTCTAGACTACAGATTTCACAGACATATGATATAAAAAGCAGTTTCTTTGGGGGGAGGGGTGTTGTTGTCATTGTAGGAGGGGCTAAAGCGCCCCCCAAGCTCCTCCCTGGGGTCGCCAGTGTCCCTCGAGTTCTCTTTCTGTTTCTGTTTGATCAGGCTGGGTGAAGGATAATTTGCACGGCTACTTACTTTTATATAACTGGGAATTATGCTTGGCCCTGCGATAAATCTGTTTGAAACGAAACTCAGAACTTGCTTAGTTTTGCTTTCGTTCAGCCTTAATTTACATCTAGCATCTCTCATCACATCGTCCGGGAAAGTAAATCTCCACATTCGCCAGAAAGTCAGCGCCAGGCCAGCAGTTGATTACAATTAAATGCAGTAAACGCACTCTGACATCCTCACAGTCCCCGCTCTAACGTGACTGTAGCGCTATCCAGCTTAATTTGTGATCAATTACTGGCCATTCTACAGCAGTCTCGCTTTCAGAGATGCTCTCTCTCTTTAGTCACTCTCACCCCATCTGCTCCTGAAGGTAATGAGAGCCCCACCGAACACAAATTTCATCTTATTGCAGACTAGTCAGGCAATTAGCTCCTATAAAAAAGGGCCGTATCAGAGTATCTGCTGGTACAGCAAGCAAACTATCACCTCAAAGTCTGACACCTTCTGTTTCTCAGTTTTTTCCTCATTTTAAAATTTCGTATATTTATAAGGATTTGTCTATTTTTGTGGCTCAGTAAATTAACTAAATGCCCAACCGCAATCCAGCTAAAATCCAGCTAAAATTCCTACCATGAAAACCCACTGCTAAGGCCCCAAGATCTTCCTATAGACTGGGAGTCTGATACTGCTGTTGCATCATGTATCAGTTGGACCCAAAGGCTAAATAGTAAAAAAGCGGTCTGTCGGGGCAGGCCAATAAGTACCCTGGTGACCTGAGTGTGTGTAGCTAATCTGTTTGTGTGAAGATATAGGCTCTGTCTCTCATCCATTTAAGCATTAGACATGCAGTGACAGCTGCTGCCAGCTGACCCAGAAGACAACACAGTTAACGGGGTCTGTTCACACCCCAATTTTATTTGGGGGACCCCGTATAAGTGGCCAGAAGATGGATGGATGGACTTCCTTTTGATTCAACAGACAACAACTTCAAAGCAAAAATAGGCCTAGTTAATTAAGTAGAAAAATGCGATCAATAAAATAGGGCAGAAGACTGAATATATATGAATTTGCAGAATACAGCACCAGCGACGAGAACTAATTGCAATGGTCTACGCTCACTTGAAACGTGCCTAATTTAACAAGCTAAAAATAATTTAAAAACATCATTAAAACATTTTCGCCCATCAATATAGCATCTGTAACACAATATGAATAATACGTGAAAACTACGCCGCTTATATAGCAGGGTCGCAAGGTGCAATAATATTAATATCATCATCAGTATTTTTGTTGTTCTGTTGTTTTTATTATTACGCCGTTGTTGTTAGCATTCCTAGTTTGCTGGGGGTGCGCGGGGGTAGGGGTAATGAATCCAGCCCCGACCGCAGTCCCTGTCGTGCACACCCCCCTCAGCCCGGGAATGGTGCATTCCAGAGAGCCTGCCACTTTGTAGCGGGACGGGATGAAAAGTTCGGACAAAAGTTGATGGTGAATGAAAGTGCAGAAGGACAAGAGCGGAGGGGGGGACTACTTCTGGAAGCCACCGAGAAGAAAGGATCGACTCGGTGAAAACAACGTAGGAAGAAAATAAAACAATACAAACAAAAAGCAGGAACATTTCTCATTTTGATGAGAAATCTGGAAGAAGATGAGGACTTGCCTTGCAGTCGTGCTTCTGGGTGCATCCTTAGTGACGTGCCAGCAACGAGGTGAGCTGGAAATAATGCAGTCCTATGGACTCTGAATCTCCTTTGAATTGTGCCCCAAGTAAGATCAATGTACATAAAACACATCCGATTATAGGTCTTGTGACCCATTTAGAAGTTCATTGCATGATAACCGTTTCATTCGTATGCTCGATTCTTTTTATTACTTTTATTTGTAGGAATTTGACCTAGTAACTAAATAATAACAAATAAAAGTTTTAATTTGGCTTTACTTTTTGTAAATTATTGAAAATACTACTTGGCTTTAGAACAATTAGGATTGCACTGTTTCAATGGAGTGAAGCAAGATTTTTTTTCTTTACATGATTTTATTTTTTAATTCTGGGATCTAATCGCAGTTAGCATCAGTGAAATGTCGGACGATGTAGCAAAAAGCGAATTGCGTACATTTGTTTGGTGATAGTCGGAATTCGCCGTTTGATGGATGCGTGCGTGCGTGTGTGCGCGCGCCTGTGAGTCCGGGGATCCCGCATATTGAAAGGAATTCCAGGCCTTTATCATACAAATTGATGGTAACGGGCAGTATTCTCGGCGACGTTGACGTCGGTATACAGAACTACTGTGCGCGGAGAAAGAAATAACAGCAAAGATATATAATGTTATTTTGTGAAATGGATATTTGTTGGAGCCGCGTATATGCATAATATTCAGGTGCTTGAAAACAATCCTTAAGAATTAATATCTTGATGTTAGGTATTAAATGGTATTTCTGGCTTAGATCCTGTTAATTATGCACATAAGATTGCTATCCTGGACCCATTCCTTTATGTTGTGGATACTGGGGAACACGAGGACCCTGGATGTGAATAACAGGGTAGCATAATCCTGTTTGCTAACATCCATACTTTGTTTATTTCGACTGGACATTAGAATGAACAGTCAGCTCGTGGTGTCAGGGCAGTGAGGAGAAGTGACACTTAGTGAAACCTGTTAATTAAGGACAAACGCCGTGGTGACCTGGTTCAAACACGGGGCCTCAGGTGGAGCTGGATAAGCGCTTCATTCATGGTGACACCTATCAGCCAGCCGGTTCACGGGCAGGTGAGAAGAGCAGCGTGGGGCTTCGGTTTGTCAGGTCGCTTCAATTCGCAGCCGCGTCGCGGGCCAGGTGGTCCTATATAACAGAAGCGACAGTGCTGTGTCAGGCATGTGATGCGTGTTCCCCTCAACTGGGGCTAGTAGCTGTATGCACACCCATCCATTTTCTGTAACCACTTATTCAGAGTTACAGGGGGTCCGGGGCCTATATCCCAAAGGCTACGGGCGAAAGGCAGGGAACAATCCGGGACGGGGTGCCAACCCATCGCAGGGCACACGCACACACTACCCACTCACTCAAGGGCACCTATGGACAATTTGGCAACTGCAATCAGCCTTGGCATATTTTTGGTCTGCTGGGGGGGGACCGGAGTACCCGGAGGAAACCCCACAACGACAAGGGGAGAACATGCAAACTCCACACATATGGAGCCATGGCGGAGACTCGAACCCAGGTGCCAGAGGTGTGAGGCACTTTATCTAGACGCCTTTATCCAAAAAATACAATTTTGAGAAAGCAGGGTCAGCCATTGCCTGCAGCGGCTGGGGGGTTATAAGGGCTTTGCTCAGCGGTGAAAGCTCTCTGCTGCCCCATACGGATTCAAACCGGCAACCTTCCAATCACAGGCACAGCAGCTTAACACTCCAAGCCGCACACCCCCCTGACTACTCCGTGTGCCTTATATTCACAGCCCGCTACTCTGCTGAACACCGGTTATTAGAAAACCACAGGAGCCTCTGCGATGCCTCATGCCTATGTAGGCCTGGTCAGGGGTCACAGTTGACTCAGTTGCTTTTGATTTCTACTTGTTCGTTCAGGATCTCCCCTAATCTCCCCCCGTGCTCCATTCAGGTCAGATGAACAGCTCCCTTGCAGAACTCCTCCTTTCCGTCCAGACCTCAGGCTCCTCTCTCTCTCTGCCGCTCTTATCTGCCGAGACTGCGTCTGGCTCCCCTAGGGCTCCGGACAATCTGGCACCGCTTATTGTCATTCATTTGGTTTGTTTTTTTTCCCCCCCGCCAGAGAAAGATTCTAGGCGGATGGTCCTGACCTCTGCCGTTTGTGTTTCAAAGACGACGGAATTTTTGTGAGGCTGTGGCTTACGCACAGCTGGGTTAGGTTTGGGCTCTTGCTGTTCACTTCTTGGCTCTACTTTGTAGCCCCTGCCCTTAATTACGCAGGCCGATTATCCCTTTATGCTAAACCTTATGCTCTGCTGTCATTCATCTTGATAGGCGTGTTCCTTATGTAACAGCACCCCGTATCGATCGGAAAGCCACCTCCTCAGATGGTGTGAATGGGTGACTAGGGGGAGACTCGTTCAGAACGAGTGCAGTATAGATCACATAAGGACATTATACCTCGCAAAAATGTCCCCAGAGATCTTTACAGGCCGAGACGTCCCATGTCACACGCTCATTCATTTCCCTGGTTGAATTATGGGTGGATTAGGGATTTTTCCTGAGGGCTGGGTGCATGATTATCGCTGATCTGCTAAACTGTTGAGCAGAGGACCCTACAAAGCAGTTATGTGAGTGCATGGTATGGTACCGAGGTTTTAAAAACACCAGTTTCGTGCATTTGCATTTCTCTGGCAAAGGCGACATGACCCTGTGAGCTGACCAGAAGAGCAGAGCCCGCTCTCGCTGGCCTTTCCAGCGCACAGCATGGATCGAGCTCTCTTCCTGTGCCGGCTTTGTGTGGGGGTGCCGGCTTCCTGCGGTTTAGAACGACGGAGCGGAGAATGACTGTCAATAAAAGGGGATGTGTAAAGAGGAACGGATAATGAAAATGATGTGAGTCGTCTTAGAGACGCTCGTGTTTCTTTTTGCTGTCATTTTAAACCTTCATTTTTTAACCACTGTTGAGCTGAGCCCTGTCATGTTGCTTAATTTATGCATGACTTTTTCCCTGTGAAATAAGAATTTCGCAGTGTTGCTAACAGGACTTGTGATATTTTCCTGTTAAAATTTTGATAGCGATTGGCGTTATTGCTGCTTGTAAGGGGTAGCACAGCTCTCTCACTGTCTGAGAGGAGACGTTCAATCATTCGTCTGAAGGTTGTAATACTCTGGTGGAATTCCTATATTATGTCCGACCTGGTCCAGCTAATAGGCAGCTAGGGAGCTCAGATCTCTCCTGCACTGATGCAGGTGCCTTCAGTGACTGGGCTGTTGAAGCCTCCTATTATGCACCAGGTGGCCCCCACGATCAGCCCCGGCTCTGCGGCGCTGAAATATGATAGCGGTTTGTCCGAGGGACGCTGACCCCTGGGGTCTGCTGGGCAGCAAGCAGACAATGCAAGGGAATGAAAAACAAACCGTTTCCCAGCACACTCACCTTTCGGCAGAGGAATCCTTCGTCCTGATCTTGAAGTATTTTCTAGGTGACATTAAACACTGCTGCATAGTTACACTCCCAGTCAGGGGATAATCGCTCGCAAACACTCCTTAGTGTTGGGGGGAGGTTGGGGGTTGTTTTATGTTTCTTAAGGTTTGCTGTTTTTTCGATGCATAACTACCTACGAGGAGTACGTGAAGCCATCTCGTTTTGTTTCGTGCCGCTCATTTTCACAAATAAGTCATTAGCTCACAGAATTACGTCGCAGAGGGACACATACAGTCATAAAGTGCCCATTAAAGTGCACCGGATCCGATGTTGTGCAATTTCTGGTTGGTGCCACCTGAAATAAAATTAAGAAAATCAATCATTTGGAAATTTTTATATCCATATCATGATGCCACTGTTTCTGTGCCATGGGATATTCAAAATTATTCTTTTATAAGTGGCACAGAACTATTTGTATGTACGTTGCTGTTTCTTAAGAGTCTTAAGAGGTCTTTTTTGGGGGGTGGCACAGTATTTTTCAGTAGTTCTGGAAAGGGACACATGCTCTGTTTGTCATTTTTATGACGTTTCTTTCCCATCTTTTTGCCGCGTTTAATTTCTTCGGATTTAGCTGCTCTCTTGTTTTAGCTTCATGTGAAATGTACCAGATCTGTTACTTGTAACTCTCCCTCCCACTGAACACCCCCACTGCTTGGCTTCCTCTGGGGTGGGGGGGAGGGGAGGGGGGGTGGGCTACGTTTATTGGTATAAGGCTGAAAAAGCAGGTGCTGTGTGGTGACCTTCTCCAGCAGCCTGATCACCTGGAACAACAGCAGCGGAAGGGGGTGGGGTTTGGCTTTGGAGGCTTACAGGATTGGGGGAGGGGCTGTGATTTATAGATGACCCCCCCATGTCTTCACAGGACTTTCTCTCCATTGTCTCAGAGCCAATGTCAGCAGGACCTATTGGTACCTTGGGAATACAGCCCTTTACCCTTCAGTAAATGTTACTTATCTGTTATATGGCGTCTTCCAGCACTCCTTTCGTCTTCCAGCACTCCTTTCGTCTTCCAGCACTCCTTTCGTTTGTGGAGTTTGTGGAGACCGTTTAACACGCTCCTGCTCGGCTCTGCATAGGTCTGTATTTAAATGCCAGGCAAACTTAGTTACTGATTAAAAATTATGTGACACGCGTGGATACGCATGGAGAAGGCATTTGAACACTAGCGAGGTAACCATATAATATATTATATTATGTGTATTAGCTGCTTCTGTTTCTCACAGCGGCCGCTTATCACCCCAGTCAGCAGTCTGCTCTGTCAGTCATGCAAAAGCTGCCTTTGCCCCCGATGATTACAACAGTTCCCCATGTCGTCTGCCTATTTATCTGTACTTCAGACTTTCAGATGCCCCCCCCCCCCAAGGAGAATCTCTCAGGGACAGTCTTTATGTATGACCCCCACTGATCTCCATATACACTCCCAGAAAAAACAGTAACAAGGTGGATAATTAGGAGCATTAGATGCAGCCTCTGTTTTGCAGGACGGGACTCGCTTCTGCCATTAATGAGATGCTTCTCGTCTGTCTTGTGGCCATGAGTGTATCAGCGCTTCAGCTGCATTTTCCTGTTTCTCCATTCTCTCTCTTTTTTTTTCTTTTCAGTTTCTGGGATGTAAATCGCTCCACTGTGAGGCAAATTCCTGCAGGATCATTTGAATGGGAGACGATATGAGCCTGATTTTGGCTTATCAGTAAGCATCTAGGGTGGACAGATTGAGAGGCACCCATTGTGAAGGGAAGACAGAGCAAAGTCTTTGTGGGGGGGGGGAGCGGTGGAGGAGGAGGTATCTTCAAAGAAGAGCCCTGCTTTGAGGAAGCGTGCAAATTGAAAAGCAGTGGAAGGGTGCTGATGAGTTCTCCCTCGGGGGGTCTTTACCTAGATGGGGGGGCAGGGTGCTGGGGAGGGGGTGAGGAAGGTGTGCTTGGCTCTAACTACTGTGTTTGAGGGCTCCGTCATACAGATGTGACCCCCGCTGCTTCTGTCCTTACCATATTAATACGGCCATTATATTCTCTTCTTGTTTTTCACCTCCTACCGTGTGAGGACGTTGTTTTTTTTTTGCTTTCTGGCTGTTTGATATTCTCACACATTCAGCGTGGCTTCTCACCCCCCGGGATGGAGCAGATGGAAGATTCCACAAACAATTTAGCCCCCCCACCCCCCCGCCCCCCGTGCTCTGTGACCTCTGCCATGTCCCACCTGATTACACACTTTCAAAGGAACTTTGAAGACGAGGCTGATCAGACATTTTAAGTGTTGTTAAATGCAGAAAGAGGTTTAAAAAGTTTTTTTTTTATCTGGGCAAATCAATTCTTAGGAGCAATATTCAGTCACCATGCCGAACACAGCACATCCATGTGTAGGTTCCCGACTTTCCTGAGGTCTTCAAAGCTCTCCTCTGAAACAGTATGAGTCACGCAGAGAAACCACACATAATAGCTTAGTCTAGACAACGTTTTAAAAGTCTGCCATGCTCAGATGGTGCCCAAATGGATTGCATTACAAAAAAAACCTGCATTATGGAGTACAGTTTTGATGGTTTTGTCTCCTGTCATGATTTTTTTCTCACTTATTTCTATATATTTTTGTCATTGTTGTACATGATGGGAGTAGGGGTTGTGGTTTCAAGTGTGGAGGTCAGGGCTTAACCGTAAATCTCCTGAGTTTCCTGGGTTCCTGTCCTACTTGCTTGTACCAATAGTGTTGATACCAATATAGATGTGAGATGTGTGCTTCAGTATATTGACAGTAATGGTGTGTCTCCATTGACCTGGAGCTGGGAATGACGTCACACTCAAGCTACGCGCGTTCCAGCATAACAAGCAGAAAGCCATTGAGCGAAAACAATTCTATCCCAGTTAATTGTTAGCCATCGTTAGCATTACTCGGTTTTGGCATATACAGACACCCGTAGCAACACATCTACAGATAGCGGGTGGACAGTACTGTGTGTACGACCGATTTAATGAACCACAGATAAGACTTAAGTGTTAATAAACAGTATAAAGCTACAGCTTTCACTTCTGTTGATGAAGACCACAGCCACCCGATTAGGAAGTTGGAAATTCCAACTTCCGAGTTCAAATGGAACTCACCGTGAGCTGCAAGACATGACCTCGTGGTCTGACTGCACTGCTGTGGAGCCTGTGCATGGCCTGGAGACATATCCTTCTCCTCCCCAGGCCTTTTCCCAGCCATTCTCAACCTGGCCAGCAACGCCGAGATCTCCACCAATGCCACGTGCGGCGAGCTCGGGCCTGAGATGTACTGCAAGCTGGTGGAACACGTTCCCGGCCGGCGCATCCGGAACCCACAGTGCCGGATCTGCGACAGCAACAGCACCAACCCCAAAGGTGTGTCATCGATTTTCTCATGGTTTCTTTCATGGGTCGGGCCCCATTTGGAAAAAGACTGTGCTGGTTGAAAAAGTAACATTTCTGCCAGCCCCTGTTTGCTTCTATTAGCAGTCACGCTAACAATGGGTTGGGCGTCAACCTAATGAGTATTTTCAAGCAGAAACACTAAACATTGTGGTGTATAAACAAATGAGATGTTCAGTTTCCCAGTCCTAATGAGCTACATGCTAACGGCTGCCCGGCACCCCCCCAAAAGCAGAGCAACATCCCATCACCCACGCCATCGATGGCACCAACAGCTGGTGGCAGAGTCCAAGCATCAAGAATGGCCGTCAGTACCACTGGGTCACCATCACGCTGGATCTGCGGCAGGTAGGATGGCCGTGGCCTCGCGCTGACACACCCTTACTATTTTGGGTGATTTTATCTGAACCTGCTTGCTGTTTTAAGCTTTAATACAGCTGGGTGTTTCTACTGGAGAAGGGCTTAAGCTCCTTTGGGCTTCCAGAAGCCTCACTCTCTTATCAGATCTGTTCCTGTGCATATTCTGCTGTAGCAGCTGGTTTTCCTTTGTCTGACGAGCTACCAGACAATGGCCTGGGGGCAAGCCTCAGACGGACCCCTCAGTGCGGAAAATACCACCGCCCCCTACATATCCTTAGGTGCAGCTGGTAGTCTGGACTCATGGAAACTCCTCTGTTATAGTATCGTCATCAGTGTTTCACAAGGCGAACACACACCCATCGAGTTTTTACCACCTGCATTTTTTACCCATGTTTGAAGCTGATTTTTGCAAAATGATTCTGACCAATAATATCTCAAGCACTTTACTGCTGGTGCTGTTTTTTTTTTAACACCTCAGAGTTCTTACACCATCGACTATTAATCTAGATGCTCTCTGACGGTGACACTTCCAACTATTTCAGCTTCATTTACTCAGATTATTTAAGTTTTCAAAATGAATTAACATATTTGATCAGTGATGGACCTAGTGCTGGTTAGACATTTGGAAAGACCAGTTTACTAAACTGGTTGCTGTCTCCAGTGTGATCGTTCTGCTTACCACTCAGAGATACAGGAGCTTCTGTGGATCAGAACGAGACGTTCAGAGCTTTAATGGATGTTATGATGCTGCCGCCATTTCTGCCCATTATCCACTATTCTGGGCAACCTTGGTCCCTTTGAAGTCGCTTAATGCGAGCGGCGTGTCCCACCCGGCTGCACCAGCCACGGTGACCGCCAGGCTGTTTGGAGGTTTAGTGTTGAGGCAGGTACATGCCGAGCCTCCGAAGATTGTCTCATCATCACCACTGTGTTAAGGCTGTAAACCTCCCAGCTGGTTAAACAGCAGAAACCTGTAAGGCACATAAACATTACCAGGGGGGGGGGAGCAAATATTTGAACGAGTCATGGGCCAGAATTGGCCTGTGATTCCCTGACCGGTAATTCCCACGTGATTGTTGAACTGGTTACTGTAAACCAGTATACAGGCCTTGGGGTGGGAGAGGGGCCAGAGAGAGAGAGAGCAGGGTGTTTGGCCGTTTGGATACCCCATTCAGAGGGGGGATCTCTCACTGCTCAAGGAGTCTCGGTGATGTCCAGCTGTTAAGATGAAGACATCTTCCTAGATATGCGCCGTGGGTCAAAATCCACCCTCACTCCCGACATACGTGCATAAACGTGCCGCTTTGGTGTTGTAGATTAAATGGAGAGTTATTAAAGAGTGGATTCTTTTATTTGCCCCTGGTACCAGGATTCATTTCCAGATAAGATTTCATTTTGGAGCCTCTTGCTGTAGCCGTGCAGTATGTTTTGGTCTGATAGGATTACAGTTACGGAAGATGAGAAAGGGTTTGTCTGCAGGGTGATTATTTCAAGACTCAACTACATTTTTTTTTTTTGGTTCTTTTAATTTTTAAAAAATCCATCCATCCATCTTCCAGCCCTGGAGGAGTCGGGCTGCAGTGCTTCCCACTGAGCCCTGCGCCGCCCCACCGTTTAAAGACGTTTATCATATACTTCCCGATTAATATATAATTATGTTGTTAATTGCATCTCAGAGCTCCCGGTTGGTAAATTATGGTGCATTAGAGATGTGCCAACAAGCTCACTTTTGCATTTACCTGCAGATGTGAACGTTGCTTAACAATGCTATTGTATGCAGGGGGCTGGCTCTCACTGTCATTGGTACCCCCCCATACATGCCAGTAAGGGTCATTAAAACACATCCGGGGCGGCCCAACATTGGCCAGTGCGGAGACGTGTCTGTACTGAGCTGCATGCTCGCTAATTTGTACCTTCATGTGAACTGGGGCTGCTCCTTGGAGCGGCAAAAGGTAGCGGGGCTGAGGCTGGAGCAATTAAAGGCTGTTGGGTGTTACGGTGGAGGGGCAGCCACTGGTGGGGGGAGGGGGGGGTCGATCGGTGGGACGGGATAAGTGCAGACACAGGCACAACAGCGCTGGTGGTGAATCTTGGTGTATTGGTGCGGTGAGGTGAAATCGGCCCGTCTGTTGTAGGTGTTTACAGCCGCCGGCTTCATCGCGGCTGAATTCTGGTGCTTAATCCTGCCCCGTCCTGGGAAGCGGGGAACCGTGTGACCTGTTTGCTGCGGTCCGGCTTCACACACCATGAACCCTCAAGGGTGACTGTCGGTGGTGTTTCAACGTTGATGGGGGAACGCAACTTCACCGGAAATGAAAGAGTAGAAATTCCCGCCAAGCTCATTAGGAAAGTGTTGCTGGTTCGGCCATTGAAACGTGTGTATCTGTGGAGATCTCCCCTGCTCTAGATGGCTTCCTTACTTTGTTTGGACTGAATTGATCATTCACTTTGAGTTGGCTAATGGCCATATAAGATCCTGAATATAACTGGTGCTCCTGGAAAGAATCAGATAGAAGTCACTCATCTCCACTTGTCCATTGAAATTGAAATGATAGTATCTTCTTCCGTTTCAGTAATTCTCAGCTCTGGCTCTCCGTACCAAAGAAATTCTGACTGATGAGCTGGCGTGTAGCTGAGTGGTGGGTGTTTGTAGGGGAAGCAGTAATGAGCTACCGCATTGTTAGGCTGTATGGTGGTGGGGGAGGGGGGGGTACCAGGCCCAAAAGCCCCCTCACCCAACTGGAAAAATTCCATTATTTTGTACTGAGCCAGCATTTGCCTGATCTTTAAAATCCACGACTGTGGTGTGCATGCCATCTACTGGGGGACAGGGAGCTGGACCCTGTTATGGAGCCCATAGGGAGGCCTAAGATGGCTGTGAAACCAGGAGGTGTAAGACAACACAGCTGGCCCACGGGGAGGGCTCCACTGGGCGGCCCAGAAGCGCTGTTAGCTCCAGGCGCTGTGCATTTGATCTGTCTGGGTGGGCAGGCAGGATGAGTGCTCCAAATGGCGTCCTGTTTGCCCCCCCCCCCACACTTCAGATAATGGACAGGCAGAGTGCCAGAAGAGCCCTGTGTGCGTGACCATTTCCCGATACCTCCACCCATCGCTGTTCGCCTCTTACCCCCCCGTTTCTCTCCTGTGGGTGCCTTGTGAACAGGCTGATATCACTGAGTTCGGTGGGGGCTCCACATCACACATGTGGAATGTGCCACAGCAGGGAGTGGTCTCTCCCTCCCCCGACAGGCGGGCACACTGTGCCCAGACAGGGAAGGTCCCCACAGGATGAGCTGCTCTGTATTCAATCAAACCTGAGGATATCCCAATTTCATACTCAAACTACAGGGCGATCCCAACTCCTTACTCAAACCTGAGGATGTTCCAACTCCATACTCAAACTTCAGGGCAATCCCAACTCCATACTCAAACCTGAGGATATCCCAACTCCATACTCAATCTTCAGGGTGATCCCAACTCCATACTCAAACCTGAGGATGTTCCAACTCCATATTCAAACTTCAGGGCGATCCCAACTCCATACTCAAGCCTGAGGATATCCCAACTCCATACTCAAACTTCAGGGTGATCCCAACTCCATACTCAAACCTGAAGATATCCCAACTCCATACTCAAACTTCAGGGCGTTCCCAATTCCTTACTCAAACGTGAGGGCAATCCCAACTCCACACTCAAACCTGAGGGTTTTCCCAACTCCACCCTCAAACATGCGGGTAATCCCAACATACACAAAATGCAGGGCATCCTTTATTTGGCTGCTCCAAGCTTTTTTGCTTCCTAATGTTTCTGGGATTTCCTAGTTTAGAGTTCCTTTTATTTCAAGTTTACAGCGAAGCCAATACTGATAATTCATCAGCGTACACGTTTGGCCAGCTGCAGACAATGTAAAATAGATGAAACATCATTTTAACTGACTTAATGAAAGAATAAAGGTTCTTCCATGTCCCTGTGGTTGGTATTACAGCCCAGTTCATGGTGCTGTGTTGCTATAACTCCCTCATTAACCCCAGGGCCTGGTTCAAAGCCCAATCCCACCCTCTAATCACCACTTACAAGCCTGAAAGGGTTTTACTGTTCCATCCGGCATGGCTGAATTACCCACGGTGGTTAACAACAGATCCATCACTTTGTCCCACTGCCTTTCTCGATGAGCTGGCGTTCACTGCGCCGCTGTGTGGCAGGTCTTTTCCAACGTGCTGCCGTGCGGCGTTTTGTTCGGCCCACATGCTACGGAATCGCTTCTGCAGTTGCCGGACACCATGACCCCACTGAGGAAGGATCCGCTAGCCTGAGGTGACGTTTATCACCTTCGGTGTGAGCCTGACCCTGGCAGTGAGTGCGATAAACCCAGACGCAGCTTAATGCAGAACAGTATCGATAATCCGAATTGCAGCTATTTTCACGATTCCTGGAAATGATTTATGATTACAAATGCATATGCATTTCAAGAGCCAACAAGGCTCCTCCTTTTTTGTGGCATTATTCCAGTTACATCACAAGAAAGAAATAATATATAATTAGATCAAAATAATTATTTTGTCAGAAGTAGTTTTTGGGAAAGTACAAAACAAGGGCCTGTAATTGTAGTGTTTATAATATACCTGAAAGGACGATTCAGTGGTTTTTTATTTTAATTTTAGCTTCCGACACAAAGTAAATGTACGTTTAAGGCCGCGCAGCGTTGACTTATGGAAAGATTAAAGATTAAACACAGAACAAGGCAAGTTTATGGAGTAAATATTTACCCAGCATGCATTGCTTAGTAACCAACAAACAAAAAGCTAAATAATGTAAATTTTGACAAAATACTGAAAGAAACGTTTTATGAATCAGTGAATACTGATTTGAACTTTGTAGACAGGCGTTTTGACTGCTGACGCCGGTTTCTTTGAAGGTTCTGTTTCCATATGGAAGCGATCAGTGAAAATCCTCCATGTAGAGTTAGTGGGTGATTCTGCCTAGGTTTTCAAGATGTGAATTTATGGCTTTTTCGATAAAGTGATTTTTCTGGCACTAGGATACATTCATTCATTTCACTGCTGAGTTTGATGCATTTCATGCAGTGAGAAATTCGAGCCTCCCCACAAAGGCTTGGAAGTGATTGTCATTCCTCTCATCACAGCCAGCCAGAGCAGGCCTACAGAGGCTGGGCTTGTCTGGAATGCTCGTTGAAACGGAACCCGAGGCTTAGTCAGCACAGTCGCCCCCAGCACTCGGGAAGGAGGGGGGAAGCAGAACTCTGTGGTGCCCTGGTCATAGACCAAATGTCCACATCACATACTGCTGACAGAGTGCAGAGTTGAACAATGCAGCCCCCTCAGATTAGGGTGCAGTGGGCTTAAGTGGATTGGGACTTGTGGGGGTGGGAATTTGGCTCCTGGCTTGCATGGGGGGCTCTCCGGTGTCTGTGAGCATCTACACCAAGGAGCCCCTGGTGTATCACTGAACAGTTCAGGGCCACTTCCTGCCTCGGAGGTATAGGATTCCTATGCAGTATGGGAAAGTACGGAATTTGCTTTTGGTGTTTTCCAAGTCTGGATAAGTATGGAAAAAGGAATGAAACTTGGAAAAAATTTTGGTGTTTCCATGCTATTGTCACAAACTGGCCTACTATGTACAGACGCTCCTCTACTTACGAACTAGTTACGTTCCGAACAGCCCTTTGTAACTTGAAATGTTCGTAAGTCGTTATTCAATATCATTTTAAGGGTATACGCAAGTACAAAGAACTAGGATGCTGGGAGTTCGCACGCTACGCTGCTGCATGGCGGGAGTAGCGGCCAGAAGTCGTACTAGGCTGAATTGGCGTGCAGAAAAAAACATTGATGTTGCGCACAGGAAACAGGAGCCCAACAAACACAATTTGGACTTACAGTCCTCTTCGTTCGTATGTCTGAAAGTATGTAAGTTGAAAGTTCGTAAGCAGAGGAGCGTCTGTATTCTAAAAAAACATCTGAATTTACTTCTTCATGTTTTTGATTAAATCACTGATGTAAGCAGGTTTTCAGCACCAGAATGTGCATAGAGCGGTGCCCCAAACCCAGGTGTGTCTGTGGGGGTCCACACTTGATTAATCTCCAGCAGGAAATATTGATGTAGGCTACCTTACGATTTACAACGTTCACAATGTGGAAATGCATATCTTCACTTGATTGGCAATCCTAAATGTTATAATTGGTTAGCTAAGGATAACAAATGTGAACGGAAATCAAAATGCAAATTACAACCCCATTTCCAAAAAAGTTGGGACATTGTGTAAAATGTAAATAAAACAGAATGCAATGATTTACAAATCATATTAACCCTTATTTAATTGAAAATAGAACAAAGACAACATATCAAACTTAGTAATTTCATTGTTTTATGACAAATGTATGCCCAACTTGAATTTGATTTCAACTACACATTTCAAAACAGTTGGGAAAGGGGCAACGAAAAACTAAAAATGTTGTGTAATGCTAAAGCAAAACAAACTGGTTGAATATCTCATGATTAATTAGGTTAATTGGCATCAGGAGAACGAGATGACAGGGTTGTATGTGTAAACTTGTTTGACGTTTTGAACATGGGGGAGACGGCAGAAGGGATGCCATCTAGGATGCATTTTTCGATCAGTGCAGGGGTTAGATTTTTAATAGTTGCAGTTGCTAGAATTTACATGTATGTAACATGCATGCAACTCACTACATACATGCAACTCAGCTGCATGCCAACTCATCATGCATGTAACATATAGATTTTAAAATGTACTTGCGTCATGAAATGTCAAAATACTTGCAGAGTCTGGAAATGTAACTCTGGAAAGGTATGGAATTTTAAAATGAGAAGTGTGTCAGAAACCTGGGGTGAATCTGGGGGGGTGCAATTGGGACATGCAGTGGCTGAATGTGGCCACCATGCTGGCTTGTATCACCGCCAGTTTCCGGACTTTTCTCCCGTCTCCGTTTCCGCCATCTTACTTGCATCCATGCACTGAGATTAAAAATCGACCCCAGACTTTGGGGTCTTCCACGGTAACAGCCCACATAGCAGCTGGCCCACTGTGAAATCGCCCAGTATGCCAGATGGCCAGTCCAGCCCTGCTTGCATCAGCACGGCCGCAGATTAAATATGAAAGTGTGAGAGACCAGTGATCCCCAGACCAAGGTCACCCCCCCCCCCCACCAGAGAAGGCATCCTTGAGTGACTGTGTCCACACCCATGTGTCCAGGTCTTCCAGGTGGCCTATGTCATCATCAAGGCAGCCAACTCACCACGGCCCGGGAACTGGATCCTGGAGCGCTCTCTGGACGGCATGCAGTACTATCCCTGGCAGTACTATGCCATCAGCGATACTGAGTGCCTGACCCGCTATAACGTCACCCCCCGCATCGGACCCCCCACCTACAAGAGGGATGACGAGGTCATCTGCACCTCCTACTACTCACGCCTGGTCCCACTGGAGCACGGCGAGGTACAACCCGTCCCTGCATGCTGTCATCATGCTGTTATTGAACTGCAAATAGCGCCCCCTGCTGTCATATTAACATAATTACTGTAAATAGCAGGGTTATGCTCCTTTTAAACTGTGTTTAGCCTGTCAGTTCCAGATGGGTGGTGATCCAACACATAGCCACTTTATTGGATACAATTCAGATGTGGAATGAACATAATAGATGTGGATATTGTGAGATCTTTGTGGGCCAATGACTGGGCAGAACCTGGCTCAGCCGGCTTTTGGACGGCATCCTCTAAGCAGCTCTCTTTTCACCCCTGCAGATACACACCTCCCTGGTGAATGGGCGACCCAGTGCCGACGACCTGACCCCTGAACTCCTGGAGTTCACCTCTGCCCGCTACATCCGCCTGCGCCTACAGAGAATCCGCACACTCAATGCCGACCTCATGACCCTCAGCTACCGCGACCCCAAGGAGGTGGATCCGATTGTCACACGGCGGGTACGTGCTGCAGTTCAGGCCCCTCCCACAATGAGGTGCTTCTGGGGACAACAGGAACAAACTCCTGCATATATCACTTGCCATTGGATGCAGAAACATTTTTGTTTGCAATTATATTCAAAGAAAAAGAAGGTTACAGGAAGAAGGCTTAAGACTCGTTTAAAAACTATTGTGATTATATGAATAACATTACTAAATTATTAAACAAAGCACTCTAAACCATAAGCAGCACACTGAAATAGTGTCTGACCTTACGTGCAATACAATAATACTCTGCTGAAGACCAAATAAGGTTACTGGACATGATAAGACAACAAAACTGGTTAGGGAGAAAATGTTGGTCCAGTATAAATACTTTGACAAATATTTCTAGTTATTTTGACCCAGAGGTTTCCTGTCTGCCTTGAATTCTATGACTGCTGCTAATAATTTTGTTTCTGAGCTGAAGGTGAATAATTTGTGTGTCATTTTTCGGTCTTTGAGTGAAAGTTCTGCTCTTCACCGATGGACCTTTTGGTCTGAGAAGTGAGAAGTGCATGGTGGGGGTTCTGCACCTAACCACACGTATCCGTGTCCACAGTATTACTACTCCATCAAAGATATCTCGGTGGGGGGGATGTGCATCTGCTATGGACACGCCCAGAGCTGCCCGTGGGACCCCGTCACTAAGGTACTGTCACCTTGGAAATCACTCTTTGCTAAAACCTTCAGGTACTGCCTGGTTTGACTCTTTGTATGTGTGGCTCAGTGGGTAAGGACATTTTACCTCTGATCGGAACTTTGCAGGTTCAAATCCCACCCAGTGTCACTGTTGGGCCCTTGAGCCCAGTTGCCCTGGGGGCTGTTTGACCTCGCTTTCAGAAAGATGTACACTACCAGTCAAACCACTTTCTACATTTGCGTGTTACTCGCTTTTACTAAAAGTACGCTCAATATTCTTTGCTAACCAATAAATTTACAGTGTGTTCACCGTTTGAGAACCTTTATTTGCAAGAAAATGTCATATCTTTGATTCATCAAAGTAACCTCCTCTAGCAGTTATAATATCAGGGACAATTCAAGACATTCTTTCCACAAGTGACATTAAATGCTTCTCTGTTTCATGGGATGAAAGTTATCTAGTGCATTTGAAGTTAAAGGACAGCCTATAATTTTACTGCGCCATCACCACACAACCAGTTAATAGGATGTCAGACATGCAGTGTTATATACTGTACGCTTTCCGTTATAAAAGAAACTTGTTTTATTTGACTTATATCTGACATATATGTTTTATTTATAGTTGTTCACTCTATTTTTCAATTCTTAACAAGAAATCAGCAGTTTATGAAATAAATGGAAAAGTGGTAAAAACCTGTGGTGTGCAAAACCTTTTGACTGGTTGTGTATGTCGCTTTGGATAAAAGTGTCTTCTAAATACATGTAAAATATTTAATACCAGTGTCAGGATGCCCCTAATGATAGCCCTTTGCCACGTTAAAGCAGGACAGGAGAATAATGACAAAAAAATTGCCTTCAACTGTTGACTTGCACAGTCGCAGATACTCCAGCCTGTGACCACTGGTTTACAGATCCTGTTTCGATTTAATCTGTGTCAATTAGCGGTATTAACGAACCGCAGCTCCTCCGGTTCTTCCACGGCGCACGAGCATGGCTCAGTGGCCTGGCGTTCACCGCGGCGCACGGCCCCCCCCCCCCCCCCCGTGCCCGCCACGTGTTCCCAACCCATGCAGTAAACAGCTTTGGCTGTGCGCGCATCCCAGTGCGTGCCTGTGTCTTCGTCCGTCACGTCTAGCCACGGACGTGTGCGTGCATGCAGGTCTGTGAGCACGAGAGTGGGGGAGCGCTAATTCGCTGGCCCCTAATGGATCCACGGACGGCGGCGGGGGGGGCTGACAGTGCTTTGAGATGGGCCATGACATATCCCCCTGGGTCTGAACAAAACATCCGCTGTTCCCCTTTTCATCCCCGCAGAAGCTGCAGTGCGTATGCGAGCACAATACGTGTGGCGAGAGCTGTAATGAGTGTTGCCCTGGCTACCACCAGGAACCGTGGCAACCTGGAACTCTCTCCGATGGAAACACTTGCGAGAGTAAGTCACGGCGATCCCGAACACGCTGGAGCCTCTTTATCTTCAGCATGCAGTGCAATCAACCTCTAATGTTCCTTTACCTGCACAAAGGGGGTTCGCCTGAGCAAATGAAAAAATGAGAGATAAATACGAATGACAAAGCTGTTGGAAAGTATAATTTAGATAAACTGGCCCTTTAATAAATCAACTAGGTTTAGCACAGGACTTCTAAAACCCATTTTATCTGTATCTGTAAAGGTTGATGCTACTGCTGAGGTACATTAAGAAATGAAGTTTTAAGAACCTTTGTTGGTCTAGATGTGTCTCCTGGGTGTTGACAACGTTTCCGTTCCTGCCCTGTGGTCGACGTCACTTTGTGCTGACCCTGTGACCCTGATGCTCCACAGAGTGTAACTGTCACAACAAGGCGGATGACTGCTACTACAACCAGACGGTGGCTGACCGCAGGATGAGCCTGAACACCCACAGTCACTATTCTGGGGGCGGGGTCTGTCTCGGTTGCCGGCAAAATACGGCAGGAGTGAACTGCGAGACCTGTGCCGATGGCTTCTTCAGACCCCACCTGGTAGGCGCTTGACTCTGTTCCGTGGGTTTAGCCTAAGGCTTCTGTGTCGCACTTTCGAACTACACACGGAGCGGTGGAATGATAAAAACAAAAAATGAATATAACGCACCATTCACTGTCATCGAAGCTGCTGGGTTTCAGAGTTTGCGAGATATAGAATGAACTCTGTATGCCAGTTTTTCCCAATCCGGTCCTCGGGGTCCCATGACCGGTCCATGTTTTTGCTCCTGCAATGTAGGGAGCTGGGAGGGAGCAAAAACATGGACTGTCTGTGGGTCCCCAAGGACCGGATTTGGAAACACCGCTCTATGCATTTAAATGGAATTTTATAGAAATATGCTGGTATGAATGCATGGCTCAGGGTCATCCCAACCATCTACCAGATAAGTGGTCATGGAGGCCATTTGGAATAGATGGATTAGGGTGTCTCAGGCGTAAATCACTTTGTTTATCCTGTGCAGGTTTCCCCCTATGATGACTACCCCTGTGTGGAGTGTCACTGTGATCCCAGCGGGTCACAGAGTCTCAGCTGTGTCAAGGACGACAACCAAGCCAAGGCTGGACAAGGTCAGGGATTTGTCTTGTATGCTTTCACTATACGAGACGTAGGGGATGTAGCCGTGTTGCCCGGGCTTCCGTCCTTGAAGGTGCAGACCCACTCGTCTTTCATTCTGCAGGCCTGTGGCCTGGACAGTGCTTGTGCAGAGAAGGATTCGCAGGCGATCGCTGCGACCGCTGCGCCTTCGGGTACAGGGACTTCCCGGCATGCAGCCGCTGCACCTGCAACTTGGACGGCAGCGTCAACATCGACCCGTGTGAAGAGTGTGTCTGCAAGGTAATGGGTGCTGTAGGGAGGCGGGAGGGAAGACGCGGCTCCTCATGTGACCCCGGGAGGCTGTAATGGGGCTTTGCGATGACTTCCTTAGGAAAACGTCATGGGCATCGACTGCCACGCCTGCAAGTGGGGTTACTACAACCTGCGCGGCAGCAATCCTGAGGGCTGCACCGAGTGTTTCTGCTTCGGCGTGTCGGACGTGTGCGAGAGCATCCCGTGGGCCACCACACAGGTACTGGGGCCTGCTTGGCGATCACGTAACCCAGGGGCCTCATCCTTGGAAGAAAAATACACGTACCATGTCCCTGCAGCTGGTGATCATGGAGGGATGGCATCTTCTGGCTGCGGTCCCCGAGGAGAACAATCACATCAACGTCACAGAAGGTGAAGCCCTCCACTTCCTGTCCACCTGGATTGCTCCCAGTGCATTCTGGGGAAACAAGGTAAAAACCTACTGCTTGGGGTAAAGCTTGAGCACATCCTGGCAGACACACAAATACACAGGTACAGGTACCCCACTCTGAGTGGGGCGCGTAAAATTTAAATTTCTATGACTGTGTTGGGTTAATGGGTCACGGCCTTGACGTGCAACGGAACTGTGTATGTCGGGGAGCCAGGAAATAATTATGATCCGCTTGTCGTAAACGTGCTTAATGTGTATGCACGTTGATCCCCCAGATAATTAATCCAATTTGAACTTGCAATTATACATGACATTTGCTTTGCATATTGAGGGAGGGGTATTATGGGTTATTATTTTTTCTTTTTTGAAGAACGTGACTATCTAGATCAGGGGTGGGCAATCTTATCTGCCACGGGCCAGTGTGTACGCAGGTTTAACCTGTAGGTCAGGTGTTCAAATCCAGGTGTGAGGACTCTTCAGCCAATCAGTCCTCTAATTAGTAATTTAATTAGGGAATAGCAGTAAAAAAACTGCATACACACCGGCCGTTTGCGGATAAGATTGCCCACCCCTGGTCTAGATGATGTAGTTTTTTCTGTTTTTTAGGGATGTGCGTAATAAGCATTCCTAAAATTTTTCTAGTTTTCTACATCCTATGTAACACAGACTTTCTAAGTTTATGTAAA
Source organism: Paramormyrops kingsleyae (assembly GCF_048594095.1). Lineage (NCBI taxonomy): Eukaryota > Metazoa > Chordata > Actinopteri > Osteoglossiformes > Mormyridae > Paramormyrops > Paramormyrops kingsleyae. The sequence goes on along the minus strand of NC_132800.1, from coordinate 40,000,207 downwards.
TCTGAATCCTACAGATGTGTACAGCTGACATTAAAACCGAGATAATTAGCAAGTTTTCCTTTATAAAACATTTTTTTTCACTTCCTGTCCCTGTGACCACTTCCTGTCCTTGTGACCACCGTGGGTCCACCTCTCCTTCCCACTCCAAGCTGACTGCTTATGGTGGCTTGCTGAACTACACGGTTTCCTACGACGTTCCCGTGAGTGGTATACAGAAGCCTCTCCTGGCTCAATTTGATGTCATCATCGAGGTACGCCATATTCATTTATACCTCTGAAATTCTGACCACTAACAAATTTTAAATATATTGGGCAATTTCATATTTTTAGTTAGTAGAAAGTTCCTTTCCAGTGTCCCATCTGAGTAGATCATAGACAGTCCCATTCCCAATAACTATCCAGGCCACGAGAACTAAATATTGTAAACGACTCCAAAACCTTGGTTTATTCTCCTTGAGCACAAACGCTTGTCAGTGGTTGAGTCTAGCTGACTGTCAGCTCGCCGGCGCCCCCAGGGGAATGGGAGGACTCTCCGGCAGGCAGCCACTCAGGAGGTGCTGCTGATGCCCACCATGGAGCGGAGCGTCACCATGGAGGTGCTGCCACAGCACTTTGTGGGCCTCCAGGGGGGCAGAGCTGCCGAGAGGGACGAGCTGATGACGGTCCTGGAGGATGTTTCTGGGCTGCGGGTGCGGGGACGCTTCAACGGCAGTACGGAGGGGACCGTGAGGTGAGACCCAAAAGGAGCCCATTTCAGTGACTGGTTTACGGCTGTTTCTTTTATGAGCCTCTGTAGGCTTGTTTCACGGTTCTTTCAGAAGACTCATTTCATGGCCTGTGTCTCCTGCTCATTTCATATCTTTGGTGAGGGTCTTTTATAGCTGGTGTACAGGAGTCATTAAACCTCGCAGCTACTCTGCGGGTTTGATTTCATAGCCTAGGCGCCTGCCTCGCTTTGGCTTCTTCACAGTGTTGCTCCCATCCTTTCTGTTCCATTGGTTTCATTTAATTGAAAAGGACCCACAGAGCTGGGAGACCAATCTGTCTACACTCAGCCTGTTCAATTTCAGCTGGCCTTTTATTATTATTATTTTTTTTTTTAAGTTTGTGTTTCCCCTCCCATCCAGACTCGCCACTGTGTCCCTCGACATAGCTGATCCAATCAGCACTAGGCCTCACGCCGCTGGTGACGTAGAACAGTGTGAGTGTCCGTGGGGCTACACCGGGACGTCCTGTGAGGTAAGACCCAGCTTTCTTTTCCCCCGACTTTGACTGACATCTGTCTTGGCCAATCCAGTGTCACCCTTTAATCCAATCCATGCTGTCACTCTAGTTGTATGTTTGAACTGAAAGACACTGTACTAATAATTATGAGATATGTATTGATAAATGAACCTACAAGATGACTCATATTTGAGTAAACAAATAGTGCTCTGGCAGTTATTGTTAGCAACATTTAGAAAATCTTAAGATTAATGTCAGAGAAGTTTGCCTTTTTTTAAATTCAGCTTTTTTCTCATTCAGGACTGCACCATTGGATTTTATCGTGTGGGGGGGATCCTGTTTGGCGGCAATTGCCTGCAGTGTGAATGCAATGATCACTCTTCCCAGTGCGACTCCAACGGCATCTGTTTGGTACGATCCCACCCATAAACAAGCAGCTAAACACCATATTTAAAGACCAAGGGAGGGTACTCTTCTCCTAGATCTGCTCATCCCACCTCTGCCTCATGATCTAGCTGGGGCTGCCGCACCATGTGTAAATCATTCAGTTAAAACTAGCCTGTAACTCCTTTTGTTGATGATAAGACGATGTTGATCTGAATCAGGCAGATCATGAAATATCTGCTCCCGTGGCGCCTGTGTGGCTCCTTCCCATCCCCTTCGGTCGACTCTCCTTAAACATGTCGCTATGGTGCAGATGGAAGCCAGAGGTCTATGTGAGAGGATGTCAGAGATACGCCCTGACTGTAAATCTTCCCCAGGGCTGTGATCACAACACCACTGGGCCTCACTGTGAACAGTGCCTGCCTGGTTTCTATGGAGACCCATCCCAGGGCACTCCGGACGACTGCCAGAGATGTGCCTGCCCGCTTACCGTGGTGTCGAACAAGTAGGTCTCTCCCCCAGGCTCTCAGGAGCTGGCATGTTAGCCAGCCACTGTTAACCTTTTCCATTGTGGAGGCTAATATCGGTTACATGAGGAGCAGACTAGAGTCTGTGTAGGTGTTAGTATTTCTGTAGAGGTATGGGTTTGCACTGGCTGCCAAATTGCACTGGAACCAAGTGCTGGATTTGGGTTCGATTCCTGCCCTGGATCTGTGTGTGAACTGGTATGCCCACAGTGTTTGAGTGTGTGCTTTCTGATGGCCTGCAAATGGATGGACATGGTAAATCCACTGGGCCATTAAATGCAGCAAAATATACACTATATTCAAAAAGGTTCAAACTCAGTATTGTAAAGGTGAAGTGAAAGCGTACAGCCTGTGTGTGTGGTTATGCTTCTGTATTTCGTCATTACACTCTCCCCACAGCCAGTTAATGCTGAGCATTACGCTTCCAGTTTCAGCCCCACGTGCCACCTGGGGCAGCCTGGTGAAGTGATCTGTGACCAGTGCCAGCAGGGCTACACGGGAACCCGCTGTGACAGGTATGCAGGCACACGGACCACACGCACACGCCAGCAGTCACAGACACACTCTCGCACGCACGCCGGAACAAGTGCGCAGGGAAAGGCTCCTTTCATCGATCGAGACGTGCAGAGGTGGCATATCTCTGTAGCCATGCTGTCATCGTAACATAAGATAAGAGCCCAGAACTATAATCGCAAGTAGTTTCAATCTTTTCGTCTTTAAATCCAATAATTCAGGCCAGATCATTCTCTGCAGGAAGGTTTTATCGCCTGTCGTTGAGCCGTGGGACCGAAATATAAGAAATCTGAGATGCAGGACGTGGGAAATATTTATGGCCTGTGTGTCCCAGGTGTGCCAACGGTTACTATGGAAACCCTTCGGTGCCAGGCCAGGGGTGTCGGCTTTGTGACTGCAACGGCAACGTTGACCCGCTTCAGCCAGGCCACTGTGACCCCGTGAGCGGGGAGTGCCTAAACTGCACGGGCCACACCATGGGCCGGCACTGCGAGCACTGTCAGGAGGGTTACTACGGCGATGCCATCAGGGCCAAGGACTGTCAGAGTAAGTCTGGGCAATGTGCCCTAACCCACAATCCCCCAGTCAGTGCATTACGACACCGTTTTTCACTTGGAGTGTGTACAATATCCGTAGTTGAAGTGTGAGGGATAACAGCAGAGAGAAAGACCAGCAGAAATGCAAAATCCTTTACGTACAATGTGGCAGAATCACTGAAATCATGCGCAAGTCCCTGATTACATGCATACCAAGTAAGATGATTAATGAAACTGCAGTCATTCAAGTCTGAAACTTCCCATTAATCACATAAATATTAAGCGAATAGTTATTATATTAATCATCTAATGGTAAGAAAAGTAAACTGGAAGTTTGAGTTAGGGTCACTGATTATCTACTGGGTGACAGATTCCCTGCTGGGGCGCGGAGGATAAGGAGGTTGATTTGTAACTGGGGATTTTTTTGGGGACAGCTCACACTGACCTTGTGGGCCTGAATAATCCTCTTTATATCCAAATTCCAGTGCCCCCTCCCAAGCTCCCCATTCAGTTGCTGGGAGGCCCCTTTTTAGTTTGTGTAAATGGCTTTAGGAATGTCAGATCTACACGGTCATGTTGACAATCCTACAAAGACCCGGAACATTCCAACAGCTTGGCAGTGCGGCTTCATGTCAATATGTAGCTCTAGTAATACAGTAAAATAAACTGACATCTTTTAGATAACTCTGATAAAAATTCTCAGTTCTTTTTAACACATCTTAAGTGATCAGCGTATTAATTCAATAAATAGCCGTTTTATTCAACTGACTCATTTCTATTTCAGTTTAGCTGTTTCCGATGTAATGTTTTACTGACATCTAGTGTAAAATGAGAGAGCAGCACCCTTTCATGTTGTGCTGGCATACTGAACACCCTAGAACATTCTGAGCTGTGTTAGATAAATGAATGAAGACAGCGCGGACACCACTGTGTAACGGCAATGTGACAATCCTTGGTAAGGTACTACTACTGTGGTCTGGAATTACTGTGGTCTGGAAGCTTCTGTCTATAAGCATGGATTCTTTAATGAGTATCGGAACTGCAGTCTGGACAGGAGTACCAGAGTCGATATGTGATACGAAGCCAAATTGGTTAATCCTGTTGTGTGTTATCTGTGTTCCCCTTGTCTATGTGTGTGCACACGCACGCCCCAGTCTGCCGCTGCCATAGAAACGGGTCCCGTTCCAGCATCTGTGATGTGAGGACGGGACAGTGTGACTGCAAGCCCAACACACGGGGAGTGAGCTGTGAGCAGTGTGAGGTAGGTGCAGGCCTTGCCCTCGTGTCGTCCCTTTAATGAGCCGCATGTCTCCCTCTGATACGCCCCCCAGTCCCTGACACTAGCCCCCGGGCAGCGGGATGCTGTCCCTGCCTCGGCATCTTTACTCGTCTCCCCCCCCGGGTGACTCTGGCTGGCGGTAACTGCCAGCGGATGTCTTCATAATTCATAACCCACCCCCACTCCCCCTCCAGCTGTCTCTCCGTGCGTAGATGGAGGGGGTACGTGTGAGCGATGAGGCTGCAGTCGAGGCTGCTTGTCCCGGGTTTGGCCACGAAGCAGATATGCCTCAGACCCCCATCCAGATGTTCTGGCCCGGCCCACAAGCCACTGGCAGCTTTAGTGCTATTGCCTGACAGAAAGGCATCACTGCTGCCCCCCCCATCCCCAACTGGTTTTGCTCCCTATTGCTAATGATGGGGGTGGCTGGGGGGGTTAATGCTGTTTCCTCACCCCGGAGGGTGTCTGCGTCAGCCCTCTGTCTGCCTTAGCTGAGGCTTTAGGTTACTGCCTTCCCAGAATTGCCACCTTGCCTATCGCCTCCCCGCGGCAGGTGGCTCGATGATTTATGTGATCAAACTCCTGCCTTCTTACAGCCCGAACGGGCTCGCACTTCCCATAATCCTCAGCTTCAGACTACAGATTATTGTGACAGGAGGGAACTTTAACAGCGGTGTTCAGAGCTGAGTCTTCTTTCTGCAAAGGTGATAATGACATGGAGCCCGAGAATCGCATGGGGACAGTGACCACTGGTCTTGAAACACTGGCGAGTTTATGTCACCATGGCGACACTCTTCGGTAAGGGACCGGAGTGTGCCGCCGTGGGGTGACTGGCCTATGACTGCTCGGTGTGTCTTACAGCCGGGGTACTATGGCCTCCGCCATGAGCTGGGCTGTGTGCAGTGCAACTGCAGTGAGGCAGGGGCGCTCTCTAGGGAATGCGACGAGGGAGGCCGGTGCCAGTGTGTCCCAGGAGTGGCCGGGGACAAATGTGACCACTGCCAGCACGGATATTACGGGTTTCGCAATGGCAGCTGCACAGGTAAGGCGTCATCACCCTGGCGCTCCGTGGAAGGGAGTTGACCTTTGACCCCAGCACCCCTAGTGGCTTCACTCACCCCGGTGTGTGTGTGTGTGTCGCTCTTCCTGGACAGAATGTAACTGCGCATACACCCATGGAAACTGTGACCAGGAGACGGGTGAGTGCATCTGTCCCCCCCACACTATGGGGGAGAAGTGTGAGTATTGTGAGAAGGACCACTGGGGGCACAACTCGGTGACAGGCTGCAAGGTGAGTTCCCCCTGGTGCAACGTGTTCAACTACCCAAGGTTGTCTGTTGGTCACCTGGTCTAAATGAGATGCTATATTTGTAATGCCTAAAATCAGGAGAGATGGGGATTCATCTGATTTTAACAGAAGGCATTTCACACTGATGAATCTACCTTAGTTTATCAGTTTTAAGTGTTCACAGAATGCATCTAACACATTGTTTTGAGATTCGCTGCATATTCCCAAGATGCCCTGTCACTTGTATCCCCAGCCATGCTCCTGTCACTTGGATGGCTCCTCTGGCTCCCAATGTGACCTCGCCAGCGGTCACTGCCCCTGCAAGGCACAGTTTTCCGGCGATCGGTGTGACCGCTGTGCCATGGGCTTCAAGGCCTTCCCAGAATGCACTGCATGCAACTGCAACATCAACGGCACCCATGAGAAGTACTGTGACCTAGAGCTGGGAGTCTGCAGCTGTGAAGAGCAGGGAAAATGTGTCTGCAAGGTTCTGACCTCTTCAGAATTGTTATAATGGGGGGGGGGGGGTGACCGTGTCCATCCCGGGGGGACTATATCCATGCTGGGGGTTTTTGTCCCTTTTGTGTTATGAGGCAGCATCCATGTTTGTGTTTGTGTCGGTCAGTAGTCGCCTCCATATTACTGTGGTTCTGTCTCTGAGTCATGTGACTCGTGTCCTTGACCGTCAAGCGTGGCTGTGTTTCCAGGACAATGTGGGAGGTGCAGGCTGCGACGAGTGCAAGCAGGGCACCTTCGGGCTATCAGGTGACAGTCCTGCTGGCTGTAGCCCCTGTTTCTGTTTCGGGGTGTCTTCTGACTGCGAGGAACTCGGAGGGCTGCTCAGAGTCCCTGTGAGTAGAACAACACCCCTCACCCACACTGGGGTGAGCAGACACTCCCTCCCACGCAAAACAATCTCAAGACTAAGACTGAATTATAGTCTGAAAGTTCAGAGACAGGTCACTTTTTCGTTAAGGATGAGCAACAACTCAGTCCTCATTATTACATGCTCTGTATTAATGATTTAATGAGATTACATTCAACTGAATGCAATTAGTATTTCGAATAACATGTAAACACTTGGCTCAGTAGGGTGGCCATCTGTTCTGAACTAATGATGTGGCAGGGCCACATTCGTACTAATTTATCTACACTCAAGGTCACAGTCTTCTAGCGGTTAACCCAAATAGAACAAGTGGGCTTTGCCGCCAAGAAACCTGGAGGACACAGAACACTTAGCGAATGCACGTTATTCCAAAGCCAAAATCAGATGTTGGTACTCGCGGGAAGCACCCCACAGCCAGGGAGACTTGAAAGTTTTCCCAGCTACATGGAGCGGTTTTCCCAAGTTTAGGAATGAGACAAGTGGGTTTGCAAAAAAGCCACCATTCAGCAGGCAGGGCAGCAATGCATTTTGGGATCGATCCGTGTGCAAATTGTATCCGTTCGCGCTTGGTTCACCTTTGATAAATGTCTGCGTAGGCAGTGTTGGGGAAATTACTCACAAAAGTAATCTATTACAGACAGAGGTGGGAAAGTTCAGGTCCAGAAAGTATAAATCCAGACCAAGGATTTTAGTCAATCAACCAGTTGAGTATAAGGAGTCACATTCACAGAGTACTCAACTGGCTGGCTGAAACGAAACCTTGGTGTGGATTTATACTTTCCCACCTAATGGATTACTTTTGTGAGTAACTTCCCCAGCACTGAGTGTAAGTCACTGTTTGCCTATCTGTCTGATCTTCCTGTCCGTGTCAGGTACCACTGGGAGCTGGGACAGAAAGGCTGCGGTTGGTCAGTCAGAGCAATCTGACGGGCACCCTGGAAGGGGTCTTCCTGCAAGATGCAGAAACGATGATGGACACCAGCCTGGTCCAAAGTTCCTCACTGGCTGGGCCATACTACTGGAGACTCCCTGATCGCTTCCAAGGCAACAAGGCAAATGCTCATGGGGGAGGGGCAGTCACCTGTTACACTGCACCAGATCCACTGATATCACAGAACTGCACTTTCAGTGATATATATCTGATGTCACTCACTGTCGTCCATATTCTATTCTGCTCCATAACAGATTCTGTCCTATGGTGGGATGTTGAGGTATTCTGCGGCGTTCTTTGCTCTCGATGGATCCGGGCTGGCCAACAACGAGCCACAGGTTATAATCCGAGGAGGTCGCCTGAAGAAACTGGTTATCTATCTGGACCAGGCTGCACCGAGGAATGGCGTGTGGACCAGCCAAGAGATCCCACTGACTGAGGTGAGAGGCCTACACTCGTCTGGCATTAATACCTGGACATTATTAAAAATCGATTGGAATCGTTGTTTTATATTTTCCCAAAGAAATGGCTCTGAAGGTTGGGGGTTTGTGTGCTGGAGCTCAGTGAAATTAAAAGAAAATTAAAAATTGAGGTGAACTCACCGAGGTGGGCTGCTAATACCTCATCTTAGTAACCAATGTCTTACTTCTTCACAGCACAAATGGAAATACTTCAACTCTGTGTCCGAACAAGCCGTCACACACTCGGACTTCATGTCCGTCTTGAGCAGCATTGAGAACATCATCATCAAAGCCTCTTACGGCAGCGGGATGCAGCAGAGCAGGTGAGCGGCAGGGCTTCGAGACTGACCCTTCACAGAAGGCCATGCATCCCGCTCGTCCGTTAATTGCGGGTTTCTGTGTCTGTGGTACTGTGGCGCAGGATATCAAATATCTCCATGGACACGGCAGTGGAGGTGGATGAGGTGCCGGCTGGTGGCACACTGGCCCGCCTTGTGGAGGTGTGCGAGTGCCCCAGGGGTTACGCAGGCCTGTCCTGCCAGGTGAGTGCAGTGCAGTCCGTGGGCAGAACAAACCATTAATCTGATACAATGCAAATTCTAGCCATTCTAGCCAAGGGATTTGAACCCACAACCTTCCAGATATGGATTCCTAACAAATGCATACCCTTAATCTGTAAACTGATCTGTGCTATAATTAAAATTGTACCGACATTTTTAATTATGTCTTTTACTGTGCACTAATGCATCCTTTTGCCCTCCTCCACGCTGTCTGCCTCACAGCTTTGCTTTTGCACCCATGCTCTTTCAGGAATGTGCCCCCGGGTATTTCAGACAGCCCGTAACTGAGCTGAACCTCAGAGGCCAGAGGCCCCTCATCCAGGCCTGCATTCCCTGCCAGTGCAACAACCACAGCCTGTCCTGTGACCTGGACACTGGGAAATGCCAGGTAGGGCCCCTCCCTACACCCTGGAGCACCTGCCCAGTCACAGCACCCAGCCTAAAGTCCCATCCACACAGTCTTTCTACACGCCATCAGCATTACAGGATCACGCTGTAGTTCACTCTGAGCACGATTCTCTTATCAAACCAGGGCTGTCAGCACAACACCGTGGGCGACCACTGCAACCTATGTGCCCCAGGGTATTATGGGAAGGTGAACGGCTCCATCAGCGACTGCTCACTGTGCGCATGCCCCCGTGGGAACAAAAATAGGTACGGGGCTGTCTTTTCACCATCTGGTTTTTAAGAATATGTATTTGAGACCTTCCTGCTGTTCTTCAGTAAGGTTTTGAAACATTTTGGGATGCCAGCAGTGAGGACCCTTTTCATTTACACACGTTCACAAATCTTGCTGCCTTTACAGATAAAAGCAGACTCTCTGCTTGATTCACTGGGGGAAAGGATGTGTCCCTGTGTGTTTGTTGGGCCTGAGTCTTGTATTTTGTTTCAGTTTCAGCCCTACCTGTGTTCTCGAAGGCGCCGGTGACTTCCGCTGTGATGCCTGCCAACCAGGATATGAAGGACAGTACTGTGAGAGGTAGAAACCTCATCTCCAACATTGAGTTATAGTCTGTCTTCTTGACTGCTCCCAGGCATTCTGGAAGCTTCTAGCTCATAGAACAGGTGTGTTTCTTTTGGAACAGACTGCTGTTAACACCTATTACTTTTAGTGTGATACATTGGTCCCAGGATTTGAAGGCCTAAATGCATTCAGGTTCTTCATAGCCCAGATGCAGGCAGTGCTTAATTCCAAGAACTTTCCAGATGAAAGCATCAGCAACTCTGCTCAGTGGTTGTATGTTGCCTTTGGAGTCCTGAGATTTATGCCCCCCCCCCCCCCCTCAACTTTCAGGTGCTCGGTGGGTTACTATGGCAACCCCTCGGACCCTGACGGCCAGTGCAAGGTGTGCCGTTGCAATCCATCTGGTTCGTTGCACTTCCGCTGCGACAGCCAGACGGGACGCTGCGAGTGCAAGCCGGGTGTGCGGGGTGACCAGTGTGAGGAGTGCGACGCGAGGCACGTCCTGCAGGAGGGCCAGTGCATCTGTAGGTGTTCCTGTGTCGCTGGGCTTGCCCTTAACCAACAGCCATCCATAGCCAGCCGTAGGCTTCAAATCTCACGTTCATACATCCATCTGTCCTTTTTTAGCCGAGAGATCCATACATACAAGTACCTTAAATAAGTGTGCAGCCATTCTACCAGCTGTGTGTACAATACTGATGGCTTACTTAGCATCTTCATATTAAAACCTGTTCTGTTCTAGTGACTCATTGTCCCTCTTTCAAGGCGACACTGACCTCCTTCACAAACACAAATTAACTGATTTGTTCTTGTGGCCGTGTGATTAATGCAGACCTGTAGAAATGTCAATAACTTGGCTGTGTAGCATGTAAGTGGACACAGGGTAGCCACTGGTACATATTAAATGGCTTTGTTTTCTCCTCCAACCCCAGCCTGTGATGACCAGTGTACAGGTGTGCTGCTAAACGACCTGGATGCACTGGAACAATTCCTCCCCTCAATTAACCTCACCGGAGCCATTTTAGCACCTTACAGCAAACTTTTCTCACTCGAGAATGCCACCAGTGACATCAAGGTGAGAATCACGTGAACCTTCACCAGGGGGCAGCAGAGAATCGACACTCAATCTTGGACGGTTACACAGCAGTAGCTACCTCTGCCATTAACATCAAACATTATACCAATAAATATTTCTGTACAAGCATTAGACTTATGAAGTATGAAGGGGACACCACACTTATGGTAGGGCTTGCTTCCAATGAAGTATGATAAAATAAAACTGATCAGTAACCTGACAAGCACAAGATACCTGACTGCCATCTTATATCAATTTACTCCTGACAATTTCCTGTGGGTTCAGCCCTGAATGGTTGTCTCTGCATTCCAGGTTCTGCTTTCCAAGAAGAAGAACACAACCACTTCTTTTAAAACGACCGATGAGAGTTTGACAGAGCTTTACAAAGATGTTGACCAGCTGCAGAAAAAGGTACATCTTGGTACCTCTTCGCTTGAAGAGTATGGATGCTGCTTAGCTGAGGATGATGACTGATATGGGTTCAGGAGAAAAGTCATCGGTAAAGTTTTCCCATCATAACAACCCATTCTCTCTCATCTGCCAGGCCAACCAGCTGTTTGCCAGTGGTGGAGATCTAGCCCACTCTACTGAACAAAAGCTCACCAAGGGGAATGAGCTACTGGAATTCATTACTAAGATGCAGTCCTCTGTTCAAGGTAGTTATAACAGCATATCCTGTTTGTCGCATCCTTCGCAATAAAGAGAAATGCCGGCATGACTTGTTGATGTTTACATATACATAATATATGGGACGACACCTCCTCAAACAACAGTGCAATTGTTTTATTTTCAGCTCTGGAAAGAACAGCTGGCAGCATGAATGAGACATGGGATGACGAGTTAGATACCACTGACAGCTCTGAACTCATGGAGCAGATTTCAGCCATGCTGGACATGATAAGGAACGTGGACTTTGAGAACAGGAACATCACAGCCTCCAGTGAGTTGATGTAAGTTTGCCGAACGGATGGAGTTACCCTGTTGAATGGTTTTCTTCTGGCCTTTTAACGTCACATGCATGTTTAGAACCAAAAATGGAGTATTAGTATTGTTTTATTAAAGCTGGCTCTTCAAATTTGCCCCTCGATTCCAAATCCAGGCCTTGTTTTCAGTTCTCCCAGGTAGTTAGCTTAATAATTGCTGATTCTGATTGGCTACAGGTAAAGGAAGGCTGGAAAATCAGAACTGCATGGCCCCTAAGGACTGTGGTTTGAATAGCCTTGAACTATAGTGATTGGTAGTTCAGTCACCTACATTATTAAATTACATATTTTATCAATATTCTCTTCTCATGATATGGTGTGTAGAAGATGGTAATACCTGCTTCTGTGTGGACCTTTTGCAGGTCTGCAACGAACACACTTCAGCAGGTCCTAAAGGCATTCCATGGGCCCCATGAAGCTGCTGAGACACTGGCTAAAACCATCAATGCCACGCTGTCTAAGCATCATTACCAGCTGCAGGACATGACGGAACTGTTGACTGAAGCTCAGGCTAATAACAACCTCACCTTCCATCTGCTGGATTGCGCCTCCACCAGGCTGGCTGGCTTCCTGGTGAGTTTGATCACCTCCTCCCATGAGACTTGGCCCTCACTGACGATGCAGTCATTGACTGTCCTCGCTCCCCACCTAACCATCTCCCCCTCCCCGTGCATCAGGATTTGAGGAGGAACGTCAGCAGTGATCACCAACATGCTGAGGCAGAACTAGGAGAAGCTCTGACTGTACAAGTCGATGCCCTCAGTATGGTGGATGACATGGTCAACTCCACGTCTGTAAGATCATTTCTGCATAACTTTCTGATAACAGCTGCAGATGGTCAGCCGTATGATTTCATAAGTGCATCTGTTTAATGCCCATATGGCAGCTTGCATTGCCATTTTAACATTTATCAGTTTTATAAATGCAGTATGCGCTACTCCTCGTGTGACATTTTTTGTGTGTTCTGTGGTTCCGTAGCTGTTAGAATGGTCCCGGGATGAGCTGGAATTGTGGAACCCCAATCTGAGGAAGCAGGTGGACACCTTGGTGATGCAGATGAAGAAGAGGGAGGCCCTGAGTCTGGTGTACAGAGCAGAGGACTATGCTCAGGAGCTAAGCAGAAAAGCCCAGGCTTTGCAGAGGTACTTGTTCCTTCTCCTTCCATACCATGAAAAAGCACAGGGAACATCATAGCTCAGCCAGCACGGTGTGACACCTGCAAACCATCCTCTTCAGCAACCTTTCAGGTGTTAGGAATGTCACCTTGAATGCCACAAACACCGTCCTGACCAACCACAAAATCCAGTCCGTCACTGAGGAGGCAAGGAGCCTTGCAGAGTCAGCCAACCTGACCGCCTCCGCCGCCCTTAACCTGGTGAGTGAAATACAAGCCGCTGCAGTCATTATTTGTCCAGTCATTCCTGACAGATGGCTGTACCTCTAGCCTGACCTTTCTATGGTTACAAAACTGAAGAAAGCGGAATTATAATTATTCAGTACTGCATTAATTGGGTTCACTTTCATACTGTACAGACAAACGAATGGCTGGATGTCTTGCAAATTATGGTAAAGTGTATAAAAAATATGGCTTAAAAAATTGCATTCTGAGCTGTGTGTCTTTGCTTTTCCCCGCCTTGGCTGTAGACCCTGTCAGCTGGGAGGTCTGTGATGGAATTGACCTCCTTGGCTGTCCAACACAGCACCAAAATACTAGATGAGAGCACCTCACTGAACAGTGAGGCAGCCCGTAAGTGGAAGATACTAGCTGCATGTGCAGATGCACGCGCACACACACACACACACACACACACACACACACACACGCACACACACACACACACACACACACACACACACAGCTTTGTAAGACTCTCCATTCATTTCTATGGGAAATACTCATTTTCTATGGGGAAAAATCCCAACATGACGATCTTAACCCCTACCCATCTCTACCCTTAACCATAAGTAACCAACCCAAATACAAGACTTTTGGCATTTTTACTTTTTTGATTAGATTCACAGATTTTTATAAAACTGAGGTTATCCAAAAGATGTCCCAAAAGTAGGGAAATTTAAGGTTTTACTACACTTTGGGGACAATTTGGTCCTAAAATGTGATCTATGCAAACCCACACACACACATATGTTGGCTTACCTATCTAAATGGGGACCTTCCATTCATTTCTGTGGGGAAAACCCTAATCCCAATCACGGCACCCTTAACCCCTACCCAGCCCCCATTTTGGAATTTTTAGTTTTTTGATTGGTCCTCACAATGTAATGTATATCTGGCCCACACACACACACACACACACACACACAAGATATTGACAAGTATGGCTTTGCTGTCTATGGGTCTAATTTATTTAAGGCCATGTGGAGGTAATATGTCTGATCTATTTACAGAGTAAAATTAGTTTAGGATTTATGAGAATGCCATCTTGTTTATTAATACTATAGTATGCTTGTACTTGCAGATACTAGCTAGCATGCTGCTTTGCAGGCATTCTATGTTGTTAAATTGGTACATAAGTACATGGACGTGATACCATTGAGAGTCAACATGTGCGTCTAACTGTGAGAACAGGAGCTTCCAGGAACCTAACCCAGGCGAGAATGAATCAAGATGTTGTACTTGAGGGCTTACGCAACATCAGCGTGCGACTTCCGGAACGTCTGCAAACGCTGAGGGCCGTAGGTGATGGTAAGATTGTATTCTGCCTGCTGTCCATTGGGTGGGTTTCACTACGTGCCATAAACCCTGTCGCGCTGTCCGCTTTTTTTCCAGGGACCAGAGAAGAGATTCAGGGAGCCAAGGAGCACGCTAACAGGGCTAGCACCACACTGTTATCTACCCTGCGACAGCTGGAAGACTTCAACCAGCTCGTGGAGGAATGGTCTCTGGTTATGGCTCGTGCCAACAGCAGTGTGATGAGCACCAACGAGCTTGTCAGCGACTCAGAAAGGACCGGTAAGGACACAACAGAGTTTTGTCATGGTGCTGCCCTCTGTCTTCCACATATAGTATTTACACAGTGTAACATTTGGGGCTGTGGAGGACAACCACCTGGCAGCTATTCTGGAACTGTGTGCAGTGAGGTGTGAGGTGTGTCCAGTGAAATTTGTCCAATACAGAAACCTGCATAGGAAGTGCCTTGTTCAGTGATGTGGGGACAGCTCCACAAGCTGCAGACAAACCCTGTCAAAAACAATGCCTTCATTTGGAGAAGATTTTCATTGCTTGATCATTGCTCCCTTCCTCCAGCAAGGGCCGCCGAGGACAAGCTGAGGGAGATGGAGAAGAGGACAGAATACCTGTTCGGTCGCCTCAGACCCTTGAAGACCTTGGGGGAGAACTTGAGCAGGAACCTGTCTGAGATCAGGGAACTGATCAGCCAGGCGCGCAAGCAAGCCGCTTCGGTCTGTGGTCTGCTGTTGGTCTTCCATTCATCATCAATGTGCTCTGATTGTTGTGTCTATAGTCACAGAGAATTGGGTTCAGCTGTCTGCCACTGGCATTTATTTGCTTGATATTTACATTATTTAGCAGATGCATTTGTACAAAGTGATGCACAAGTTAGGTAGATAATACATTACAGATTTACTTGAGGGAAGGGTGATGTCCACGTTTGCCAGCTGCTGCAAGTATTTTCATCAACTAAAACAAAAATCACATAATCATCCCTCATAATGGAAGTAAGCATCCTTTAGAGAAATTGACATTGTTTTGTTTACCTCAGAACTTTGCTTAGATTGCTTCTGGATATGAGTCACATTCCTCTAGGCTTTTATCCTCCCCCCCCCCCTCCAAACTGGTATTTAACTTGTAATCTTGGGGGGAGGGGGGGTGTTCAGATGTATGTCATGGAACAGAATTAGTAGTGACAGCGTGTGTCGAAGAGGGTTAGCAGGTTGCTCACTTCCCAATTCCCCTGTCCCATAGATCAAAGTAGCAGTGTCAGCGGATGGAGATTGCGTGAGGGCCTACAGCCCAGAGGTGTCTTCCAGCAACTTCAACACCCTGTCGATGACAGTGAAGACGAGTGAACCAGACAACCTGCTCTTCTACATGGGTAGCAGCTCCAGTGTACGTGAGGAATACTCTGTGGATGAATCCCATGGGCCTTTTGTACTTGGTCCCAAAACACAAACTGTCCTTCTTTGATTGTATCTGTATGTATATATAATATAAGGTCATTGATTGACCATCACAGGTGGACTTTTTGGCCCTGGAGATGCGCCGTGGAAAGGTAGCCTTCCTGTGGGATGCTGGCTCAGGTCATGCCAAGCTGGAATACACAGAGATCACGATCAATAACAACAAGTGGCACCAGATCCATGCCACCAGGTGAACATCCGAGAAGTATCTGATATCTAACAAAACACAATGGGTGTGTCCGAAATCGCGCACTTACATCAGTGCACTGAGATATAGTGCATAGTGCGCACTACGCACTTCCTTCTGTAGTGCACACTACCATGGGAAAGGGCTGTCCTAAATGGAACACTAACGTTTTGCACTTACCGGAAGTGACGGACTAGCATTTGATCGCGATTCTCCAGCGCGCCAAAATATCTGCTGTGTTTTGTTTACAATGAATTTGCGTGTATATAACCTATGTACGACAGGCTAAAAAACAGCTAACATTTACGTGTATCTATAACTGCTGTCAGAGAGTGACAGGCTACACATCAGTATACATCAGTAAAATAATTTTATTAACGTTACTTAGATTTATATGAAGCAGTTGCCTCCGCTTGGGCTTACGTGTCTGTGTTGTTGTCTGCCTTAATTCAACTCTGAAAACTTGCCGAAAGTCCCTCCCCTTCCGCTACATAGTCAAAATGGCGTCCGTTTAGTGCGAGTAGTGTCCATCATTCTGCACTGCGTTTTCTGGCCGTTTTCAGTGCACCATCCGGGTACTTTCAGTGCACTGAATTTTAGCTTAGTTGTAAGTGTGAACGCACTACGCCCTAAAATCGCGCACTAAAAGTGTGCAAGTGCGCGATTTCAGACACACCCAATATGTTGTGTAATGACAAAGAATGAATAGTTTTATTTTCTCTGTGGTTAAGCTGTTTTGGAGAATTACATGACCCAGGTTTAATAAAAGGTTAATCAGTTTGAATTATTGCAGAAGCCGGACAATTAGCACATTTTGGAGCTTGCTAACAGAAGTGTATCCTGTGTGTGCTGGGCCACAGGTTTGGAAAGCAAGGGACTCTCATAGTCCAGGAGCTTAAGTCCAAGCAGAAGCCAGTAATGAAAACAGGTACATCTCCCGGATCTTCCACCGTGATGGACGTGAACAGTTCCACAAAGATCTTTGCCGGGGGCCTGAGTGGCCAGATCAAGGTTAGTGCTGCCTCATCTTTGTTACCCCATATGTCCATTGGGGACCGTTCCCAGAATCCCCTTGGCTCACCGTTCCTTGTGCTACTCCACAGAAATCTCCAGCTGTGAAGCTGACCCAGTTCAAGGGCTGCATGGGCGAAGTCTCCCTGAATGGGAAGGACATCGGCCTCTGGAACTATGCTGAGCGTCAAGGCCAGTGTCGGGGCTGCTTCATGAGGTACTGACCAGTTTCACCCAGTTGTGCTCTTTTGTTGAGTCGGTAGGACCAGTGGGTGACCTTTCATGACTCTGTGTGTCACCAGTCCACAGGGAGAGGAGACTGCCTTCTACTTTGACGGCAGTGGCTACTCTGTAGTGGAGAAGGCTCTACGTTCCACGGCCACTCACATCGTCATGCTCTTCAAGACATTCTCCCCCAATGGCCTGCTGCTCTACCTGGCCTCCAATGGCACGGTACGGCTCCATCAGTCCACTGACATGGCATTTCCTTGATTAGTTTCATGATTTCCATTGATAAGTCCTTTAGTATATACTATTTTCCACACTGGCTGGTTATATACAAGCAGTTTGGACATTCATGGACGTTTTTTTGTTTAACAGAGAGACTTTTTGTCCATTGAGCTGGTGGAAGGTAAAGTGCGGCTGACCTTTGAACTGGGGTCAGGACCTCTCACCCTCATCTCCAAAAATACCTACAACACAGGCAACTGGTACAAAATTGCCCTACAGAGGAACAAGCAGAAAGGTTTGTCTCCATTATGTATTTTCCTTGTCAGGTTCATTTTATATCACTTTGTTTGTATTCTTCTGCTTCTGAAATATTGTGACGTCACCTCAGTTGTTCTCCTAATTTAATTTTAGGGTCACTTTCAAGTAGATATCAATACCTGCAGAGTTAACTTAACAGGAGTCTGTGGTTGATACAGCAGCTCAGCTGATTCAGAAGTTCATAAATCATGCTTTATGACGTTACGAAGCAGATTTGATCGCTCACTTGTGGTGGCTGTTTAGGGTAGGTAAATAGCTGGTGTAAGTCTGCACTCAGTTTTCTGATGGATTGCAGGCTGTGTGTATTGTAAGGAAATGAAGCTAAATCAATCCCAGATATGGCTGCAGTAATTAACTCCAGCAGCCACCACTGCCTTATGATTTATAAATCGTTTATTGGAGCCCTTGTGTTACTGGTGGATATTAGATGAGTACTAAGTTTCCTGTTTTCTGGAGTGCTTCACTGTGAGCAAGGGATGGGAGATTGAAACCCATGGGTGGATGGGAAAAACTTGTGCCAATCTTTTTTTGAACCCAGTGGGAACCATCCATGCAAGCAACAGGATGATGGTTAAACTTGCTGGTGGCTGTAAACGCAGCATCAGGGTTGATTTCATCTGTCCCATCCCTCAGAGTCATATTAAATCAGGTTACAGAGGAACTTTAGAGGTCAAGGACAAGAACTGTAATGTTTTTGGAAAACAATGTAATGTAAAAAAGAAGCTTCTGTATTAGCATACTCATGGTAATTATACATATATGCTATAATGAGAAACTGGTACACCGTGTGCCTCAGGTTACCTGACGGTGATGGACGCCTACGTCCCTTCGGAGAGAGAGACCCTGGAAGCAGATTCTCCTGGTACAGCTTCAGACCTGAACCGATCTGACCGGGACCCCATCTACATAGGTGGGCTGCCCCATTCCAGGCCCATCAGGTCAGTACCAACCTGTTCCTATACCTACATCATCCCTTAAGTCTTCAGTGACGAAAGTCAAAAAGTCATCTTACAGTTCTGCATTTTCCAGTTCATGGTACCAGAGTTAGCCATTATTTCATTGTCCAGGATCAGCAGCAGTCTCTTGGTGATCAATGAAATGCTTTAATGATTAATTGAAACCCAGGTAGTTATGACGGTATATAGGTGTGAAGGAGACACTGATGTCAACGTGGATTCTGGTGAAACAGGGACACTAAACCCCAACCATATTTTCCAGGAGGCAAGTGGTAGCTCGGTCTTACGTGGGTTGCATCAAAAACTTGGAAATAGCCCGGACAAACTTCGACCTGCTGAGAGATGCATATGGGGTCAGGAAAGGCTGCGTTTTAGAGGTAAGAGCTTGCCATGCACCCTGAATAAAAAACAGAAAAAAAGACATCCTTTATTCATTAACATTTGTGAATCCTGGACAGTCCTCAAACACATATTGTGTTCCTGTGCCCTTGTGCTGCAGCCCATTCGCAGCGTGACGGTCCTGAACAGAGGCTTCTTAGAGCTGCCCCCCTTGACAGTGCCCCCCCAGGCTGAAATTATGGCCACCTTCTCCACCCGCAATGACACAGGCATCATCCTGGCCAGTTTTGGCCCAGAAGGCAATCGTATGCGCAGGCAGGCACACCAGGTAAGCCCCTTGGGTCTCAGGACACCTGCATGAGGTTCCCCTTCCCCTTTTCCTTAACAGGACAACACCCATGTACTGCAATGACCTGCTGACATCACAACACGTCTTTTTTGTTCTAGGTGTTCCTGGCCGTCATGCTGGTGTCTGGCCGACTGGAGGTGCACCTGGCCGCTGGAGATGCTGGTGGTCCCCAGAAGGTTGTACTGAAGTCCAATAATGGGAGCTTCAGTGATGGGGAAGCGCATTCTCTGATCCTACAGCGTAACCGGAGGTGTGTATATGGAATAAGGGCTGAGTCATGAAATGCACCGAAAGTCAGTTCCTCAAAATTCCAAAAGCCAGCTTCTCATTTAAGTCAACATCGCTGTACTTGTTTACTACATTGCTCTGTCAATAGGATGTTTGATGTGTATTTGCCTATTTGTGTCTGTCCCTCATGGTGAAGGACGTTGACGGTGTTAGTGGACGAGGACAAAATGGACACATTAAAGCTGAGCTCTTTATCAGAGAAGGGATCCCTGGCCCTGGGCGGCTTCTACATTGGGGGGGTTCCCTCAGGAGTGGCTGGGGGTCGCCTCAAGACCACGCAGTCCTTCTACGGCTGCATCAAGAACATAGCTCTCAATATGGAGTAAGTCCACATGCTCCCTAACCCTGCAGGATTCCACAGACACGTGCAAGAGGGTCCCTCAAATCTCATGGTTTGCTCCTCACGGCACAGGCTGCTGGACCTCTCGCGAGCACTAAGGTACGAGAACGTGGACATGGACAGCTGCCTGCTGGATGAGCGGCCGAAGCGGCCCGTGCTGCCCGAGGACAGTGAGCTTCATCCAGAGCCAACTCCCATGGCCCCCGTCCTGACCCCTGTCGTATCACCAGTGGAGTTCAGTGCCATATCCCCAGGCACTGCTAAGGTACATTCTTAGTTCCTGTGCCATGTGCTATTGTACCCAGCATCCACTAGAGGGAGGTATCACCCCATGGTATACAGTGCTGGGCCACTGGATTAAACGCATGTCCCAGGGTAGCAAAAAGATGAGATGGGTGTAGTGGGAAAGAATTCCCTATGCCAGATCTACACAGATGTAAAAAGATTAGAGTGGTTACAAGGCTTTAAAAGGCAGCAGTGTCACAAAGCAGGCCTCCTATTTTGCCCAACGTAAAGAGTATTTGCTTGTCCTCAGTGCGTGGCAGCAGAGCAGATGGGAAGCATCACAGGGGCCCACCAGTTCGGGATCTCCCAGTATAGTCACATGATGTTCAAGATAAGCCAACAGACTGTGAGGAAGAGGTGAGCACCATACTATCATTTTATCCGCTTTCCTGACTTTGCACGTTCCACACGCAGCGGAGCTCAGCTCCTCCTCTGGACCCATGGCTAAGCACTCCTCTGGTGTCCCCTTTTTCCGGCAGCTTCTCCCTTCAGCTATCTCTGCGCACCTTTGCCTCCAGCGGCCTCCTCTTCTACATGGCTCACCCCAACCAGGTGGACTATGCCACCCTCCAGCTGCAGGGGGGGCGCGTCTTCCTCACCTGCGACCTGGGCAAGAGCTCTGCCACAGCCACGTTCTCCAAAGCCATCAACGATGGCCAGTGGCACACAGTGAGTCAGGCCACTAGGGGCACTACTGCACAGCAGTCCAGAGTCCCAGACTTTCTCTCACCTTAGTCCCGTTTCATACAAGATTAGCATCAGGACAAGCTCCAGCATTACCTCATTATCAGTTTAAGTTTCTTAAATATTTCATCAAAATAATAATTACTATCTATCTATCCCCTTGGAGAAACTCTCTTTACACCTCCCCCAACTTGCTCTCTGTAGGTGACCTGCATATGTACTGGGGCCAGGCTTGAACTGGTGACCTTATGATCACAAGCACTAAGGCTTAGCCCATGGAGCCACAAGCTGCCCTAGAATCAAACCTGGGTCACAAAAATGGGAATCTTGCATGTTACCGCTATACCAGCAATGCTGTAAAATCACTGGAGGACCTCTGGGATAGTCAATATAATCATTATCTATCCCATATTGTATAATAATAATCACTATTATTATTACTGTTGTTATTGTCAATTTCCCCAGCATAATTTAAAGAAGTAACCTAAACGTTTTTTTGGCACACCACCTGAGCATTATACGATAACTAACTGTAACGTAAAAGACTTGTTTTTCTTTGCCCTCCGACTGCGTGGGAGAGTGAAGAGCTTAGATCAGATTTTTTTAAACTATGATGATAGTAACAGCAAAAGTTCATTTTTCTTCTGGAAATCAATTTTGTTTCCTGGTTGGCTACTGACCCGCCACCCTCCACAAGAACAAAGACATTTGATGTCCAGGAAAAAAATGAACATCGTGTAAACGTGTAAACAATGACAAGAACAAATTTCAATTGTTTAACCAGTTCACTCAGTCTGTTACGTCCAACAAAAGGAAGGGGAAAATGAAGACCCTGAAATCATCAAAAAAGTAAATCCAAAAGGACCTCCTCTATCTCCTTCATTTGATTAAATTTTCTCTTACCAAATTCCCGGAGCACGGCGGTCCAAAGGCAGGATGCTTGGAAATGGCCACAACGACAGAGGCTGCAGTAAACTCCATTTTGGCGGGAATATTTAAAAAAAAAAAATTGGGTGCAGTATATTTACCAAACTATACTTCCTTATCCATTTATATTAAAGTTAATTTTAAATGGAACAACAATTAACGGTTATTGTCAAGTTGGACAACACTTCAACGGCAGTTGGTGTCTCGTGTCTTCAGCCCACGAGCCGGACGAGCTTCACTAGCCTGCGGAGCCAAGCAGCTAATTACTCAGCTGAAGCTCACCTTAGCCTGCACCTTAACACACCGAATCAAAACGTGCAATCACATCTTGACCGCTTTTTTTTCTTTCCTTTTAAAGCTACCCTTCACTAAATTAATCACAATACATGAATACATTCAAATTCAGCAGTTCCAGAGTTCAAACACTAACGGGATTCATAATGCTAATTAGCATCTCACCAGAATGATCCAATTAATAATAATAATAATAAAAAATCATCAAGGTTCTGCACTGGTCCTCATTGGTCTTCTGCTAACAATAAATTCTTTGTTTCCTTAACTAACTTTGACTTTTACCGAAGAGAAAGAAAAAAGTTTCTTGTTACAAATAACATTTAATTAGCGTATAAGACTAAGGGAGTGTCTGCGAAGTGCAAGAAAACGAAATGTTTAGGGTCCATCTTAAAGTTAGGCCTAATTATTATTAGTGAATCCAGGTATCAGGTATCAAGTTAAATGAGATCAGATCAGATTTAATTTAAATTCCAGGGTGTATCAGGGGGGCACCTTGCTGATAGCTCTGTTGTGGCCGCAGGTGAAGGCCGACTTTGGGAAGAAGAACGTGGTGGTCAGCGTGGACGGCAGGAATTCGGGGCTGGTCCAGGCCAATGGGAAAGCCAACACCTTGGACGTGCAAGATGTGCTTTACCTGGGAGGCCTGCCCTCTAACTACACTGCCAAAAACATCGGCAACGTGAGTGTGCCCCAACGTGCAACCGTGTCCTGTGCCCTGTCACGGCATTAAAAAAACAACTCCCCTGCACGTCTCTTCAGGTGACACACAGCATAGCTGGCTGTGTCAGGGATGTCACCCTGAATGGCCATCCCCTGGACACCCAGAGCCCCATCCAGGCCTTCGGTGTCACACCTTGCTTCACTCACGCCCAGGAGGGAACCTTTTTCAATGGAACAGGCTTCGCGGCTTTTGGTAAGTCTGGCAGCCCTTGCCTTTTTCACTCCTCTGTCACTGAATGGACATTAGCAGCTAACATTGAGACAGTTACGCTATTGAGACTGTGACAGGCTTCCCGTCAGATTTTGGCTTGTAACGATTTCATTAATTGTTTAATTTTTTGGCTGTTAAGGTATACAGCTGATGTGATGGATTTTAAATTTCCCTGTAGCAGGTTCTGCCTGCACCCGTTGTTCCCGGGATAGGCTTTGGGCCTCCACAGCCCCAGTGGGGATTAAGCGGTTACGATAATGGATGGATGGATGGATGTGGCAGGTTGCGGAAGGGAGTGTTTTGGGATCTTCTTTGTATGACTGGTGCTGGTCACCAGGTTTTACTCCTGGTTACCGATTAGGCAGCTGTCTATTTTTTGACTTGGGAACTACCAGTTAGATGAATTTTTCTCCATCTCTGCCTCTGCTCTTTGGTTGCTTATGCGCAGACACTGATCACCACACACTCACGTCTGTTTTTCTGCTTAAGCTGTGACTTTGTCTTCGTACATGAACGTGAATTGTGGCATCATGTTCTTCATTGTTATGAAGTCAATTTACCTTTGCAAACTTGCAGTTTGTTTCGGCTTATTTGCTGCGTCCTACATGCCAATTTGATGATTTTGTTGAATTTAAGCCTTGGCACACCCAATGGATGATCCTTTCAAATTGATCTACTCTTCATGCATCTCGCTCAATGTCTGGTTATTACCCATCTAACCACTGTGATGTCACACAGGTTATACCAGACTGTGCTTCAGGCTTGCAATGTAGAGCTTATCAATCCCCCCCCCCCTCCCAGGGAAAGAGGGCTACAAGGTACGCTCAGACCTGGTCGTTGCCCTGGAGTTCCGCACCTCAGAGATGGATGGCGTGTTGCTGGGGGTCAGCAGTGCCAAGGTGGATGCTATAGGCTTGGAATTCGTCAGTGGGCAGGTGGGTATCAGGGGTCACGCCCCCAGGAAAAAATATGAAGGAGATATAGGCTTTGATACAGGGTTATGCAATGTGCACGTGTACCTAAATGTGTTATACTAGTAAATATCACTGTCCTGTTAATATCATGTGTTGAGTGCTGTACGATAATGGTAACTTTAAACTCCATGTGGTTGCCATTTTCATCTTCGTGTCTATAGTGAGGATCATCATCGTCTTAGGCAGCACAGCGCCTCAGTGGGTAGTACTACCATCTCACATATGTAGGGTCATGGGTTTGATCCCCACACCTGGATGTATTCAGATTCCATGTTATCCCCATGCTGGAGTCTTCTGCGGTCTGAATTGCCCTTATATGCATGTGTGCCCTGTGATGAACTGGCATCCTGCCCAGGGTGTCTCCCACCAGCATATCCTCTGCAGAATTCCTTAACCTGGGACAAACTGGGCCCCCATGACATACAACCCCTCCCACCTGAGCCCAGACCTGGGACAACTTGTCCCTCTGAGACACGGGGCCTGTCCGCCATGTCCCCTGTCTTTTGTGGGATTTCTTACTGTGTTTCTACTGTCATCCAGTGGTATACGGCCTGGTAGTAATAATGGCTGTCTTTGACCCTGTTCCTGGCCTGCAGCTGCTCTTCCACGTGAACAATGGGGCCGGACGTCTCTCGGTGTCGTGGACCCCACGCTACCCCGGAGGCCTCTGCGATGGGCACTGGCACTCTGTGCTGGCCAATAAGAACAAGTATGGCCTGAGTCTGACGGTGGATGGTACCATGACCCAGGTGGATAACCCCCACCCGCAGTCCACCTCCGCGGACACCAACGACCCCATCTACGTGGGCGGCTTCCCCGGTAACACGCTTCCCCCGGTCATGCAGAGCCCCCACACACTTGTTTAGTATTACAGTTTGAGTAGAAGTGTTTCATGTCTGGGTTCGCTTTTGCATAGCACCGTGTAATGCAAAACACGCAGCCTTGTGCATTGATCTGTCTTGTTTACAGTTTGACTCTTTAATCCGTCCCAAATCTCATTCTTCCAACATGTGGAGTTCATTTAAACTCACTGGGTTCAGTTTCTCTTTAGTGCTTCACACTAACAGTTTGCAGGACACTGTAAGAGGATCTTGCCAAGCTGTCCTCGGCTGTCTTTTCAACTAATCTGCCCATTTCCACCCCCCCACCCCCCACAGATCATGTGAAGCAGAACTGCCTGACCATCAACACGCCGTTCCGTGGCTGCATGCGCAAACTCCGCCTCATCAAGGGTCACCTGACTGACGCCCTTGACTTCAGCTCGGCCTTTGACCTCCGTGGTGTCCTCCCACACTCCTGCCCCGGCCCGGCACTCTGACCTCACTGTGACAAAATGAGCCTTTAAAAATGCTCCGTTTTTTAATTTAAGGAAAGTCTGTTTATTTGTGCTGAAGTCAAAAGAAATTACTTATTCAATTAATTTCTGTCTCCATGTGAACATTGGTGGTACTTTAAATGTCCATGTGAAACCATTAAGCAGTTTTGAAGGTTTTTGTATACATGGTTTAAAAATAGAACTCAAAACATTCTGTTTTATAAGTATTTCCCATGAAACATAGAATAATCAAATAGCCTTCTTCGCTGCTGCAAGCTTGAGCTCATGAGAGTTTTACTTATACAAAAATGTTCTGAGGGCAAAGAGATAATCAGATTGTAGAGGAGGGGAGGGACCTCTGATTGGTTGGTCCCGCCTCCCACTAGTTGCTTGAACCGGCCTCCTCTACAATCGGATTGGTTATCTCTCGGAACCAATCATTTTTCATTCTGCCAACTCTGACGAGCCAAGTACGATACCTAAACACCACTTCAGGGAAAGATGGTGGGCTGTATGGCAGGAATGTCATTGATGCTTCAACAGTGTCTCTTTGATCATGCTTTTTACGGGTTTAAAATGAATTAAAGACCAAGCTGGCATACTCTGACCTCCCAGGGACTGATGTTAGAGACTTGGCTTGGACAGAATCAGGCAGTGGGGATTGTTATGGTCACAGCACACATCCACATGCCAGCAGATGGCTTAGGACACCACGTAGCGTATGGTATTTCCTGCACAGCCTCCATTGGGGCATATGTAACTGTGAATATTTGGTCATGAGAAGAAAGTTCATCAGTCCTGGATAAAATCTGATATTAAAGGAACCCCTAGCCTCTAAAACTCTGGAAATGTACAATTTGTCAGCAATGTTATGTGTGTGTATCTGTTATTTTGCTGAATGAACAGTATAATTATTTCTTGTTTTAGAAATAACCAAACGTAGCTATACAAATTGGACATAACATATATGACAGACAAGAGCAGGACTTGCATTGTGAAAAATGATGTTTATATTTATATATATACACAATACCATTAAAAATGGAAGTTTATCTTTCATAAAGCAACGAAACACACCAGGTCACAGAGCCCGTTTTTGATGAGTCCATGTCACTGGCAGACTGTCATGAGTCTCCAGCTTAATCCTGCAGGAAGCATGCTAGATGTCTAACACTGTGTGCCAGGTGAAGCGCCTCACACCTAGGCCCCGTCATGGTCGCCATCGTAATACTCATTCCTTGTGCTAAATTGTATCCTTATTTGTAGGTACAGAATTTTCCAGAACTCATGCAACGATAGTCTTTGCTATTCACAAAGTTGGAGAAAGAGGCAGTTTTTGGTAATGAGGTCCATCACCATCTTGAGGGCTAAATGTTGATATTGGTGTGATCATGTTGCTCATGAACTGCACACACGCTGCACGCAACATCGACTCTTCAGGTCACATGGACACAAAAAACTCTAGTAGTGTTTGCAGTTCCTGTAATACCAAGGCATGAGTAATTAGCGATTCAGATATTGCACATGGCCTGGGAGCACTGGGAGCACTGGGAGGTGTGGGGGAGCCTCACTTGGGTGTTGGTCACTAGGATTTCATAGGATGTGGCACCTCCTCTTGGTCATGGAGAAGGAAAGCTCAGCCAAGAGAAAACAGCAAAAGAAACGTTAGCCTTTTAATCCTTAGCTTGTCAAGTTAGTTCCTCCTTGCCTTGATGACCAAGGCACAGATACATAAAAGAGTGACTGACAACAGCTTCTTTGTTCTCCAGAGCTTGTTGTTGCTGCTGCTTCCAGGAAGACGTCCTTCACACTGTGGATAAGTCTTTAATGGCCAAACCAGCATTATTTCCTTGGACTTTCTGTCCTCCTGGCTCCTAACGCACACATCCGTTATAAACAGCAGGCGGGTGGGTCGGTGGGTGTTCGGATGAGTGTGGGGCTGCATGACTCCCCCAGTGCTTCACTGCGACTCCATCACCAGTCCTTATCCAGTTAGCGGCTCCTCAGGAGTTCCTGGGCTTAAAGATCCACTCGCAGTTGGGATTGACCCGGTACAGGTCCAGAAGGTAGGTGTCAGGATCTAAGCAGCGCTCACCTAAAACGTGAATTGTGTCTAAGTTCACAGGAAGGGACAACGCAAAAAGCACCACGTGTTTCTCTACGATGACATAAGCATTAGCAGGATACACCCTGGAGAAGTTCGCCAAACTATTCTCACCAGAAGGCAAGGGGGCAGCTTACCTAAATTGCCCCCAACCTCAAATAAATACTGTCGGTGACGTTTGCCACAGCTCCGAGATCCTCTCCTGGGAAAGAAAAAAAAAAAACGGGAGCAGAATCAGCCAATTGTCCCTTTGATTCATGCTTGTGGAAATGTGGGGCGGCACTTGCAAACAACACACCCCGACACTGAGCCGTTCTCGCAGTCGAAGCGCGCCATGACGTCCTTGGCCTTGGTCTCGCCGTCCAGCAGCAGGGCCATGGACACCTTTGCGTGTAGGGGCGCGTGCACACGGATGAGGCCTTCTCCCAAGAGGCCAACCAGCTGTGTAAGACACACGCATCACCCCTGTTCGGCCCAGAGCCCAGGTCACGTGACCTTCTATCCAGCTCCATTTACATCTGCCCTATGGGAACTATAATTATGGCATGGCAGTCACCCCTGTGAGAGGCTGTTAAGTGCACCCACGTCTAGCAGGCAGGTACCCCCTCCTTCCTTAATCACCAAATCACTTGAAATTAATTAGGATGCAAATGAAGCTTAACGAAACCTGGTTAATGAGCACCAGGGCACAATTACGGAATGCTACGTGTTTTTCTGTAGACAGAAACTGACTGTGGTCACATCGAAAATGAATTTAAATCATGGGCTTAAGCAAATCATTAGCATGAAGCTGAAGTAACCTGCATGTTAATTAATCAGAACTGCAATCAGTTTTGCAGTTACTCGGGATAATTAAAACTTTTTCACTGAAGTCAGACTCTTTGGTCTCCTGTCCATTAGATGGCGCTTGTAACAACATCAGACCCGCAGCATACCTCTGTTTTCTCTCCCTTATTGCGATCGATATGCCACCTCCTCAGCAGCTTCCTCTTGCTCTTCTCTGACCCCAACATCTTCTTCCCTACCGAGGCCTCATTCAGCTTCCTAAGGTGGGAGATAAGGAAGCAGGGGACCTGGGGAGAGCAGGCATGGGGAGTCAGCACCGCGGCCATCGGTCACGCGAAGATGGGCCTGTTCCCCACTCACCGTCCATAAGAGGTCCTGGCTGGTGATCAGGAGCCGCACCAGGTGGGCCGCCCCCGCTGCGCCCTGCATCTCCTCCAGCTTTGCGTTCTTGCTCCGGCTGATGAAGAGGTTGGGCGCAACGATCATGGAGACGTTCCACAGGCTCATGCGGTTCTCCTCCTCATGGGCCACCACCTTCCTGAGGAACTCCAGCAGAGCCTTGGAGACCATAAAGGAGGACATTAGTGACGGCCAAAACGGCGCTTCATGAACCACGTGCTGTACTTTTTGACCCCACTAGGTGGTGCTCTCAGTTTAGTTAGGGCTAAAAGCATGCCAAAAAGGAAACCTAAAGCACCATTCAGTGAGGTCAAGAAGGACCACAAATGGTTCATGAGGCATCATTTTGGCCATCATTAAAGGACATAAATCACTAGGATCCCCTCCACCAGTGATTTTCCACAGACCTTCTCATCATGATCACCAAGCAGTCTTTACGTTTGCTGACATGGTATTAGAGATATGCTGTGTGCCTCAGCCTGATGTGAGGTGATGATGATTGAAGGTTTCATACCTTCAGTGTGTCTCTGTTGGCTTCAGGCAGCAGCATGATAAGGAGATGCAAAGCTTGGATCTGATTTCTGTACGTGGCGATATCTGGCAAGCAGATCAACATCGATCATCGAAAGCAGAATCACTTCCACATGCACACGCAGGTCCCAAATTCTGGGGAGTTTCAGCCATAAGAGTTGAGACTCTGGAGAAAGTAGCAGCATTTTGAACTTTTGATCTTCACAACAGCAAGGATAAGTTCGATGGGCTCCTAGGAAAACAGCAGCCTTACTTAATCTCAGGAACAGCTGCAGTACTTAAAGACACCACAAGGTGTCAGTATGTGAATAAGAACAACATCTTACAAATTTACAGTATTTAGAAGCCAGTTAAACTACAATACCAGAATCTTTTCACGTATAATCATCAGAATTAGTGATCTGCAACGAGGCAGTGAAGATTCCAAACACAAAGCCCTAAATAAATACTACATCAGCTAAATAAGTATGTGAACACTGACACATAAATTCTGTATATTAATTTCAGCATCAGGGACGGAGCTAGAAAGGATGGAAATGTACCACTAATGTGGGAAAAGAGTTTGTGAGCAGGGTGGTGATGTCCTGGAAGGACTGGCTGAAATACAGGCAGCTTTGTGTGTTATGCACTGTGAGAGTGGTCAGCGATGCAGGCGAGGGTCACCGGTATCTTCCATGAGAGGGAGAGGAATGCCAGATTCTGCTTTGTGAGACGGGACTCACTCTGCACAGCCAGGAAAGCCGGGAGATGCTGCTGAGTGAGGAGGGGAGAGGGCAGCTCCCGGATGAACATCTTCAGCAGGCCGGCCGCGTCGTTGTGTCGCACCTGCTCCCAGTCGAACTGGTCCTCGTAGAACTTGGCTTCCAG
Organism: Paramormyrops kingsleyae; assembly: GCF_048594095.1. Taxonomy (NCBI): domain Eukaryota; kingdom Metazoa; phylum Chordata; class Actinopteri; order Osteoglossiformes; family Mormyridae; genus Paramormyrops; species Paramormyrops kingsleyae. The sequence goes on along the minus strand of NC_132800.1, from coordinate 39,970,103 downwards.
CTCCTGCCGCAGGTGCTGGTGGTAGAAAGAGGACCCCGCCCCCCCTTGCTATCATGCTGCTCTTTCCTTGAGGAGACACAGCCAAGTGGCGCTAACCGCTACCATGTGTTCACTCGTCCCGCCACAGGAAACCCAATAGCTGTGAGCCTTCTTGACTCTAAGTGGTCTGCAGGTTCAGGTTGAGGATTCGACCACTGAGGCGCCATATGGGGATGAGATGGGCCCCCGATTTCCGGGCCCACGATCTGGAGCAAGACAGCCAGTCGCACGCAAGGACCACAGCGGTACCCCTAAACCTAGGCCAAACCACAAACGAGAGATGGGGGGGGTGGGGGCTGCCTTCTTGTTTACACATCAGGCTAGGGCTGTGCAGGGGGCCTGGGGGGAGCAGGACGGCCTCTGCTGCACTTCCTGTCACGTAGCCACATAGGGAAATTATGGGTTTGGGGTTTGAACCGCCACAGATTTTTTCATTACTGATCAGGCATGTAGCCAGGTAATAAACATAGGAGTCTGAAGCCCACCTAGACCCCTGGTCAGTGAGATCCATTTAGTTATTTCTGGATACGGGCCCATGCACCTACAACCCACCCCGGAGCACATTACACACATTTCTGACCCTTACCTTGACCCTGGAGGCTGAACCCGGCACCCGGAGGATGCCCTCAGTTTGCAGGCCTGTCTGCTCCAGCTTGGACAGTAGCTGAAAGCAACACGCACACACAGTCAGACACGGACAGACAGACAGACATAAACAAGCAGACAGACAGACAGACATACACGGACAGACAGACAGACAGAAACAGACAGACAGACATACACGGACAGACAGACACATGTTACGCTCAGATAAATTAGAGAGCCAATTACAGAGGTACACATCTGAGAACAGCCATACAGAAGGGCCAGGGATTATCAGAGAAGTGTCTGACATAAACTATGAATACAATTTCTCTTTGATGGAGGGGGGGGGGGGGGTACATTTTCATCATGACTAATTTCTAGCTCATTTTTATAAACCGAGCACACAATTTGTAGTTTTGTTTTTTTTGGGGTGGGGGGCTGCACTGTTCTTTCTGCTTGATCACGCCGATGATAAATTGCCAAGATTTTATCGAAGCTGTTTGAACATGCTGGCTTGTGCCAAAAAAAGATTAAAGATTAAAAAAAGGGAAAAAAACACCTTTATCTCTGTAAGATAAGAGGCTCAGCCTCCCCATCTCTCCCTCGGTTGTGAAATCCAGAGAAAGAGATCTGACCCCCACTTTGCCGAGCTGGTGGCTCAAATCAAGGGCTCCCATGGGATCATGTGTTGTCTGCTTTCCCAGTAAGGAAGGGGGACACTTGGACCCCATATCTATACCCTCAGGCGGAAAAAATGTAGAGATGTTCCATGCTACGGAATTAAGGAACAGGCCCTCATCCCACATATGAAACATGTCATCTTTAAATTTCAAAGATTAGATTACAGTCATAAACAGTCTGGCACGGAAAAACTTTTATGTTGAGCTTCTGGAATTTTCCCCTTCACGAGCACCGACAAGACACCACACACATTCCTGTGCCACCCTGCGACGGGTTAAAGCCAGAGTGCATGAAAACCTGCGTGTTATGTAAAGTCCGTCGGAGCCTGTTGCGCGCGATAATGGCCGCTTCAAGATAGGGGGGCTCACCGACGAGGAGGCCGAAGGCAGAGAGGCTCGGCTGTTACCTCCAGCGGCGCGGATATGGGCCAACACAAAAGAATGCAGCATCCCCCAGATCCGGGCGTACCGGCTAGCTGTGACCGCTTTGCACTCATCCCCCGCCGTGGGGGAGGTGGGGGGGGGGGAGAATGCTGGGGAGTATGGGCTCAGGTTGATGCGCCCCTTGGTTCCCCACACTGTGGGTCCACCGCAGAGAACCATGTACAGGAGTCAGATGGGAGGTAACATCTGTGCGTTCCTTTCCCACACAGACACTCACAGCCATACGACCAGCGACTGACGTGGTGATGTTTGTGCAATTTTCACAGGGGGGTGAAGGAGGGAGTTACGGGGAGTTTCTGTGTCATTCTGATCCTCCCAGCTGCTGAGCAGAGTGTTATGGTGTGACTTACAGCCATCTCCCTCAACCCGGCACTCGGGTTCATTGCGATGGACCACAGTGTTACTGGGAAGAACGGCCCGGGAAAAACTGTACCTTTTTGAAAACGAGGGGAACTTTGGAGCCAGGAAGTTTCTTCTGGTCGTTTTCTAGAAGCGTCGCCAGGGAAACCCCGAAGATGCCACTTTCTGCTAACAAAACGGGTCAGTTTAGGGTCCGGCGACTGACAGGAAGGCCTGACAGGGACCAGTGTAAGACTGGGTATGTGTGTATGGTACACTGGAAGGCCTGACAGAGACCAGTTTACGACTTGGTATGTGTGAATGGTACACTGGAAGGCCTGACAGAGTCCAGTGTAGGACTAGGTATGTGTGTATGGTATACTGGAAGGCCTGACAGAGACCAGTGTAGGACTAGGTATGTGTGAATGGTACACTGGAAGGCCTGACAGAGACCAGTTTTGGACTGAGTATGTGTTTATGGTATACTAGAAGACCCGAAGGACCAGTTTAGGACTTGGTATGTATGTATGGTACACTGGAAGGCCTGACAGAGACCAGTGTAGGACTAGGTATGTGTGTATGGTACACTGGAAGGCCTGACAGAGACCAGTTTAGGACTTGGTATGTACGAATGGTACACTGGAAGGCCTGACAGAGACACAGTCCCCTCCCTATCACCCGACCCACCGCGAGCCTTGTTGCGCGTTAGCCGGTTCCTTTTCAGCTCGATGCCCAGGGTGTCGAAAAACGTGGTCAGCTCGATCAGGGCGATGTAGCTGATCTTCTTCATGTCCTCTGAAGAAAGGTCCTGAACTCTTGTCAGGCCCAGTTTAGGGGTAGGGGGCAGGAAGACCTTGATAAAAAGAGATAAGAGGTATGAACGTCAACAAGCATGGCCCTTCCGGAAGCCTGCATGTTAAAAAGCCTCCTTCCACTTATAAATTCATACATTAACTCAATCAGTCATAATTCGCATTATGCACAACATCAGAGGTAAATAAATAATACAGTAATGATAAGCATTAATATGAACACATGCAATCAGCAACAACCAAGAAGTGCACTCTTTGTTCAGAATACAAATCAGAACTTAGGTGCCAAGGAATCAGTCCATCAAACAAATAGAAAATTCAGATTCTGGCCCCACAGCAGGACTGGTTAAACCCCACACCATTGAGTAGCTGGTCATAGCTGCTCTCACTAACCTTCAGCTGCTGACCAGTGGGTTCAAAGCAATTGGATCTGACCTCTATAAGAACACTGTCAACATCCGTGAAGGTTTTGTTTCAAATATCCAGTTGAGTACTTTGTGACTGTGACTCATTATACTCAACTGGTTGGTTGACTAAAAACCTTGGTATGGATTTGTACTTTCTGGACCTGAACTTTCCACCTCTATCTGTAATGGATTACTCTGGTAGCTTCTCCCAACACTGGTCAATGTGACTGGAATTGAGAGAGGGGGGGTTAAACTGGGGCACTTACAGGCAGGGCTCCATCGTCCCTCCGGGTCTTATGGCAGTCCGGACAGTCGTGCTCCCTGCGGTAGGCAGCCAGCCCCTCAGAGTAGGGCACCTCAAACTGCAGGGTCTCTCTCACAGGCTCACAGCCCGACCCGCTGCCCTCCCCTGCGAAGGGAGGCGCCCATGAGGAACCACATGACTAATATGCATGACCAAAACCAAAAGAGGCAAGCAAGGCGGGGGTGTAAGAGGACTTTTTGAAAGGTTATTTTAGGTTATTACCCTGGGGAGCTTCTGTGGTTTGGAGTTTTTTTTTTTTTTTTACAAGCTCAACTACAATAAACATGAGATGAATGTAGCTGGACTGCTTTCCATCCCTGACCAGTGCCGCTCTCTAAGCTTGGTGGGTGGGGGTAGAGGAAGGGGGGTTGTCAGGCTTGGCTCACCTCGCGCTGGGGCCCAGGGTGGCACCTTGACTGGGAGCTGACCACCAGGCGAGATCTGGGGGCCTGAATCAGCAGGCTGTCCAGGCTGCCGGGAGAGAGTGAGAGAATCTGTCAGGGTAGCCCAAAGGCAGGCCGAAATGGGCCTCTGAATAAGGAGAAGTGGACAGGGATTGGCTGTGAAGGACTGTGGTGGACAGGGATTGGCTGTGAAGGACTGTGCTGGACAAGGATGGACAGTGGTAGGTTGTAAAGGACAATCAGCTGTTCCTTGACTATTATCAGTCTGAATCACTCCATCGATATCACATTGAGTCAGGGGAGACACAGAGAAGTGCGTAAAATGCAAATTCCTGAATGGATAAGCAAAATATGTGCAGCTCTTCGACGGCTGATATTTATGCGATATGTGCCTGTCTTCAGATAAATATTCTGAAAACTATCCTGCTTTTGCCTGTTACTCATTGGTGGCAGATGAAAGCCGGAAAAGCCAAACAGATGGAGAACATTCAAAGGAGCCTGAATATCAACAAATCTGCTCACTGCTAGCAAAGCAAACAATGTAAAAACCTAGTCACCAAAACTCCAGCTGAGACAGATCGGAACTGTACACACATTAAACAAGGCGGTGTAAATGTAGCACGAAACCCAGCAGAAAGGAGCATTTACCTCACTTCAAAGTCTAATGTGAACCTGTCGCAATTATTTTTTTTTTTTCGATGCGAAGTGCGCGAGGCTATTAAATGCAAAGCAATTTGCGATAAAAACCGTGTGTGATTTGCCTTTCAAACTATTTGTTGCGTGCCCATGTGAGGGATGGCCGTATACGGTTTCCTTTTATCGGGTTTTTTAATCGAGAGCCTTTATCGCTCACGCTACGGCTTTGGCATTGCTCCACTTTGTAAGATGGTCTCCGAAGAAGTGGCCGCGGAAGACTCCAGATGCCCGCTGCTTGGAAGAAAGCCTGACATGACTCACGGCCTCGGCACCTTTGGCAAACCGAGCTGAGAGGCCCGCCTCCACAGACTGAGCCACATCCCCCCCACCCCCCACCATAAACGTAAGCAGCCCTGTCACGGGACCACAGCGTTTCACAATTGATTTCCAGCCAGGCTTGGCAGCAGCCAAAACAATGCTGATTTATGCTCCCTGACCCCCCCGCCACCTCTCGGTTCCTCTCCAGTATCTGAACACCAAACATCACATGCAAATGCCTTCCCCTGCTACCTGGGACTTCCTAGTCACTGACTGCGAAGCCAGCAGGTGTGTCTTCTGAAGCCGCTGTGTTGGGGACGTCCGAGAGGAGATCGGCTATTTGGGGACGTCCGAGAGGAGACCGGCTATTTGGGGACGTCCGAGAGGAGAGCGGCTATTTGGGGACGTCCGAGAGGAGACCGGCTATTTGGTTCGTCCCTGGAATAAGGATGGCCTTGAGGGGCTGTGAGAAGGTGTCCCGGAAAGATCTCCGTTCCCAGGAAGGAATGGACAGACACACCACCACCTTCATTCTCAATGTTTTCCTCTGGTGTAGACCTGTGTACTCTGTGTTGTCACTGATGGGTTGATTGTTAAGGTGACTCTCAGACCTAGAGGGATGGTCTATAACAGGGACACTGAAGCACTGCTTCACACTTCAAAGGGAACAGGTCCAGTCCATTCCTTTAGGCCATATTTCTATTGTTATACTTTTGTACCAATTCCAGAGGTCCCTAGGTACCACAAAGGACCCTCATATAATTATAATTTCATATTTTGTCTTTTATTCTGGCTGAACTGGACAATAATGGCATGTCTGACAGAAAATGTTGGAACTTTCTGGATCAAAAGAATGGTCAAGAGGATGGAAAGAGTGGGGAGGACACTGGGACATGGGCGGGGGGGGGGGGTCGGTTATGCTGGAAAAATGGGCCTGACTCACCGCAGGGTCCGATCCCGGGAAGATGTCCCTCACGTGACGCGCAGACTGCCTGTTGTGTCTCCGCAGGGTCTGAGTATAGCTGTTCAGCCGCTTCTGTACCAGGGCTGCCTGCGAACGCGTGAGTGTGGAGAGCAGGGCCTCGGCAGGTGTGTCCCCCGAGGCCCCCGACACCAAGGTGGACAGCCCCGCCTCCTGCAGCCACGCCTCCTCAAGCTCCGCCTCTGGGAACATCCGCAGACACAGAGAACGTCAGCAAACCAGACATCTGTGGACAGAACCCAAAACTCTATGTAATAACTCACATAACCCTTAGGTGAGATCCCACAACCCCACGTAACAACAGTGCGGAGAGTACCGGCATCACACTCCCTGGGGCTGGCATACCATCCATGCTGTGCTCTTCCAGCAGAAGCTCCTGGCAGACGGGCCCACTTTCCGTGATGTTCCTCACCTCGCTCCAGTAGTCTTCCATGGAGTCCTGGGAAATGGCGAACCCGTCACGGGGAAGGCACAGGGCCTCCTGGGATATCATCCTGCCCGGCCACTGCTGGCTCCCCTCCCTAGCAGAGGCAGAGGCAGACGCTCAATCCCCATGTTCTCATTGACCACGATTCTCACGGTGACAAGATGCCTGATTCGCTTTGGCCAATGTTGGGGTGCCGATAAGGTACCTAGACAATTAATGAGAGCGTCCCTTTGATACGTGCATCGTTGAAAGAAAACACAAATGAGCCGCATGCCATGGCAAAAGGGACACGTTTGTCCCGTGGTGAAGTGAAGGATTGTGGGAAAGCGTGAGCATAACCACTCAAAGACGCACATTAGGGCCTGCAGGGCCCTGTGATCTGGGACACACGGGTGCCTTGCACAAGGGGCACCACATCCGCTCCACTTTCTGAATTTAGGACGCATTCTTTCGGGGTCCCTTTTGTGGGCCGTGCAGGTAAAAATACCGCGGAGTGCCAAGCGACCCGGCTGGCGGTGATGCAGATGAGCACAGGCTGCTACTCGCTTCCATTTCCCTGATTTCTTTTTTTGCCTGGCACTTTATCATTCATGGTAAGCTTTGGGTTAACCGGAGAGTGATAGGTGATGCCAGGTCCGACTAGCCCAAGGCCGTCTGCTGAGGGCTTTTGGCTATTTTTAACCCATCACACACACAGTTGTTTAGCAGAAGGCTGTGGCAGGGAAACCACACGCTTGGAGCCCCGGCTTTAAGGAGGTGGTCTGCTTCCCATTAGAGAGCCGTAATTACAAAATGCTGTGACATCATCAGGCCCCTCGCTGCTGATAAGGATTTATGAGTGGCGTGAAAACATTAACTCCTGTATTAGCGAAAGGGACAGCGGTAGGCGGAGCGGAGTCTGTGCAGTGTACTTTCTGCAGTCAAATTAAAATTAGGTTAATCTCACCCTTATCTGGGCTCTGCCAATCACGGAAATGCCTTTTGGCTTCCACGTTGCTGAACGCAGAACCTTCCGGGTTCTTTGGGTACCTTTTGCAGATTCATCTCCATGTGCGCCATGACTAAAGTTCAGCACGTTCTCTCTGTGGCTGCAGTAAAAAGGCCGGCATGTGGCTTTCCTGCAGGTGGGCATTCAGGTGAGACGAGCATCAAAGATTTACAGAGCCCCTAGCTCTTCCCAGCCAAACGGAGAATGAAAGACTGCACGTCCAAAGGCTCTTTATCTACTGGCTCATCTTCATGGAAGCGGAGGAGAGCTGAGTGATGGAGAGGTTATTGAATAAAGCGATTCATCACGGGAGTGATGATGGAGGCAGGGTGCTGTGCTTCAGCAGTAATGGACCCATAATCCCCTCTGGAATTGCTTCTCTTTCCTTCCGGTGATCAATAGAGAACCAACTGAGAAGCTCCACATTAACCGGCCACATCGGACACACAACGAAGGGGGGCGGTGACCAAATTGCTGGACAAAGAGCGGACTATCACACTCATTATATCATGAAATCCTGCCAGAGTTCCTGTCAAGAACAAGCAGGACCTGATGTGACAGTTGAGCATATCAGTGGAGGCCCACGGCCAAGAGCTGAACTCAGAGATGATCATAGAAATACAGCTCAGTCACTAAACCACGACGCACACCAAAACCTTCGGAAGTCGGACATTCCTCACAGCTGTCGAGGATTTAACATGGCGACCCCTTTGACAGCACTGCTGAAATGATGAGTACTCCATTCTTGTTATACAGTAGGCTTCTTTATCGCATCGTTAAGCAGCGTGATTCATGCTGGCCTCCTTTCATGACATGGTTTCCAGCAAGGTAGAGAACAGGTGAAAGAAAATATAGCTTTGCTACAAGGTGGTCCTTCCAATAAGCTGTAACTGGGGGCGTCACCACCACAGGTCAGGGTGCTTAGAACCATCAGTCATCCTGGGATCTGGACCCCTCCCCGCCGCCTGTAAAACCTCAAGAACAATGCACTCTGCCGAGGCTGGCTTGCATTTCAGACCATGCAGGAATCTGTGCGTCTTTGACAAACTTAAAGCCCCACAACTGTGGATTCTGCTGTCAATTATGATGCTTCACAGTGCCAAGATATTAACATAAATGACATGCTAAGATTGAGGCATCAAGTCTCGGCCCTGGAGGACACAAAACTTGCTGGTTTTCACTCAAACTCAGCTGTTATTTGGACAGAAAGTCAACGTGTACCTTCAAACCAGCAAAATCTGGAAAGCAATACCGAACTATACCTAAAATCCATGTGTCCTCATACAGTACATTATTCTTTTTATATTTGATCTCATTGGTATTTGATCCTGGACCCTATATCTAGGTAGGGTAGACTACAGTGGGCTTCTGTGTCACATGAAGGCATCGGATGTTCTTATAATGCACATCACTTATTCATTCAGTCAGTCACAAACAAACAAACCTACAAAAAAATAAACAAGCATCCCTACTCTCAATGATATAAAGCGCAGGGAGGACAACATTTTAGATACCAGCAAGCTGAAAGAAAATACACCACTTCATTCTAATGGAATCATTACTTGAATTTAAAAGCCATTGACCACTATACAAAGGCAGGCTACTAATTTACACAAATGTTATTGCGATTATGGCCCATGGCTGAGAAAATAAACAGCAGTTGCAGTTCTAGCAGATAGACCATAAACGCTAATAATGTTGCAATAGTATGTCTTTCATTACGGTGGAAGTGAGATGAAGCCAAGTGGTGGTTCAGGCCTCAGGTTAACTTCTGAACTGATGTTCCAGCACTGGGAACATCTCCCGAGATATGAGCTGAAAATTCCTTGGTGGTGAGCAGATATCTGAGCATACAAGCTAAAGCCGTCCGGCTTTGTCACCCAGCGCTCACAGACAATCGACGATCATCACAAATTCCAGATGCCACTGAGATTCCAACACAAATGAATCACACACGTTAAAAAAATAAATCACTCGATTCAGGGTGAGAAGTGATTCAGACAGTCGAGGGAGACAGGCACCGCTTAAGTCACGGGCAAAAGAAAATCTATAGTGGACGTCGTCAAGTGGGAATCACCCTTCCGTCTCTGAAAACTTTGTATTTTTCAAGCACCCCCCCCCAACCAACCACCCCCCGCCCACCCCCCTCTGCTGGCATTGAGGTGTCAGGCCAAACATGAGAAGAGGACTGTGAGATAGCTCTGAAGAAGACGAGTCAAGCTTCTGTTTTGATCTGACTGGCAGGAAAATGGGGCTTCACATGCTGTCATAACAGACAGCTGGGGAGTCGGGAGACGGGGGGGTGGCTGGGGGGGGTTTAAATCATACAGCTGATTATAATCTCATTGTCCAAACACTTTCATTAAACAAAAAGCTCTACGGGTCAGTATAGCAATCCAATACCCTGCAGATGAAGAACTCAAGCTTTGAGGTCAGCCTGCCAAAACAGATTTTTATAAAATCCCTCAAAAATTTTTATAAAACCCCGCATGTACAGCTGCAGCCCTTGGGAAGTTCACTTTCTCAAAAAGCTGCAAGTTTGTATAAGATTGTATTTATAAAAGCAAACAAAAAAATACTGCATATCAGCAAGAAAAACAGACCAAAAAGTCATATGAATAAATCACAAGAACGACTGTATGATGTAGGAACGCAGGGAGAAATCTGAAGTGAGGAATAGCAATTTACCCAATTTATATGAGAATTCACTGACGGTATTTTCCGACCTCAGAAAAACAGCGCGGTACCAAGACGAGCGGTGTGTAATTACCTCTCGGGGGCGAGGTGGGCAGAGAGCCGGACGCTCCTGTTCCTGAACGGCGGGGCCAGCACGGTGCGGGCGCGTGTGAGGCCGTGTGTGTATCTCAGGATTTCCTCTGTTGGCGTCGGGACCTCAGTGAAACTGGCTTCTTCCTCCTCCCACTGATCCCCCGCAAGACTCCACCCAGAGCACAAGTTTCCATCTCTTCCCCTCCCCTCTATCCCTCCTACTGTTCACCTACTTTGTTCTTCTCTTTTTGCCGTCTCACTGCCCCGTCTTCCTCTCCCGCTGCCATTTACCGCTTTCTATTACACATTATGCTTTCATCAGGAAACTGAGAGCTCTGCCTGACTGGGGTCGCAGTATCACGCCGTCTGATTTAACCCTTTCAGCTCTTGCTTCATAAAAGTGGATCTTGTTTGATTAACTGTATACATGTTCATTAATGGAAAGGGAGCAAGAGGACAAGAGGACAATTGACCTGTGATGTAGCAGGGGCGCTAACTGCAACCCCACCCCTTTACCTACAGCTTGTGGGGTTTGGGTTATGGTTAGGCTTAAGGTTGGGGGGGGGGGGGTTAGGGTTAGTAGATTTCCCTCAGGATGCCAAATACGTCAGAACCACTACTCCCATCGACAGTGTCAAATAATAAAAAAAAACTTTTCTTAAGATATATATTAGACATATATTCAGGTATTTTTCTTTTGTATTAACATGCATAAGCATCTATTTGGTAGTAAATTAATCTTTGGCCCCATCTAACATTTGCACAAATCACTGATTTGGTGTACCCCATATTCAAATAATGTTTTTTTTTTTTAAAAGGTTTGCAAATAATCTAGGAGAATCAGTCCAAGTGCTTGTCCGCTTGCCGGTCACATCAAATGTCGCATTCTATTCTGCATCGGGCTTGTCTCTGAGCCACACAAGATATTTCAGTTGTGAAAAGTGAAACAGGCCGATATTAACCAGGTGCCCTTCTCAGGAAACCAAAATCCTTAAAAAAAAAAAATAAAAAAAAGACGTCTCCGACTCCCACTCCAAGGTATGGCCCCAAGGACGGTATGTAGGTCAATGTTGATCAGGAGTAAATTCAAAACATGTGGCACCAATGAGGCCCGTAACCTTAGAAACCGGGGGGCCTCCACGGATGACCTCATTGCTGAGTATGTAAACAGCATGCACAAATTCCACAATCCAACAAAGGAAAACACGACAAATCCCATTTTTCATAAAAGGCGCTTACCTACACATTTTTGAAAGCTCCAAAGCAAAGTCAGACACTAACTATCCTTTCTAAGCGAAAGCCCCCTTACCTCACGCCAAGAAAACCTCTTCTGCAAATCCATCCATCTTTTCAATTCCAATCCACTACCAGGTCGTGGGGTCTTTGAAGTTGAATTTGAATACATGGGATTTGAGGATTAATTCCAAATTTAATCTTAATGAAAACTTACATGTAAATAAACAATTTCAATAAAATATTTGTTCTTTCTTGAAATTTCTCAAGGGAGTTCAAATCACCAGGAGGAGACCTCCACCTGAACAAAAGACGTGGCCTGAGATGGAGATGTGGAGATGATTCTGTCAGTCGTGTCATCCCTCCAGCAGCTCCCTTAATCACTGTATGGCCTTTACAGGCTCGTTGACCGTGTCCTGGAAGCAGCATCAGCAGAAAGCACTCGTTTAAAAATGAGCAAAGGCTGGAACATTAACCGCGTGGACGTGGTGGTCCTTGCACTCTCTGACAGCCTGAGATTGGAGCATTGGACCATCTTCAAAAACAGATCAATGAGACAGACCCAAATGGACCTTGCAGTCTCACAAATCATTTCTATATACAGTAATTTGGAGCTTCTCATTCATGCTTTTGTGTCTTCATGTTTAGACTATTGTAATAGTTTGTTTTCATGCCTGAATAAAAAGGAGCTCCTTTGTCTGCAATTAGTACAAAACTCTGCAGCGAGAATCTGGAGTCGCACTAATAGGAGCACTCAACATATCCCCTATTTTAAAACAACTTCATTGGCTGCCTGTGTCTTTTAGATATAAGTTTAAGATTCTGGTTCTGGTTTTCAGAGCCTTACATGGACAGGCTCCTTCTTATATTAGCGACTTGATCCACCCCTGCACCTCTGCGCGTGCTTTGAGGTGTATGGATCAAAATTTGTTGAAAGTTCCTCGCACTTATTTTCGCACTAGAGCTGACCGTTCTTTCCAGGCTGTAGCTCCTAGGCTTTGGAATGATCTTCCCTACTCTTTGCGCTTAATGGAATCTGTCGTCAATTTTAAGAGAGAACTAAAGATTCATTTATTTGTCCAGGCGTTCAAATAGTTATTTATGGGCAGTTATGATTTTTGTGTGGTCTTGGCTTTTTTGTTATGTTATGTATTTTTCTTTGTTTACTATGTTGTGAAGCACCTTGTGGCTTTTGCCTGTGAAAGGTGCTATATAAATAAAGATTACTTACTTACTTAAAAATACGAACACCCTCCAGTCGATTCAATGCGGCATCCCTGGACTTTTGAGAGAAACATAACTAATAAGTCAAATAATAAGGCTGGTATAATAAGAAATGTTCTAAGTGGATTGCTTTTAAGTAGCTGTGACACATCTCAAGAACTCAACAGGAAATTCCTGTTTTCAGATCAGTGTCACTGTAACAATCATAACAACAGACTTTGTTAATTAAGCCAGCAGCAGATTCAAGTCAAGAGCTCTACATTTTTATCAAAACATGCAAAGGCTGAATTTGCATCTCCCAGAGTGGCACAATGCTTAAAAAGGAGTACCAAGGTGTCCTACAGGGCTGTGGGGAAATTCAAGCAATCAACGCCTTCTTGCAAAGCATGCTGGGCAATTTAAAAAGAAGCAGTTGGGAATTATGTGGTTAAATGACATCTTTCTGCACACCGAGAGGGAGATGCTGAGTTATTGTGTGCGTATTTTCAGAAGAAATAAACATCGCTTTTGGAAACCCTAATGACGGAAACGCGGAGAAACAGCCCACGACTGGACGGTGTTAGGGTTAGGGGCTTCACTCAGAAATGCAACACCTTCCCATTCCTCTGTTAAAGCATCTTTAGTGTGCATCCATATAAAGCTACGGCACACCGATAAGAGACATCCAGCAAAGACAAAAAGTTCCAAAGGGGGTCATAGCGAGAACACTGAAGGACATTTTAAAAAGGACACCCACTTGTAATAGTTATTTTTTAGGGCATGGCTAAAAATGGCTGAAATTGAAGAAGCACCACTTTGGACACTCTAATGCAGAATTATAAGTTTAAAATAGGAACAGAATCTGAGACGAGTTTGAGTTTGAGGTATCCCTCCCCCCTCCCACAATCCTCTCTGGCTAGGCCAACTCGATGGAGGATATGTTTTGGCCTCCCTCTGGATCACCTCAGACTTTCAGAAGAGCTGAGGAGGAACTCCTAGCTTCCTGCCGACGTGAATGTAGGGCTGAACTTCCCAGGAGAGGCATAAGACCAAAATGCATCAATGACATTCGGTCGAACTTCTTAAGAGGCTTTACCTGCATTTTCTACACCCAGCTACACAATACTTTGGGGCATATATGCAAGGGCAAGCTTCTTAATCATCGCTTTAATTTTTATAGGAAAAGCAGGGAATAAATTAAACAAATTCCCCCTGGATGCACAGATCCAAAGGTGAATAAATATATTCTAAACAACACTATTGTTAGAATTACTCAATCGCAATCTAGGTCATTCAAGGAAAGGCTGAATATCCTTTGTATCATTGAATATGGGGGCCAACATCACTTTGCTATAGATCCCAAATAAACTGGGCCCCACATCCAGGCCTCTGCCATTTTTGTACCATTATAAATTTCTCAGCCAAAACCAGCAACCATATTTAAAGGCACCAAATTCTTTTAGTTTTCCTTCACAGAAAGATCCGCATTCACTTTAAAAGGGGCACATTGACCACCAAAATCACAAATATTATGCGTTTCACAGAACGTGTGGTCAAACAGGGGAAATTTTCTCACGAGAAACACAGATATGTTCATTTGGTAAGAGGAAGTTCCCCATGAATTTCTGAGTTTCCAACCAAGGAGGATCATACATGTCACAAAGAGAGGCAATAAAGTGTCACCATTTAGGGACATTTCAGCCACACTCCGTACATTAACACTTAACAATAACAGGTGTGAAATTTAATATCAAATAATTAATACACAAATTTATATAAAAAATTAAATTGTTAATTGTTCAGTTTTTTCAAATGTCTCGTTAAAAGCGACACACATCTTTCCTAATAAAAAACTGCACTTAAGTTACACGCTGATATCCTGGTAGTGAATTATGATTCAGTCCTTTCTGTTTGTGTTAAACCTCATCTGGTTCAAAAAGCATCTGATTGCATCTGATTATACAAAGGGCTGCATTTTCACAAAAACTGTTCCGACGAACTTCTCTGTACTACAAATCTGTACCAGTAAAATTCATAAATAGGTTGAATATGTTGTCATCAGCATTTAAACCTCTGCAGGGCATGCATATGGTATATGGCTGAGGTTACAATTCATCTGCCCCTTGCTGTTCTTCTGCTGTACTGTTGCACATAAGGAGCTTCTCAGCAACTGGTTGCAACCGCGAGTAAACAATATTGATTTGCTGCTAAATTCTTAAAGAGTCGTATAATGAGCCATACTTCAAAATGGACTCATTCTCAGAGAGCCCCAGACAGACAAGCCCAAGACAGACAAGGAAGCATACTGCCTACACCTTAATGGGTTTGAATAACAAATAAGAACTTAATCGTGCATTGGGCAGGTGTCCATCAAATCATGACTCAGATCACCATTTGGATGTTAGTGGTTCCCAGAATGGGGCCATTTGCATTTTTGTTCCGGTTAAGAGCTACTCACAGAATACATAAATCATAATAACTGATGCAAATGCATATTATTCTTTTTTGACACAAGACTCTGCAATGCTTTTATTTTTCCAAGAGGGGCCTTTGGGCACATTCTTTGGTCCAGACTCTCAGAGAATCACCAGGACCGACCATCATGCTCTCTCCTCTGCATCGTCACTCTTATTTAGGATTTCTAGAGACTTCACGGTGTTTCTCAGAGACACCCACAATCCAGGACCACACCCACCACCCTGCTTCATAGTAAGTACACTGTTACGGTCGTTCCATTTCACTTTGTGTCACTACAGTACATTCATACAAGTATTACATTCTCTGCATTTCAGGCACACATTCAGGACGTTAATACCAGACGTGAAATGTGATATCGGGGATTGTTTACAGGCTGGCAGCCTGTGGTTTTGAGTCTGGACCTAGCTATGTCTGGGCTTGGCCTTTGTCAAGTTTCCCCATCACTGCTCTGGTTTCCTCTCACATTCCACAGATGAATCAGGTGAGTCGCTGACTCTTAACTTGTGTAATTACACGTAAGATGCTCAATGATAAGCTGGACTCCGTCCAGGGTTCACAATGCCCATCTAGAGGCTACGGATCAGTGCTGTGCTATTTCAATAAGCAGTCATTCGGTTAAAGCGAGCAGCAATTCACCATTGCCTCATTCTCTTCATTTCCCCCCCATTACCCGTCTATAAATCCGGTGCCACACAAACCAGTTTAACGAGAAAACAAATATGTGCCTACGGTCAGCATGTTCTGTCTGTAATCAGAGGAACAATGAAGAGTATGATTTTAGGTAGACGCGTTGTGTGTGGCTCAGAAGGTTATGATACTGTGGTTGTGATCAGTAGGTTGTTGGATCAAATCCCTGGGTCAGCAGAATGATTTAACTGTTGGGCCCTTGAGCAGCGCCCTTAACCCCCCAATTGCTCCAGGGACTGTCTGATCCTGCTTTCTCAGTTGTATGTCGCTATAGATATAAGCACTCGCTAAATAAATAAACCGTAAAGATATAAGCAGCTTCGCTTAGGCTGGCAGTCACGCTGTTTTCACACAGCTGCTCACACCGCCGCCACTCGAGCAATACAAAACAGCGGCCAAATTTGCCAGCGCCGCTGCTCTCTGCCCAAACCCCCTGTGGCTTTCTAGTCAAACTGGAGCCCTGTAGGAAAAAAAAAACAAACAAATTCATTTACAATTAAAAATGAGCCTGGAATGTGGGGCTCTGGAAGCCCGTAAGTGCTTCTCCTTTGCCGAATATCACTAAAAGGGAGACCTCAAACATGTGCTGAACTACGGTGCCACTGCATCAAACCCACACCACCCGCCGTCACGCTGCCATTCTAGGCCGAGATACGGCTGGCACTAACAGCAGCCTGTGCAGCCCGTAAACCCAGCAGCCAATGGCTCTGCAATCTGAAATCCATCGCTTCCAGAGAGACAGAAATCCAGCTTCCCAGTAGAAACAACAGGCGTGGCGATTCACAAAGTGCCATAGTAAATCTGGATAATCTAACCAGACATAACAGAGGTTTACCTCAGGGCCGGTCAACCCTATATGTAACACAGGCGGCCGCCTCCTTCTTACGCATGGTGCGTGCCACCCTGTGCCCCTAACCCATGACCTCGGCAGTGCCGGGACAGAAAAGCTTCAGGAGTTGGCGCTCCAGCGGTGCTAATGGTTCCCCAGTCTGGATTCTAATCTGTGGATGCAAATCTAGCACCATAATCTGTTACAGTATGTGTCTGTACCCCTGAGCACTGAGAAAGCCATCCCATCTAAAAGAGAGCCCCCTTAACCTTTATCTGAAAGACATGTTCAAAAGTATTCATGCCTCAATGGGAATCTTGCCCCACAAATTGTCAACGGAGCACATTTTGAATCAGAATGTCCGGCAATAACAAACCATTCTTTAATGCATGCTGCATCTCTAAGGTTAAAGACTATATGCAACTCTAAATAACCAACTCCTCATACAACCTATCTACCAGAAAAATCTGAAAGAGAAGCTGTGCTTCACCACTGCCATACCAGTGAGCCGAAGTTTACAGTGTAACAGACTGCGCACTGACGTGTAGCATTCAGGAGGAAATGCCTAAGTGACGTTAACAATCGTCTAGCTTCGAAACCAAACGGAATTCCTCTTGCAGAGTTTGTGTCAAATTTATGATAAGGATTTGTGTTGAGCAAGGCTCTGGGCATTCCTTCCTGTCCTCACCTTGCAGTCGCATGCAGCGAGAGCCCGCCCTCCACACCCTAGACAAAAGACCAATCTATAAACGGAAATAAACAAGAAACAGGCCCAGCGGCGCTTCTGCCATCCAACCATAAAGCCAGACGCCAACTGCAGAAAAATAAACAGAAGATGAAAGCGGAGTTTCCTCGCCATACGCACAAACCCGCTTGTGGCTCATTGCTGCTCTTCACTCTGTCACCAAATGCAGCCTCAGATCCATTATTGATTTCCTAAGCGTCACTATGACGATAATTGTTCGGTGTGGATACAGTTACCCTGAGCAGAGCCTGCAAGTGGGGCTGTGGAGCCCATGAAAAATTGACCTAAATAGCAGCAGGATTCACTTAGAAAATCACCCAGCACATGTCCCTGCAGACGACTGCATTGTTGTGAAACATTGTGACGTTACACACATTCTGCACTTTTGCTATCATTTAAGACTGCCAATTGGAATAACGGCTATCGAGGCACCCATTATTGTTAAGACAGTCCCATTCCAACACTAACATCTCCTAGAGTTTAAGACACCTGAAAGCACAGATAAGTTTCGCAGGGAGACAGTGATATCCTTTCACTCTTCACAAAGGAGTCTACAGCATGAGACACATCCCCCTTTGTGTGGGATGAGGTCCGCTGAATGGAATATTGTCCTGTGATAAATATGGCTGACTCACTGATGTACGGAAATCTATGAATCAGAAACATAATATTTGATTAAATGTGAAAATGGTGAAAAAAGGTCAGCAGAGTAAGATCAGAAACAAAACCAAGATATCTTAGAGACTCGTACAGCTTCGTGTTAACTTTTGTAATGCCATGTTGAATAAGTTACATTTCTCCTTCACAACAGTCACTCAATGTGACACTCAATCAGTTAATAAGCAAGCAGACAGGATTAATTAAATAGACTTTAAATACACCAAACTGAATATTTGCGTTTTTCAATAATCATAAAATTATTCTTCCGAAATTCACTCAAAGGCATTAACTCACATTTACTATTAAAATGTATAAGAACATAAGAACATAAGAAATTTACAAACGAGAGGAGGCCATTCGGCCCATCAAGCTCGTTTGGGGAGAACTTAGCTAATAGCTCAGAGTTGTTAAAATCTTATCTAGCTCTGATTTAAAGGAACCCATGGTTTTAGCTTCCACTACAATAGCAGGAAGACTATTCCATACTCTGACTACACGCTGTGTAAAGAAGTGCTTCCTCAAATTTGTTTTAAAATGTTCTCCCGCTAATTTCCACTTATGGCCACGAGTTCTAGTATTTAGACTAATATTGAAATAGTCATTTGGCTGAACGGCATCCAGACCCGTTAGAATCTTATAGACCTGAATCATATCCCCCCTTAGCCTCCTTTGCTCAAGGCTGAACAGATTCAGTTCCGCTAACCTCTCCTCGTAAGACATTCCTCTAAGACCAGGAATCATTCTCGTAGCTCTTCGTTGCACCTTTTCTAAGGCAGCAATGTCCTTCTTGAGGTATGGTGACCAAACCTGCACACAGTATTCTAGGTGGGGTCTTACCAAGGAATTATATAAGTGTAACATCACCTCCCTTGACTTAAACTCCACACATCTAGAGATATAACCCAACATTCTGTTCGCCTTTTTTATTGCTTCCCCACATTGGCGAGAGTGGGACATGGAAGCATCAACATACATACCGAGATCTTTCTCGTAATCAGCTACCTTTATTTCAGTGGAACCCATAAAATATCTGTACTGTATATTTCTGCTCCCTGCATGGATTACCTTACATTTATCTGTGTTAAATTTCATCTGCCAAGTATCAGCCCATTCGCTAATTAAATCCAGATCCCGTTGGAGCCTCTCTGCTGCTAGATTAGTATCTGCTACCCCGCCCACCTTAGTGTCGTCTGCAAATTTAACCAGTTTACTGTATGTATTCGTGTCAATATCATTAATGTAAATTAGGAACAATAGTGGTCCTAAAATTGAACCCTGCGGTACCCCACTATAAACGGAGGCCCACTGTGACATAGTGCCTCTAATAACTACTCGCTGCTTCCTATCAGTTAGCCAGTTTTTGATCCAAGCTGCCACAGTTCCTAAAATTCCTGCAGCTTTAAGCTTTAACAAGAGCCGTTTGTGGGGGACAACATCAAAGGCTTTCTGGAAATCTAAGTAAATCACATCATAAAATCGTATGTCACAAGAAATTAACCAGGATTTACTAACTTGCCATTCAGGCATGAATAGAGAGATGACTTCATCAGTTGTCGTCATGGAGACACATGGTGTGACATCACTTTACTTATGGAGTGCATGCAGCTGATGGTCTGTGATTCCACCTGTGAGTTACAGGAGAGCGCATCAAAGGGATAACTGTGCTTCAAAGGGAGAAGCCAGAGCATTCATTACCTTCCTAAAGCCTACATTTCTGGGATACAGGAACAGGCATGTGCTTGCTTGTTTGCACACTCTTTGTCTTATGTCAAAAAACAACGATAAAAGAACAAATAAATGTAAATTGTTGCGAGAAGTGATGTGTGAGTTTAATTCAATTTCAGGGGGCTCAGCATACGCTGTATTCAGCAGAACAATACAGCGATGGATTTCAGACAGAAATACAAAATCTGAAAGTATCACTGGTAAATAAATGTAAAGTCTCTCATTAAATAATCACACCCCATACTATCTGTATATTCACAACCCCTAAAACCACCAGCAATTAGATCTTTGCCCTCTTTCTCTTTGGATTTTCATTAACTCCGGCAGCAAAACAAGTCAAAGATTTTCACAAGTGGCAAGCGACAACACATACAAGCATATATATAGATTTTTCTTCTTTATGAACTCAGTAATAATGACTGTTTTACCAGCAGGTGCGAAGTCATAATCAGCAGTTCAATAAATATTCATTCACCCTCTGTATTTTATAAGCAGCTAGTGATGTAGCTTGTAATCATCGTGCTTTTTAATAAATAAGGCAGAGCAAAGGCAAGACCCCCCGGGGGTGTTCTGGCACCACGCCAGGTTGGCGGAGACCAAAGCTGCAGCTTTTTGCTATTGGTTACAGTAATTATTAAAAAATAAAAATAAAAAAGACAGACACCCCGTGGCTTTTACACTTACCAGAATAGCACAAAAGGAGTTTAAAACAACAAGCGCGCACACCCCAACACCTGTCACTGTCTGTTGGGGTTGCAGGAGATATATGTGCAAAAACAGCTGCAGGCTTTTCTGTTTTCATTGTTGTTGTTGTTGCTGTTTTTCATATGAGAAATGGTATTAAGACTTTCTGCACTCTTACGAACACGAAACTACTGCTAAGGTCATAACTCTGCGCAAATACATCGAGCCACGTTATCCGGTTTAAATAAGAATAGCAAAGAAGCGCTACCATCTCATCTTTGTGAGACAAATAAAAACAAGCTACTTAAAGCCCTCAAGCAAACTTTGCGTGGTTCCTTGCTAAACCTTTGCTAACTTTATTATGTTATGTCCTGTGTGATGACTTATGTCCAAAATGGTTCATATGTCAATTTTTCTTTTACACTGCACTGTAGCTGTATCTCAGTTCACATTCTAACTACTTCTAACTACTGCCAAAATGCGTTGCACTCTATACAATGACAATAAAGGAATCTAGTGTAATTTGCAAAAGAGACGCACAAATTACATGTAATTATTACACTTAACATGCATTTAAATCAAAGTGGCATGTGTTCGGTGCGAAACGAAAGTGTTAGGACGACTGCATGTCAAAGGTACATCACGTATAACTGCCATGATATGTCAGAATATCTGTTATTTGCGCACACGTCTTACCTGTTTAAGCGACTGCGTCCGGGAGACAGCAGTGTCCCCGAAGCCCGATCGCCCAGTGATGTCCTGCACGGGGAGTACGAGTGGAAAGCGGTCAGAACCACGTTGCCCGAGCCTGTCATTTCCATCCTTAAACCTGGAACAACTTCAACTGCTGATTCCGGACAGCAATATTTCATTCACTCTTACGCACTAACCACAGGACATAAAAAATGAAATAAATACCGGTAACGTTTCAGACTACCATCCCGGGGTTCCGAGAGCAATTTAGCAGCGCGCCGCCACAAAAGCCAGCGGAGCCGCGGCTCTGTCGGAGTTTCTCCGTATTTGCATGAACTTCACACCGCCCACATTTACCCTGCAAATCTTAAACGCCACAAAGTCGCGGATCCATGCTTAGTGGCCGTTAACAGCAATTCAAAGAATGCTTTAGGAATCCCTAAGAAAACTACGAAATGAGGGCAAACGTCTTGGCTCGCATTTGAAATCAGCGCACAGTGCAGGGACACGGACAATGGGTTGGCACTGAGCATAAACAGCGAGTTCATTATTGCACAGAGTGACCCACCAAAGCCCACGTCTATTGTTTCGGCAAGGTGGTCCCGTGAGATCAAATAACGGGGAAATCTTCCTAAGAGAGGAGAGCCGCTGAGTAATGCACTTTTTTTTTTATCAATATCTCACCGCAACGCTAATCCACAGGGACATTTCTAACAGTGCATTTTCATCACGGCCGAACCAGTCCGTCTCTATAATGTTTTTTTTGTTGCTGTATAGTGAAGATGGATTTATTCTACAGCGCATATTTTGTAAATATTAACATCAGGCAGTGCTTCCCTAAAAATCGTTTAGATACCCGGCAGACCAACTAATAGTAAAATATCTATTAGCAAGGACGTGGGCGAGAATTTGATACTGGGGGGAAGCAGCTTAATAATTGAAGTGTTCCTATGCCCATGTCTATGAGTAATTATTCACCCCCCCCCCCCCCCCATCTTTATGCTTTTTAATTGTGAGATATTCACAGAGGTATTATGTATATAACTTGTGTTTATACAATAGCATGTGTTTGTTATTGTGCAGGTAATTATTCAGAATATCTGAGCATATCCATCTCCCCATCACTCCATCTCCCCATCACTCCATCTCCCCATTACTCCATTTCCCCATCACTCCATTTCCCCATCAAGCGATGGATGACGCTTCTCAGTCCTCACTTTTCGCGGCATCAGTTCTGTTCCTTTATTTTCTTTGATTTCCTGTTGTTTCTGTCGTTGCTCCCCTTAACTCTCATTCATTAAGATCTCAAAGGGGCTCTATCAGGGCCTGGAATTGATTATGAAAACATGAGCCCTTCTGAGCTTGGCGTGAGGGATGGTGCCCCATGCTCTGATTGGCTGCGAAACCCGAACCGCCTGATGGTAGGGGCGTGGCACAAGCAGCTGTCTGCTGTCAGTGACCCCTCCCCCCCAGCTGCAGTGCTCAGCCCCCCATGTGTCCTGTAACCCCCCCGGTGTGTCCAGGAACAAGCCACTGTCTGCTCCCCTTTAACACCCCTTGTGAGCGCCACATCCCCAAGGCACGCGAGTGTCCATGGAAAGAATCAGCCTGAAATAACAGTGAGTGGAGAGCCGGTGACCACGCTGATCCCATTACTGCGGATAATGAGCCCTTCTGAATGCAGTAAAACGGTGACTGACTGTGCCGTGAAAAACGACACAAGCCAGTAGGGCTCTGTGTTTCTTAGGGTCAGATCTCATCCCTGGGTGGGCGACACTGTTGGACCATCACACCTCTAAGGCTTCCTCGGCCCCACCGTCCACGAACAAACATTATCACAGTATCCAATGCCGCCTGGACTCAAGCCCGACCCATGCTGGGGGTTGGGGCAGGGGGTAACTCTGGTTTTCAAATTTAGATGAACTTAGTGTTTCTTGAATTTCCCATAATGCAATTTAGATGCAGAGATGAAGAACAGGCTCCTTCAGATAACTCATGGCCCTAAGGTCTGAATTAGCATTAAAGAAATCACGGATCTTCTCTTACGACCGCAAATGTAACATTCAGACTCAGGCTATGTCTGAAGCCGCACTATTAAACTGTCAAATCAGAAGAGAGACTGGTGCCCCCCCCCCCCACCCCCGCTCTCTCATACCACTGACCACATCTGTGATTCAGGTTTTGGGCTGACAAGCGAATGATCATGTGGCACTTTGGCTGGATGACCCGTCTGGTTTTAATTGCGGGGCACCAGCACACATCATTCTGCTGTCGGGGGTTTGTAGGGTTCTGACCTCGCAGTTAACAGTTGGTATCCATGCTGTTTCCATGTAATTTTTTTAATTGTTGTTGTAAATTTTTGGTTTCACTTTGCATGATGGAGTTTAAGTTCTATTTACAGCAGGGGCAGGTTTATCATTTCTGGGGCGTCACTCAAAAAGTCACTTTGGGGCCCCTTGTCCCCCTACCCTAATGTAATGACTGTTTGTGGCCAACAGGAGGCACCCCGAACCTTGGAGGCCCCATGCAAACTTGTGGTTTGAGTGGTGGTAAATACCACCGCTGATTTACTGGGGGGTCAGAAAAAAATTATTAAGTAACAGAAACCCCTGGTTTGCTGGAAAAATAACATGTTACAAATAAGTTATTATTGGTTACTGTGCATCAGCTGATCAGAGATATGCAGTCACATGGGAAATATTTTCTTGAAATGTCACTAATATGACTAATTTCTCTGATTCGAAATGCACAAGTATGAAGCACTGTGAGAAAGATATTCTGTAGTATTGTGTGACTTCGGAGAGTGAAGATATGGAGGTTGGGTTTTTTTCTTGTATCTGTGTTCTTGAAAGAAAAGTACAGATATCACAAACGTCTACAAAATGAAGAAAATAATGAATAAAAAAAAACTACCACAAA
Organism: Paramormyrops kingsleyae; assembly: GCF_048594095.1. Classification (NCBI taxonomy): domain Eukaryota; kingdom Metazoa; phylum Chordata; class Actinopteri; order Osteoglossiformes; family Mormyridae; genus Paramormyrops; species Paramormyrops kingsleyae. The sequence goes on along the minus strand of NC_132800.1, from coordinate 39,946,113 downwards.
TATCAGACGACCTGAGAGAGAGATGCAATGGACTACAGATTAGCTGTTTCTAGCACAGAAACATCAAATCTGAGGAAAATCCAAGGTTTCTAGCAAAGGGCATAACTCAGATATCTATAGGTGAGGAAGAACACTTTCACTGCTCAGGGTTCTGCATTGCGAAAAGCAAATATTTTCTGGCAGCCAACACCTGGTAATCAAATGTATGCATATGAAGATGTAAGTGCTCTGCGCAGACCATAAAGAATCCAGTCGTTATACTAAATATGTTTCTGTTTAAAGGTTTGCCTTTAGAGTAAACCTTGTCAAGTTAGTTCATTCTGACTGGGGAAACAGCTTACATATGTGTATGTTAAGCTGCCAGACTAACGCCGACTGGCACTCAAACTCAATGTCGTCCATCTTTTTCTGAGAATAACATACGTACATATAAACCGGCCCTTTTGAAGCCAGTGAGTTACAAGGCTGTGCAGATCCTTATAGCAAACTCGTCTGCTAACCATTTATTACAGGTCAGGTTTTAATAATACTTTCATTTAAAGACTCATATTCAGTCTGTGCAGGTTTGCAGCCCATGACAGTTAATGTGGTGCAAACTGAGACTGAAACCGTCTCCGACTTTGATCCTTGATATCTTTATTCACCATATCTGGGAATTAATTAAGCATTTTTTACACCAGACACAAATAATAACTGCATGCATGATACATTCCTCCCAGCGCCCGGTAACTATTTCTTGAAATTCCATTTTGGGTACTGGAAGTTTTTTTATTCACCTCCTCCTGCTGTGTGTGCTGCCCCCCCCCCCCCCCCCCCCAGGAAGGTGTGGAGGGTACCTCTGCTTCCTCTGCTCCTCATTTTTCTTTCCAGCCAGGAAGATGTGCAGAATGCACACACAATCCTGTGACAGGGATCCTCTTTCATGTCTGGGGATGTTTGGTTCTTTAGTCCCTGGATGAAGAGGGATGGATATGTGCTAGAGAGCCCAAGGGTTTAATTGTGCCATGATCTCAGCGGGTAGCGGGTAGCGGGTGGCTCAGCTGGTTAGGACACTGTGCCTGTGATCGGAAGGTTAAAATCCCTTGGTCAGCTAAGTGATTTCTCTGTTGGGCCCCTGAGCGAGACCATAATTCCCAGCTGCTCCTGCGTCTACCTGCCTCCGCTTTCTCCATTCCACATCGCTTAGGATAAAAGTATCTACTAAATTAGTACGAGGCACACTTTGTTCTTTTATTCTTCCAAGAAAACCACCAGGAAAAATAAAGCTATATGCTTCTCAGCTAACTTCTGCCCAGCCTTGACATCCACCACCAAGCACCAAGAAAATTCCAGTAGTGCCAGTAGCCAAAGGAAGGTCATGGGTGGGGCAATCCCCCAATCCTAATCCTAACCCTAATCCTAACCCTAACCTTAACCCTAACCCTAACCTCACAGAGTTACATCACTTTCAGTTAGCTTTAGTACAGCTGGAAACAGACCTTCACAAGGTTAATCTTTAGCAACTTTAGCGAATCCTGTTAGTGATTTAGGGCTTTGAGATATATATAGGTTGGACATTTCTGTGTTCTTTGTATGTAGCGACTGCGTGGTTCACCAAGCCTTACACACCTGACACACTTTTTAAACGGAGGCAGACACTTGAGACAGAGACAGACACCTGTTAAACAGAGACATAAGCTTGTACACGTGGCCCCACCCAGTGTCAGTGGAAGGCCACGTTCCCACGGGTAGCGTCATCGTCGGTGGTAGAAGGCGGGAATTCAGCATTGAGAACTGATACATCGCAGATCTGCCAAATCTCACACAAAAACAAATAAGGCGGCAACATGATGCACTGGGGCTGTATGATGGTCGGGCGTGCTGTGTGGAGCTGGTGATTACTGATGCAGATGGGGTGGGGGTTGTGCAGGGGGGGTCGATTCCTGTTCTGTTAAATATAGAGCCTGTCTCCTAAGACCCTGCTCTGCTGCTGGTCTTATTGTATTACACAAAGTGGATGTCGGGGGGGGGGGGGGGGGGATGGGCTGCTAACACTGACCTAGAAGATCAAGTGCAGGGTGAAAAATGTATAATGCAATACTTCATATGAAAAAAAACCTATAGAACTCTATAAAGGAAATGATCAAATTATCCATAACATTGCACAGGTTCCCAGAGACGAGTGCTCTATAATGCAGAAGGATCTTCAAATCAATGATGGCCAGATATTATTCTTAAAATACATCTGCTCTGTTTCGGATGCATATCGCTGCATTAAGTGTGACTGTCTTCAGGGCCTCCCAGACCATGTCCTCCGTCATTGGTATGGCTCTGAGCATGTGCTCTTGTCATTGTACGGACGAATGTGTCGGCCAGGGTGTGCGTGGGCTGGCTGCAGACGGCCGATGTCGGGCATGTGACCACCCTCTGCCACTCGCGTTAAGGGGATCCACCTCGGGCAGGTCAGACCTCATTCATCAGATATGTCAGAAGAGGTCAAGGGTCACAGACCCTCTGGGTACTAGAAAGGAAGACTGTAGAAACTGGTGTTGTACCACCATTATGCCTCTACTACTATAACTGAACACATTAAATACTCATCCATCCATCCATCCATGCATCCATCCATTTCCCAGGATTGCTTTTCCCACACAGGATGCCACTCTATCATGGGGCACAGCAATTACTACAATCGACAGCCAATGGGCACGCAGGAAATGGAAAAGGCTAGAAAATGTGTAAAGACTGTTTCTTTGTGTTCTTTTAGCACATTGTTCACTTGGGTATCACACTGCGGTGAGGGACGTGTCCTAAACACATGCTGGACACCCTCACCTGCGATCGCTGGGTGGATCCGCGGGGCACATCCCAGCCTGACACCCCATCGTCACCCTATTCTTACGTCCTGCAAGTTGTTTTCCCAGCGTGTGTCTGTCTCTGGGGTGGCAGCAGCTGTGAAACTGGGCCAATGGCTGGAGGCGGGTGGAGAGAGGGTAGGGAGGCGGCACCATTGCTCCCCCCCCCCCCGCCCCCCGCACTCTCCCATTATTGGAAAGCTCCAGATTTCAAGGTTCCACCTGCGCCAGGCTTTCAGCTAAGTGGGACAGCGGAAGCAGTTACCATTAACATCATTAACTTGGTAAAATCGGACAAAAACATTTGACTTCCTTCTCTGGGTAGTCCTCCATTTTCACGATTAATTGACCTAACTGCATTAAATTAGACAAAGAGAGCAAATTAAATCAGACTACACTGAAATTCAAATAGTTTGTTATGCAGTATCATGCGAAATTGAAGGGCACTGGAGGGGGGTGCATTACACCACCAGCCAATAAGGCCTGAATAAACGTACTCAGAGCACCTCTGCAGTGATCTTATATTTGCATCATCTGTTAGATCTGTTTCCTCTAAAGCAGTTGACCTTTGGCCCCTCTCTCCTCAACATGTTGTCTGACCTTTATCACTCGCCGCTCTCACTGTGCCCTGAGCATAGAAATGCCTTCGCTATCAGCCCCCATCCTGGAATTTCCTCCCAGCGTGTCAGATGAGGTACCATCGCCACACCGCTCCTCGTTCGAAGGCGCTGTTCGGTCTCAGCTGAGTAGAAGGATCCGTCGAAAGAGTTGGAAAATGGCCTCAGCATTCAGGCTAATGACAGTGCGCAGGGCCCAGTTGTGTTTGTGAGAAAACCATGTCTCTCTATTACTTTCAGCACTAGCCATCCTCGACAGGGCCTTAGCAAACCACTGGCGCCACCCCTCCCCAGTTTAAGCTTCACTGCTCCCCCGGCGTGGAATGGCCCAGTAAAGCTTGTCTAGAACTCCACGTGGCCTTTGACCTGCACTGATTCTATATTAATATTAGAATTTGGCTAATTGTGTAGCATGTTGTTGAAGGGAGGGCGGCGGCCACAGCCCAAAGCTCTACTTTTAACGCATCATGTAGATGGTTGATATCTGTAGTTCGATGCACTAATCTGAATGATCAGGTTATCATGGTCAGAATGGATGGAACCTGCCATCCACGTCTGATTAAATGCTTCTTGCGGGTGGCCAGACAGGGACTAGGCGGGCCCCGCCTGCTCTTTGTGTCTGGCCGTCATCATCACTGGAGCGCAGACAGAAGAATGGGCGGGCCTACGGGGTCAAAGGTCAGCCTCACACTCCTAAATCACACAACCAGTCGGTACTAAGAGCCTCGCACACGATGTGGATGCCAGCACCTGCGCTGTCCATTAGCGTCGGTATCTCCGAACGCCTGACAGAGCCTAATCCGGTTTGGACTAGCTCTGTGCGCAGATGCTCATTTCCCCTTAGCTGCAGTCGTCTGCGCAGACATCAGACCTGGTGTCCTGCAGGAGAATCAGCATGAAGATGGACAGCCTGACTAACCAAGTATCCACCATAACACAAAAAAAAAACAGCTCACTTGTAGTTCAACAGGCAGAGCACCACATGTACAACCAGCAGCTAAGGGGTTCAAATCCCACTAAACACATATAGATTGTAAACCTTTTTGGAGAGCAGGATAAGGAGGTGAGGAGAAGCGTTCCAATGCAAACAAAGGGTTCAATCTTAAAAGGGCAATGTTGCATGTATTCATCTATATGTTTGTGACACACTTATTTTTTGGCTTAAAGTGCCCTAAAATGGTAGATAGTGAATCTCAGATCTCCCTAAATTTTTTACATTCATAGCAGTATTGTTCTGTTACAGATACAAGCCTCCATTGTGTTAATTACAACTGAGTCATATTTGGAATGAATCAAGCTGGTCACCGACAGCAGCTTTATTTTTTCAGCCAATACTTTCCACTGCATCTCATGTCCATTTTAATTCTTTTTTTCCCACACTTACGCACACTTACTTCCTTATCTCATTCACATGCTCCGAATGTTGGATGTCTTCCAGGAAATCAAACGAAACCAAACGGCGGGCTGAACATTATACTCTCACTTGGGCTGATTTGTGTACAGTGCACAATCACCAGTGTAATGGCGGTTTCCATGACTACATCCATGGACTACTTTTCCAGTGTTTTACTGAAGGTGAAGACCGACAGAGTGAAGGATGAGAGTCCGCGAACCGCTGGCTTCCGTCACGGTTCTGTCCGAAGCTCCCTGGGCACATTCCTGCAGTGAGGCAGCGTTAAATATACGGGTCAGACTTCCTTCCTGATACACCTCACTTCCTGACCTTTGACCCTAGCCTGCATGCCACATCCCCATTATCTCCCCGAAGGAAATGACCGCACATTCAGCAATGAGGGCCAGACCGCTGTTGATTCTCACGAGCGAGTCGTAAGGTCCATGAGAGCTGGACCTAAGGCGGGCAGTGGGCCAGACCACCTGGAAAACAGTTTTTATCTGAGTTTAGGCATCTTCATAGACCATGACGGCAGGTCCTGGCAGGTGAATAATAAAAATGTTATTTACAGTACATAATCCTGAAGCAATACTCACTTCTTAAACTTCATTCACGATGCTCTAATAAAAGATAAGATACAGAAGGACTGTTGTGTGAAAGGCTTGCAGTGACATTTCTCCCAGCGCAGATGAGGATCTGGGCAGGCGTCTGTGTGTTGATGCGGGAATTAGTGGCCTGGCTGCCCAGCTGAGAGAACAATGCTGGCACCAAGTGTGATGGTGTGATTACCAATTTAGGCCAGGGGACACGAGGGGCGCCTCGCCGTCACACAAGCGCGGCTTCTCTTGCGGTCTCCCAGTCTTTTCAGAGATTACAGGGAATTAACAAAGTAAGCGATTATGCCTCGGACAGAAGCAGACGCAGAGTTGGGCTTTCAGAAAAGTGTGCCAGGGTGATTCATAGCCGTACAGCACAAAACTGCCAGCAAGGGCCGCGTGTGACTCATTTAAAGATCTATTCTTACGGCCGTTTCTGCGAGGAGTCACACAGCCTGAGATCACAAAGTCAGCGAGAAATTCTCCACATCTGCGAGGAGCCCGCTAGTATGTGAATGTTCCATTTGTGTCCTGATGGGGACAACGACCCCTTCATCTCCAACACAGAACTTTCCTGTTCAAAGAAAAAAGACAGTTGGTTTTGGCAGGGAACCTCTATTGCAGGGGTTTTTTTAAGGGGGGGGGGGGACAATAAGATGGATTTTCTGTGAGCTTCACATCAGTTCTGCAATGGGAAGGAAATTTGCAATGTTGAGAGGGAATATGATTCTGTCTGGATCGCACGGTGTGGGCTTATGCAAAATGGCAGGAGATGCACAGCACAGTGACACCCATCCTCTGCCAGCATCGGACTGTAACTGTGTTACACACAGTCCAGGTCCGGTGACCTAATCTTGCAAACCAATCCCAAATCTGCAAGTCAATGGAAAAAACTAAGAATTTACAGCCACAGGATAATTAATTAGTTATTTTTTGCATAGGTTATGAATTCAAAACAGCTAGGAAAATGGGTAGAGTGGCAGCCAATATTTTTAACCAGTAGATACACACAACAACATTGCCTCAACATTTGCATTGACCTAAAAATCTACATTAGGAAAGTGAACGAGGGCACAATGTATGGTTTTATCTGAAAAAATCTACCAGTGGATTATGAGTACATGTTTTTTTACTGGTGTAACAGGAAATTCTGTGAAATAAAAAACGTGTTTGTTATGGTAAAAAGAAAAAAAAACAGCAGGAACTCGACACCACGGAATGGCATCTTGGCCCCAGAAACAGTCGTTTGAAACACGGGTTTTGATACCCGTATTTTTCAGAAATCCTCCTTACTACAAGTCAATCAGGCGCAGTTTCCTCTGAATCAAGTTACGCACCGACCAGCTTGTCATTCAATCATTTTATGCACAGATTTATCAAATCCCCGCAAAGATGCATAATTTCTAGCTAGCACAATCACATTTATCCTGTTGCTGCGGATTTGAGGTTACGAGCAAAACTGTGCAGCTCTTAAAGAACAGAATTTCCTTGCGTTACGTGTAAGAAGTCCGCAAATGTTTATCAGACGCATAAGTCATTATTATTGCCTTATAAGTAGATTACACCGTACATAGAGTTACAAAGGAACTCTCAGTTTCCTGCATGGTATGGATTTTAGTGGAAAACACATTCTGGAACCTACTATTCAATGTCTGACATCTTCAAAGGCTTCTTATAGCAAAATTATTTTCTCAGTTAATGTATTCGTCGTCAATCGTTAACTGAAACATCATTATCTTGAAACTTATTGTCACTGTTTTCCATCAAAGCATCGCAGTCCATTGATATTAAGCTTAAGTTTGCTTATGATCATAATGAAGCAACAGTTAAAGGAGATAATTTGTTTAAGAGTATTTTGGTATTGCCGTTAGTAAATTTAACGCACTACCCCTCAATCCAGTTAAATTTTTTTCACGGGTAAACAGTGCCATCTGCTGGTTACCGATGACCTCAAAAAAATCTCGTAAAAGAATATTTTTAAACTATGAGAAATTTGTTTCATACGGTCCAGGATGTCCCAAAGCCGTGTACCCTGTTCGACGACTACACCAACCCCCATCCCCCCCCCCCCCCCACCCCCGTCCACGCGACCCTGACTAGGATAAGTGGTTAGAAGACTGATGGATGGAAACATTTATTTCTAAAAGAATGAATTAATGAATGAATGAAGTAATGAGTGAACAATGAACTACTACTGTACGTACTTTTACTTATTTCTGACGTGCTCGAGTTTTACCGAAGCAATATTTACTAGTGATGGTTAAAACGCGGTTCTGTACTGTGGTTACTGCATGGGGGTTGAAAACAATAAATCAGCTAATGGAAAGTGTGTAGTTCAACAAATCAACTAATGGAAAGTGTGTAGTTCAATAAATCAACTAATGGAAAGTGTGCCTTTTCAGGCAATGTGCAAGTTTCAAAGGTTAATGACTGATTTGACCGGTGCACTATATATGCACAGAAACATTATAGTTGAACTTAGATAAAGCAATATATACTAACGTTTGTATAATAAAATACGTCATTTGGTGTATTTAATAATGGTTAATATCTGCCTACTGAATGCCACAATTGATTCGTGTATATAAATAATTTGCTACTTAATGGACTAAGTTTATAAATGTGTCTATTTGCTAATCAGTCATATCGTAGCCTAAGTCTTTGACTCGTCGGTCTGTAATTGGCGGGCATATTTGGTTTGAGCTTGAGAGCGGTTTTGTTACTGAGTTATAAGGGATAATAACACCGAAGAGAGATCTTGTCACCCGTAATCGTGAGTACAGTCACTTTTTATAGGCCACGTTTGGTCTAGGCGCGGTGTAGCAGCTTCAGGGCAAATAGCAAGGCAGCGACATGTGGTACAGTCTATTTCTGTTGTTCTATTCGGGTCCCGCTCTGATCACCATATAGTGCCGTTTTCTGGTCAATAGCAGTTAAAGATCCAGTTGGGGGCGGATTCATGCATCAGCTAGGCAGGTTATACTTGAGGAGGTCTGGTAAGGACACATGTAGTCCTTTATTCTTGCTTCTCGAAACCCCTCTAAGCTCTGACCACCATCAGGCCTACTTAATGTCCTTGTTCATAGCTTATTACAATTCTCTGGATCTTTGGTTTCACGAAGCCAATGAACATCTGTCTGCCCAAGCCCGACAGCACATGAGTTAGGACGTACAAATTGAGTCAATTAAATATGTAAGAAAATGAACCGCTACCCATCAACACGTAATCGTTTATCAAGCGTGTCCTTCTTCACCATTATGCGTTTATGGCCACTGCTTGATTTACTACAGCTACACATTGTAGCGCGCCGCTCAGGGCGCGTTAAAATGTCAAATGAGGATATGAATTAGCTAGCAGCCAAAGCGGCATTTCTCCAGACCATGCATCCGGAAATGCACGCTTGTGTTTTATTGCACATCTCAATTTATCAACAGACAGAGCATTTAAGCTTATTTCATGGCAGAAGTCTTCAAAGGAAGCAAAAAAAAGGAAGCATTTGAAAAATTCTTTTCGTTTTTATCTTCTGTTTGATTTTATCAATTGAAAACAAAGTTTGGAAGCTTCAGGCGATACAACCACCAGAAGAAGTGGCAGCAGTTTCAGTGATAAACATGAATTATAACTTAAACAAATAGGCCTGACTAGTGGTTGATTGTGAATTAAAATTCACTAGTGGCCAAAATTGGCGGTAATGTTTATAAACAATCAGACAATGTTTACAAATATCGTACATTGGATGATTAAATAAGTAACTGGAGCAAAAGTTAAATAAGGTTATGCCATCTCTAAAAATTTGAAGCGTTTCCACAACTTTGGACACTGGTCTAGCTAGGTAGTGCAGTAACAGTTGTGTGAACGCTTTAGAAACACAATAAGAATGTTACGCGTATAACTGAAGTGAAAATTGCGCTTTACAAATGATTCAGCTATTATTCACTGCTTACAAGCCCTTCTATCCTGCTTAAAAAGTGACAGACCAGAGAAGTGAACAAATCCAGCACTGAATAGGCCTAAAAGAGACAATCAAACAGGAAACTGTTATCAGTAGCTTCTATTGGACAGAAGGACGCCTAGCAGCAATCAGAATTTCTGCCTAAATCTGCTTGTGCCAAGGTACCAAAACAATGGGATTAGTGACAGATATCCTGGCGCTTTTCTTTCAGAATTAACAGTAATGGCAGCGTGTGCGTGACGAGTGAGGACCTGAGCAGCCCAGCGTATCGGAATCGGTACCACGACAGGGAGGCCCATTCAATAATCCAGCTATTTACGGTCCGTGACGGAATAGCACGCGCCAAACTCTCACTCCTGCCTTCATTAACAGAACATTACATTGTAACGATGGCCAGCTATGTCTCCTCACGGGCGCACGATTATGCAGTGAAAGCGAGGGTAAGCACCGTTTCAATTAAATGTTTTCGGTGGGAACTTTGTAAAGCCCGTTAAATGACAGAGGGCACCACAGAAAAGGAGACGTTAAATCCCAGCCAGTACGAGGAGACAAAAGTGACTATATTCATGAAATTGTCACAGGATGAAAAGGCAGTAATTAAGGCGTTATGAGGGCCTACATGGAGATGGAGTGGGGGCTTGAGGACTGCAGCTGGACTGAAGCGGACGTGAGAGGCTCCGGATTCTCATTTGTAGCCCTCATGCAGCCATAAATCTGACAGGGGGCATCAGCGGCCAGCAGATCGTAGCTCTAACTAATTCGGCTGAGGTTCCCACAAGCCTGCAGAATATCACTTTCAATTATGTTTTGTTCCAGCTTAAATTCAAGCCCAAAAACACATTTTTAAACATTATTCAATACTGGATATTCAATATTTCTCTTTCAGTGTAATTGTAATTTTTTCATTACTATAATCACACAATGATCTCGAATACACATAGATTACCTGTCTGATATGTCTCGGGGAAATCTATGACATCCAGAAACAGATGATTTATCAACACGGAATAATGTGATTATTCACAATCCCCCCCCCAAGGGGATGAACATGTCCTTGCATGAATAGGGGGTATTTTGGTAATAGGTTTTGCTTCTTATTGAATGATGTTGACATAGAATGCTGTGAGAAAAAAGCACAGTGCAAAATTGCACCACATCGATTCTGCCAGTTGGATAGATGAGATTGTGTATAGCTATACCCATTTATAATGACCTCCTTAAGGGTAACCCTTTATACATACATTTAGGTTTACATATAAATTCCCTATGACTATAAATCAAGGATAGGCCTACTTAGAGGACTTAAAAGCAATAAGCAAACAAATAAATAAATCCATACATCTTCCACCTGGTTCTCTGGCACTGGGTCACAGGAAGCTGGGATTCTATCCCAGGAGGCATTGGGCACAGTCAAGCGGGCAGTCTGGGTAGGATGCAGGGACATTGTGGAATACACACACAGGATGGGTGATTTAGAGGGAGGTTTGGAGCTACAGTGATACAAACAGTCATCATATCCACAATATCAACAACAATAGAGACAGTCTGCTTCCTTGTGTATTTACTTTGTTTTAGTGATTTAAGTGACTTCTCATCACAAAGGATGTAGATATATCAGAAGATAAAGGGCATGTTAAATGACTGAGTCACTCACAGAAGATCATACAGAGGAAAAAAGCTGCCTGATGACAAGCACTTGGGACTCTGTCTGTCCTTATTGGGCTGCCTCGCAGTATACTGGATCACTGGGCAGTAGCAGGCCTGACTAGAGACACTTGGGGTACAGGACCAATTATCCCCTATTATAAACACAGTTCTTTGCAAGATCTGAGCAGCTGTGCTTGTTAAAGAAACTCAGACGTCATAATTTATTAATAAAGCCATGTGCAGCCACCTGTTTCTTGTAGAATGGTTTGGGCAGCAATGCACTCAGATCTTCAGTAGGATGTGGGAAGCTTATTTTTATAGACGTTAATTAACGTAGATGGTGATTAAACGATTGGGATGCTGTTTTGATTATTCTCTCGTTTTAGTTATTGCAATCATTCATTTACTGTTTGTTTGTCTGTTTAATTACATCGTGGAGTATATTATAACGCAACTGCCGGTTTTCCAGAACATATACAGAGCGTTGCTTTGCATTATGGAGCAGCAGTAGGGTAGCGGATTCAAACGCAAAGAGAGTGAGGCAACCACGCTACCTACTGTTACTATGTTCATTTATAAAAAATGTAAAAAAAATCACATATCTGTTTCAATTCGTAGTATGTCATACATAGAGAGAGCTGTAGTAAAAGAACAGCATCCTAACAGCTTGGCAGGTACCTGTCTTTGAGCCTTTTGTTTGACTCTCAGTTACCCCACCTGTTCGGCTGAAAAGGCGCGCTCTGATGCTCCTACGCTCCGGCAGGGGGCAGTGCCCGAGCATGCGCAGAGCCGCACATAGGGAACCTCCGCTTCTCCTGTGACAGCGCTGAGGGGCAGAAGGACCGCCGTGTGGGTAAGAAATTAATAACATTACATACAACATCAGCAGCGACAGCGGCACTGCCACCGCTACGCCTTATTTACAGGTGCGGTGACTCCCAGAAAAACAAACAAACACACAGGCTGCGGCCGTATTTCGGGAGCGATCCGAAAAGCGGCCGATCCTATTCAAATCCGGTTTGAGATGATCTTTTTTTTTTCATTTTCTTGTTGGGGTAGGATAAAACTAGGTGGTGGTCGCCGAAATGCAGCCAAAGTGAGACAGTGAGTGCGGTATGGTTATGTTATACGGCGATAGGGAGCCCTGTGTAAACAGTGTAAACAGAAAGTGCGTCTTGTCGGGCTCTCTGCTCTCGGAAATGTTTCCTCTGTCTTCAGTCGCACTGCCACATTTGTGACTGATCTCCACTCTTCCTTCAGGTGTCCTCCCCGTCTTTTAACACTTTGAGCAGTTTGAAGTGGCAAAGCACATGAAGTACAGTAGACTTTCTTCCCCTCTCTGTCAGGTTTTCACCCCTGTCGTGGACATTTGTTTTCCCGTAGATGCTTGTGAGGTCAGATACTTCTCTATTATTGACATATTTGTTTCATGTTGTTTAGTTGGAAAGCCTTCGCCATTTTGGTCTGAATTGGTTTTCTGTAACAAATCCGTGTTTGTTTCCTTAATGTAGCGTAATGTGTGCTCAGAAACAGCAACAGCCATTTATTTAGACATTTCAGCAGCGTATTTGTTTTATTGTCAGCGATTCGCTTTAGTCCAAACACTGTAACTTGTTGTAGTAACAGCAGTGTTGAAAATGCAGCCGTCCAGTGACTTAATATTTATGTGGTCCTTTTACACCAAGAGCTATTCTTATTCTTTTCTGGTAACTTGAGAAAATAAATGATTATGGTGCTTATTCAGGGGGCAAGAATTAAGTTCTTTTGACAAGTCATAAAACACCTATTAAACGTCCCTAGATGTCAATTCGTGTGCATTATAAAAATTATTTTGGTGACTAGTTGACTAACATACAGATATGAGTTTTCTTCAGGTTTGAATCTGTTCAGTTTGTAGAATTACTTGAATATTTTCATCATTATATTTGTGATTGGTAACAGCAATTCCAGCACTAGTATTTTTGGTGTCTGTCCTCACACAGTGTTGTTTTGTGAAATTAGGTGATCCAGAGGTTTATTAATAATAAATGTAGCGTTCATTGATTGTAAAGTGATTTATAGACATTTGGTTGCATCTGACCCTGGTAACAGGTCTGGATTTCTGACCCGTTTTTGTGGATTTCACCTTCCACAACGATGCTGGTTGCTGTGCTCTTGAGAAAGGGACTTAACCTGTACTTGTGTAAATTAAAGTTAAAAAATGTAAGGTATTAATGTGACAGCAGAGAAAATACAGTTTAAACAGAGCATATTTCTACACGAGGATGCTGGCTTTCTCTCAAGGACAGTCTTGGAGAGTCACTGTAAATGTACTATTTTTGTTCAAAAAGTGTCGTCTTGTATGCTTAAACCAGGACAAAAATGTTTGCCTGTTGGGCATGTAATAAAATATTTATGCTGAACCGCGTTGTTCAAAACACAAAGGGAAAATGCTTGATGCATTTATGTATTTAACTTTAATGATATATATTAACCTTTAAATGTTAAGATTAATCTAGCAGTTTGCCGTTGGTTTTTACTGTGGCTTGAATGTGTGAAGCTCACACGTATACATAGGCCTAGTTTTCGTTCCCGAAACGAATGCATAATTCCCTGCAATAGAACTCGTGCATTTATCCATCCACTACTTTCGTTTATAAACGAATGTCAAATAAAACCAAAATTCCTAAACTGACACTTGGTATGAGGAAAACGTTTGATAGCTTTTAAAACTATTTGTAGTAATACAATGTCGTGGAACCTGGATGCATTGTGCCATTTGAGAACATGAATGTCGAAACTTAAAGTATTGAAATTTATGTGACGTTCTTTATTTTCTTCAGACACCTATCCTTGGCCTCTCTTACGTTTCAATTTTAAATCCCTTTATTCTCTTAGATTCTGTTCAGTTTTCCCCAGATTAAAGCCCTGTGCTCTCCGGTTGCGTTTCGTTTGTGCTTTACAAGTGTGGTTGCTTAATTACACCTGTCTTTCCTGTAAAGAGGGAGGGAGAGTGAGGGGTTTGTAACTGTATTGTTTGGATGAGTTTACATGAGGGGTGGGCAGTCTTATCCATAAAGGGCCAGTTTGTATGCAGGTTTTTGGGATAACCTTTAGGTCAGCTGTTCAAACCCAGGTGTGAGGACTCTTCAGCCAATCAGTCCTCTAATTAGTAATCTAATTAGGAAGTTGGAGTGAAAACCCACATACACAGCAGCCCTTTCTGGGTATCATTGCCCACCCATGGTTTACACGCTTGGAATACTGGCGCACATTAAAATGGAATACATTTTCAAAGGCCTCTTAAAGTACATATTCAGTGTGCTAAATTTTGAAGGAATTTTGTCAGAGGAAGTAGTAGGCAGCAGTTCGGAGAGGGACACTTACAAATGTTTTGAAAAGTCATTGCAAATGTGAGCTAACTGTTTAAAATAAATTGTCACAGACAGAAAACTCTGCAGGAAACGACAACATATCCGCAATCCATGACCTTCGGGTTTTAAATACCCTACAGTGCAGTACATGGATGTATTATTTGTTCTGTTTATGGATGGTGTTGTGGCTTGATTGTGCCCTCATTAGTGGCTTTAGTGGATACATGCCGGACAGGAGGTGCCAACCCAGCGACATGGGTGTGGAGAGACACTGGGACAGATCTGTTAGGCAGCCTGTGTTTTGATGGGACGCATTTCTATAAGACCCCTTGACTGTCTCTGCTGTTAATATCTAGTCTGTTGGTGACTGGAGGTGTTGACACTTCCTCTAGTTTGATGATAAGCTTTTTTTTTTCTTCGTGGCCACTCAGCTCACATTCGGGATCTACTCAAGGGGCTTCTGCACGCTGTTGATGAACGTCAGCCTCTCTCATGGTCAGTGCACTTTGGTTCGAAAGGTACAGTTATAGAAATACACATTTAAAAGAACCTGGAGGATTAATAGTGATTTGGGATTAACGGCTGTGATTTAACGTTCTAATGATCCCACTTTCGTTTTTGGTGATGTGTCTGGAAATCGGTGCTCGCTTGTGGCTTTCGGGATGCCCCATCACTGTGGTATGAGATGGGTCTCAGCGCTTGGTTCCGGAATGTTCCGGCAGGCAGCCCCTTACGTGCTGGCCCTCTCCGGCCCCGTCTTGTAGAGGATGGGAATGGATGTCACTTCCCTGACATCGAGCCTGACGCTAATTTGTTAGTGTTCTCTCGCATATCTTACACTCCCATTTTATCTTTCTGTTTTTTTTTTCTCCTTCCATTTATAGATGTAAGTAATATCACGCAGGGTAATTCGCTGATTTATTTATTCTAGTACAGACATGATGCAGTGGCATACTACATGGTAACCAAGGAAACTGGAATTTCCCCGTATTGGTGCGGCACAGTCGCTCACAGACGCGTCTGGTGATACTTTGTTAATGGGTCACCGGCTTGTTTAGCCTGCCGTATTAAGCCGAATGCCTTAGTGTATAATGTAACACCGAAAAATGCTTTTGTACATGTGGCATTGTGAGCATGCTAGCAGTCATGAGTGTTTAATATTGCTGTCATTGGTGTTTTGTAAGTAAATAGTTTTTTTTATACATGAAAGTCAAATCCAAATGGAAAGTGTCGATTGTAGGGGACAGATATTTCTTGACCACCATCTTGTCATCGATTGATCTTCAAATGCGGTTGACCCACCAATCCGCTGTCTTTCATGTCCTTTGCACTTCTGCTCTCGTTCAGTTGACCCAAGGCTGACAGCTCTTCATATGAGCAAGATGTTTTCAACTGAATGAAATGTCATATTCGAATGCAAAAATGAAGCGACAGCCCCCGAATAGCTGTCACAAGTTGTTGCAATAATAATTCACGCCAGCTTCTCTGTGAAATGGCTGGTTTCCTCTGGAGCTCTATATCCCTTTAGAGGGTTTTCTGTAACATGCTGTTCTGTCCTTCACCAGTAACCTCTATGGTCTTACACTAATGCCACAGTGTTTTTAATCAACCATGAGGAATCAACCATTAAATTGCTACCTTTAAATGTAGGATTATCAGGTCACAAGTCACCTGGTCATTGTATTAATGTCTTTTATGTTTTTTTAAGTATTTGTTTTGGAGTATTTGTATACAAACAGTAGTTTTCTGGCTCCTGACAAAGAATTTAGTCATAGCTGCTGACACATTTCTGTTGATTGAATGTATGAATCAGGAGAACAGCTGAATGTTTTCAGGCCTTGGGATGGATGGAGGTGGACCTGGGGTCTGTATCACAAAGCAGGATTTCTTGCATAGCTGGCTAGCTTGTCAGATTTAAGTTTAATTAAATGGACTTTATCCTCATTCACTCACATTTAGCTCACACTACCTTAAATCTGACAAGTTATCTGGCAAAGCAAGAAATCCTGCTTTGTGATACAGGCCCCTGGCTCAAAGTCACTTTGTTGTTGCCGTTATTGTTATTTTTATTGTAGGTACTGAATTGCTTTTACTTTCGCTTTATCAGTGGGAGCCTGCCTTCCATTTTGTTATAATAAAGAATAAGCTGAACTTGTCATAAGCTTCGCTCGGTGCCTAAAGGAATTCATCACCCGTATTTTTTTTTCCATACATGTTGAATTATGTGTTAGAGTGCAACATCCATCTACTGAGACCACACGTTTTCGGTGGAAACGCAGCAAGACCCTCAATTGCGATAAACTCTGACTGTTGTACTTACCATATATTGTATTTTTTATATATATACATATATAAAACCATAAAGCTGTTATCACTTTGCAGACTATGATTTTTTTCTTTTTTTTCTCCTAAAAAATCTCAGAAAATAGTTTCGGCTCATACCAAACAAGAAAATGTCAGAAATATGTCTTTGCTTTGGGCTTCATTCTGAAATATTTTGTTGTGGTGAAACTTGTTATAGTGCTTGCTTCAGAGGGAAAATTATGTTCTAAAAGTTTAAAGCCATATAAATGTGTGTTTTACTCTCTCCTTAGTCATATTTTCATAGGGGTGATTCTAGGCATTGTTGGGTGGTGTTTTGTGTCGATATAGAGTCTTGATGTCCTGTTCTCATTGACCATTTGACACTTGGGTGAATGCTGGTGTATTATTTGGGGACGCGGGTCTGCGGTAGCTGTTTACCGGGAAAGCCGTGATGATGTCATCCGAGGTGTTGCCCAGGCCTGCATTTGCTGGCCCCCATCCGACCCTCTGATGCTGATTTGCTGAAGTGGTACAGCCATGTGAAGCCATTGGTGTTCAGGCAGACGATTGATGTTTCTGGCGAAAAGTGTATAGCAGACTGATTAAGCTACTCAACAATTAGCTTTGAGTAAATATCCTGCATTGCCTTAGAAATCTATTATTATATATGGTGTATATACTCGCTGTTTGCTGCATTTTATGTGTGTGTTTTAATCAGCTTCCTCTTTCAATCTCTGCCCTACAGAACA
The DNA here is from genome assembly GCF_048594095.1 of Paramormyrops kingsleyae. Classification (NCBI taxonomy): domain Eukaryota; kingdom Metazoa; phylum Chordata; class Actinopteri; order Osteoglossiformes; family Mormyridae; genus Paramormyrops; species Paramormyrops kingsleyae. The sequence goes on along the minus strand of NC_132800.1, from coordinate 39,928,667 downwards.
GGGACCCAGCCTGAGAGTCTAACAAGCAACGATGTAATTGACATGGAGGCAGGACAGCGGAGTCCCTCGTAGACTGAAGCGGTTGAGTCGAGCCAGGGTGAGGTGTGTGACTAACGGCTCTCCTGCTGTCGCTCCTGACTGGGAACTAACAGATGTGATCACATTCCGCACCATGGGGAAGCTAAGAACGGTTAGTGGGAAGGCTTATGAGCCAAGCAGTCCTTCAGATGGGACTAATCTCTGTTATTTCAGGCTGGCTGTGGTCCCTCTACACCTTTAGAGACGACGCGGCCTTCAGTGTGGGTTCCCCCCAGAAACGACGCCTAAAAATACTGCTGTCGTGTAAACACATCAGTTTAAGAAGTAAAGCCAATCTTGACTAAATGGGGAGGCAGTCGTCATGGGTGATCGTATGGCCAGCTTTCAGATACAGGTAGAGCAAAAAGGTTAGAAGGTTTCTGTTCAGGCTTTTTGTACCATTAGTCAGGAGTTCCAAGGGATGAAACAACATGGAACTGGTAGCTGCTGTGCTGAAGATTTAGCTTGAGAAAGGAAGGATATTAGTTTGGGGAAAGAAAGTAAGTTTACAAGGTCTGACTTTTTAGGTTAAGTTGGATTTTTGTGTTTTTATTGGTGCAGTGAGACACGTTTCAGTGTGGGTGGATACAAACAGGAAAATAACTGAAATGTTACACCAGAAATAAAAACATTCCACATTATCAATGTTTCTTTGTTGGCTTCTTTCTATGAAACAAAGCATAGTGTAATTTTCATTTAAATAATAACAGAGAAATGGTTTTTATTACATTAAATATAGTTTTGGGTATAATTTTCCGATTTGTATTAAAAGTAGAGATATTTATATGTACTTGTTTTCATTTTTCTGTTCCAAATAACTTGATCCCTATGAGTCACACAGCCGGAAAGAAAAAGGTAAAAGACGGAGGAAGAGGTGACATTATGCTGCGTGTGACGCATATTTGGCAGCACGTTTCTGATCGCTGCTTTGGTCCATGGTAGGAACTGCCAAAGATGCAGGGAGACGAACGGAAGAAGAAGAGGCTGGCCGTGACTCCCAGAGGAGGTGCCCTGGATGAGTACTACCTCAGAGTAAGTGTCTTTGGACGTGTTTCGCTTTGGGCTCTGATCGCACCCGCTGAAGGTGCCCCATAACCCCACTGCCTTACAGGAACGGCGGAAAGAAGACGAGGTCAAGATGAAGAGCAAAGTGTCTGCTTCCAGCGGTGAGCTTTTCTGCCGATGCTCCTCCTCTGCTACTTGCTAGTGAGTGGATTGCTTGTTGTGTACATTTGTTAAGCCCCCCCCCCCCCCGCCAATCGCAGCAGTGAATACCAAGAAGAAGCTGTGGTCTTGGGATCAGTACCTGGAGGAGGAGAAGGCGGCTATGGCCCCAGTGAGGCTTTTCACAGAGGTATGAGACAGTGGTGATCTTACGGGGAGCGATGGAGGTTGATAGAGGATAACGATGTTGGACAAGGGTGTAACTTTGGTTTGAACATTGAGGAAGGAGGAGACATGATTATTGGGGGGTTGAATTAGCTGGTTTTGATTATTTGTGGGGTGGGGGGGGGGTTACAATCTTCCCGTAATTTACGCCCATGATGTTGACAGTTTGTTCAATGTTTTAGCTTCATTGTTCATCCTTTGGTTTGTAGTGCAGTGTACTGGTCTTCAAAGGCTCCTCATTTGAATGCGTATTAATGTTCTTAGACAGCAGTATTAATTTCCCAAATTGTTGTCAGAGAAATATCGGCCAAAATGCTCCATTAGTTTGAGAGCCCTTTTATAAGTCATCAAGATGTGTGACTTGACGACTCTTAGCATGAATGGAGAGAGTATTTTTTTCATGTAGACAAGGTGCTAACATGGGAAGGGCTTTGAGGCCGCCGTGCATCTGGTTATCCAGGGGACACATACCGGGTGCATCTCACACCTGTTACCCGTGATTCACTCCATCTCCTCGTGTGCTTATCAGTTTTTCAGGGTATTTTTTGCCTTCTCTGACAAGATTTGATGAGACATCTGTTCTCTCAAAGTAAAAAAAAAAAAAAAAAAAAAGCCGTTTCTATAGTAACCGGCCGGCTCGAAGGCCTTCGGAGTAGTGCCACCATCTAAAAAAAAAAAAAAACACAAACGTTGACATTGTTGGCATTCTTATCCATGGTTGCTGGGGTTTCCCTTTTTGATCGGGGTTAGAATTTTATCCTCCAAGCTGACATGGCTGTTCTTTGTCTCCTTTAGGAACAGTCCCTTCCACAGAATCGAAATGGCTTCAAGGCAGGGATGCGTCTCGAAGGAATAGACCCTCTCCACCCCTCCATGTTCTGTGTCCTGTCTGTGGCAGAGGTGGGTGAACCGCCAGCTCATCTGTTCAGCCATCCTTTCCCAGAAGCCTCTGTAAAATGCTTGAGTCTTCATAAACGCCTGGCCTTTCACTTCCTCCTTTCACTTTAAAATCTGGGAAGTCTGGTCATTTGCCCATCTTCTTAAAAGAAACGCCTCTGTTTATGCTGTATTCATCTGGAAGGTCATTGGCTATCGGTTGCGGCTCCACTTTGACGGGTACCCAGAGTGCTATGACTTCTGGGTAAACGCCGATTCCCCTGACATTCGGCCTGCGGGGTGGTGTGAGACGACGGGACGGAAGCTTCATCCTCCAAAAGGTCAGCCCCATGCCCTCATCTTCTCGGACTCCTTCATACCATGCCTTTCTTCATATTATTATTACTATTACCAACTCTTGCCAACTTGGAATGGTAGAACAGCAGTTCCTAGCCCAATCGTTCAGTGATTTCCGGCACTGAGGGCAGTCTTCATGTTCCGTTTGGTGCTGGCTCTCATGTATAAATACGCCGCATGTTTAAACATGCAGTCGCTGTGAAGAACCCTCCACCAAGCTGTCCTATGACAACTTTCTCCCGCATTTCCGTAGAGTCGTGTGATATTAGCTCAAGCTCGTCCCCTGTGGGTACATTTCTATTGTCATATTTCATTACATTTCTCATATCTGGCCAAATCTGAATTACAGAGAAAAATTAATCTTTACTTTAATGCTTACTTAGTGAGATGAGGATTCTCACGACGTGAAACCTTCCTTTTCGATGTGACCTGAACTCTCTCTCTTACCGTTCGTACTCTGAGTAAATGAGCTTTGAACCTATTTCAAGCCATTGACATTAAAGATGTGCAAACGGTTATATTTCTTCCTGACCTTCGTGGTTTGTGAGCCTTGTGCTCTTTCAGGTTCTAAAGACGAGGAATTCTCCTGGGAACAATACGAGCAGACGTGCGACATTCTGGTGGCACCGAAGACTCTCTTCAAAAAACAAACCCCTGTAAGTTCTGGGACGGAGGTGGAATGCAAAATTCTTTGTGTTGCAGAAATAATTTTGATAAGGAGATATGATGTAAAGCGGTGGTGCACAACTCAGGAAACGCAGAATTCCGTGGTCAGTAAGTCACGGCTCAAATGCGCAGTGAAAGTTGTTGACGGAGTAATTTTTTTTTTCTTTGTTAATTTCACCATGCACTCCACAACCCACTTTTGGGATGCGATCCACCAGCTTAGGAACACTAGTGTAGAGCCCCCCTTTTGGCTGGTTTCATTACTGTTGTTTGGGTCTCAGTTCCAACCGCTGGTCTCACTGTTACACAGAAAGACTGTACTGACTGTAAGAAGTGTGTGTGGTATGAGGAGCACCATCTTCCTTAACTGGAACGTGTCTCATGCATTTTGGTCACAGATTGAGAGTATCTCCAGCTTCCAAGTGAGTATGAAGCTGGAAGCGGTGGACAGGAAGAACCCCTGTCTGGTGTGCGTGGCCTCCGTCGCTGACGTCATAGACCATCGCTTCCTGGTTCACTTTGACAACTGGGATGACACTTACGACTACTGGTGAGTTGGCAGCTGTATGGTCGCGGCATTAGCACATGACTAATAGGGTGGTGAGCATAAGTAGTGAAAAAAGTTCATGATTTGTGCCCTTATTGGCTTGTGTGAAGAGTTCATGGCAAGGCGCAGGGATAAGAGAAGTGGCCAGGCGGCCCTGTGGGTGGCACCGTGGTCTCTTGGCTTCAGGTGCAGTTTCCGCTCTGGCATTTTGTGTGCATGCGGCCCCTATATTCTGGTCTCCTCCCACGCTCCAATGGAATGTGGTTTAGGAGACATCAGCATCTCTGTTTTGCCATCAGTGTGTGTTCACGTGCACTCTGTGGTGACCAGGCGTGCCTTTAAGGGTGGTTCCTGTGCTTCCAGGAATATGCCTCAGGTTTGCTCTGGATAAGTTCTGCAAAACACCTCAGTGTTGATTTTGTGATATATTTAAATAAACAGTCATCCTCTCCAACCAGTGAACAGCATGGTTTGGTTGGATATTGAACATTAGATATGTTCACATTTAGAGCCCTGAAATGAGTGTTCTGTTGGGAGGTGAAATTGAATTTACGTGACTAAATTACATCCTTTAATTAGAAAATGTTGATTAAAGCATGCCTCTTTTATATCTGTAATCATCTGGAGGATCATCTGGAATTTACCTGACGCTGCAAAGAGAAAAAACTCCGTAAAGCGGAGAGAATGTCTGAAGCAGGAAGTAGCTGTGAGGGCGTCTCTAGCGTCTGCCTGGATTCTTTCACATGAATGCTTTTAGTTGCCATGGCGCTGCAGGTGTCGTCACGGTGACATTGTGATGTAACGCCTCATCTGTCGCAGTATTAACATACCCTGTTCGTTTCAGGTGTGACCCCAGCAGTCCACATGTCCACCCCGTCGGGTGGTGCCAGGAACGTGGCCGACCTCTCACGGCACCTCAGGGTGAGTAACACATCACGCACCTTCACTTAAAGGAAGCGCCAAATCAAAAAACTCAACAGGTGGGGGCGTGGCTGAAATATCCACCCGTATCAGGCTGATGCAGGTCATCCAGGAGAGGTTCAAAAATACAGTGGTACCTCAGTTCTCGAACTCATTAGAACTCTAATTTCTTAAAAGTCGAACCAACCAGTTTGAAAAAAAAATGACCTAGAGCTCGATCTGAATCTCAGAAGTCAGACCGTGAACACCGACCTAAGATAACTTGTACGCGTGGGGAAATGAGTCACGCGGCATGTCTCTCAGCGGAAACAAAGGGTAACGCTTCAGTCTCAGCCTCGCATTCGCTGTGATAGCATCGTACATGTTTACACAAGCTGAATACATATATTTAGACAGTAAAAATACATTTAGACAATGATAGACAGTAACAGTAATTATTATTATATAATAAAATACATTTAAAAATAAAGATTTCTTATTCATTATTTTAATATTAATAATAAACCATTAATATGTTTAATTATAATAATATTGTCGTGCCGAGCGGGGACAGAATGGAGACAAAGGCGCAGACTTCAGGGTATCAGGGAATATGGGGTTTAATTACAGGTAAGGCAGGCAAAAGGCAGACGGACAATATAATGACCAGACTGGGGAAACAAACTGAAACATAGACGAAATACAGAGGACTAATGACAAGAACCAGAAACAGCTGATCACACGGGGATTCCACACGGGGTTAACGAGGGGGCGTGGCACACGGAAGGAACGGACGATCGGGGCAGGATTCATTGTTTGGATGCATTTACAAATTACTGTTTTGATAAATGTACTTAGATGTGTTTAGTACAGTATATGTATTCTTGATTTATCCGGTTCATTTTGTGTTTAAATGCTTAAAAAACATATTTAGGTGTCATTTTTTGGGGCCAGGAACCAATTATTTATTATTTATTATGGGGAAAATTCGATCACAACTCAAACTTTTTAGGTTCCGGAGTTCTGAACAGATTAAATTAGAGTTCTGAGGTACCACTGTAAATAAAAAAATCCCATATGCAGTGTCATCACTCTTAACTTTGCCTGCATATCCCTTAAAAAATACAAATGTGCGAAGGTGTTTGTCCTTTGAGCTTCATGAGCGACAGAGTGCTTCCCGTGTGCTGGGTTCCTGCTTTGCGGTGTGGTTTGGGTTGAGCGGCCCGGGCATGGTGAGTGTGATAGCTGGGTCATACGTGTTGCACAAAAAAGGAAGTACTGAAATGACCTTCCTATTTTGGTCACTGCCTGCGTTCTGATTGGCTGTCCCCCGTATCTGACTGATCCTGTTGTTAAATGCCTTCAATATGCACCAGCCCCCACAGACTCTGGGAAGGAAAGTAATGGTTATTCACTGACATTTGCCGAAGCCAACTGATGTTTTGTTTTGGGGGGGGGTTGCAGCTCTGTTTTACCTTTCTGATTTCCACATTGTCAATTGTAACCAGAACTACAATGCATCGTCTGCTCCGGCCAACAGAAACTCATGCCCTATATTTGTCCGCAGTTTAACTGCGCAGCCTCACAGCTCTGCCAGCGAGGTAGCATGTGCAGGTAGCTGTGGTCGATTGGGTGACCCCCCCCCCCCCCCCCCCCCATTGTTGAGGCTCCAGGGCTGTGCTTGAGGAATCCAGGTCGGTCCCACCCCCCCCCCCCCCCCCCAATGCCCCGTGCATAGTGGCGTACAAATATATAGAGTGACACCCCCCCGGTTTGAGATTCCCCCGAGTTACCTCCACAAGCCAGTCTGCTGTTACCCCCTCGCTTCCAAAAGCATGTGCAGCTTCTGAAATTAATTCTGCATTGCTGTCATTACATGCAGCTACTTTGCAGTGAGGAAGCAGAACATGTATTACTATGTGTAATCGGAGCTTCTCAGATAGTGCACACTGATGTCGCATGTGGACTGACTGTCGCAGATGGACTGAAGGTTGGAAGGGAGATGGACATCTCACTGGTGCCTAAGCAGCAGCAGAGCAAACTTCTCAAAAGAGTCCGCAGAAGACAAACAAGAAAACTACACATATTGAGAGTTGAAACAAGCAAACCTTCATAGACATAATTTGTTAACTTAATGCATTCTGACTCACCGGTTTCACTTTGTTCTCTTGATTCTGGGAACAGATGGTTTACAGGTGTACTATCTTTATGTCATAATTCATTACACAGAGTCTTCTTTCTGTTTGCTGGGCTCTTGTGTGACGGTTCACAAGGCCTTGATAGTGTTCTGCACTGGGCACGCTGATTAGTGTCAGCACCTAACCCCAAACTCTTCCTCTGCCAGATTTTATACCACCACATATTTATTCCTATTATATAAATGCAAGCTTCATTCACAGTGCTGGTGCCCAGGTATCACATTTCAGCGTCTCTGCAGCAAGTCAAAGTGCATTGGGTATGATGGAGAAAGCCTGGCCTCTCACTACAACACACCTCATATAAAAAGTTATATATAAAGTCAGTCTGTGGCTGGGAGATGGGACGGGGTTTCCTGTGAGCTTGTTTGTGGTAAGACAGCAACACGTTCACTTGGTATGTTACTTGGGTTACACACTTATCTCAAGGGTGCCAGTAAAATTTTCCTGTCTCATACTCCCGTGGATCAGTTTGCCGTTCAGCGATTGGGGTTTCTCCTGGATCCGGGAGGCCTGCACTGCTGATTCTGCTTGTGTTGCTTCATGCAGACGCGTGACTGGAATCTCCCCCATCTGACGGAGCTTCATCCTTTACCCCTGAGGGTGTACCGCCCCTTTAAACTTGTGTTTGGGGATGGGAATGATGCTGTCTTATAGATACTTTGCTCTGGAAAAGTGCTCCTTAATACACGTGAATTTGACCTGTATTTGGGGGAGAAAAGTCACATTTCTTCTAAAATATAAGGTTATCAATTTATTTAACATTGTGTATTTACACAGTGTGTGTGTAATTACGCTCTTACTGGGATTGCTTTTCCATGCCAAAGAATTCCTTATCGCCACGAGCCTTGTCTAATGAACTGTTTCAGCAAACGGAGAATGGTCGGGAGTCCTTATCGCGAGCAGCTGTGTGCAGTGGGTGGTTCTGGCATGATTAGCAGCCCCCGCTAGCATGTTAGCAGCCTGGCAGTCCTAAGATAATACTTAACTACTTGCCTTATTTACAATTTAAAAATCTACACTGCACCCGTCCTAATTTAAAGCTGTGTTTGTTTGTTTCGTCCCCTGTATGATAAGTTGCATTGTTCTGAGGAAGAACAAAAAAGACCTGAGGAGCATCAGGGCTGTTCATAGTCTGAGTGCCCCTGGAAGCTGAATGGAGACCGCCTTCCTCTGATTCAACAAGGCGATCGCTGCACGCAGGTGTTACTCAACCTCCCCAGAATGTTCGTGGTTTGCTTTCAGAGCAGTGGAGTGGATTCCAGCCGGCTACCACAGACGGTGGTGGGAAGTGGCTGTAAACGGAAATGTATGCTGTAAAAATAGAAGTGTCTAGGCTGTGAAGAATGGACGCAACTCTGCTGAACGTTCCATTCATCTCCAAAGGGCGTCTTGTCTAGAATGGAGATTTCGTGGCTAACGCTAATCTTAGTGCCTTTGGAGCTAATGCTAATCTTAGCGCGGTTGGGGCAGCGGACCACAGCTGACTGTTCTCTGCTGCAAAAACGTTGGTCCCTCCTGTGCAATGCAATTTATAGCTTAACTGATCCCCCTTAATTAAAGACATGGTTTCCTTCAAGGGCCTTTAAAGTCTAGTGTAGACCACACATTCAGAGCTTTAACTGCACTTGGCATCTGTCATATGTTAAAAGCCAAAACAAATTTGCTGTCAAATCCACTGTAAAATGTAAAGTACTAGTTCTTGATTGATGTTCTAGATTGATTTTTAGTCAAAATTTGAAATTTTCAGGGTGGGTACAGAATTGCCAAAAAGCCAGAAAGGACCCCCATAAAATAATCAATGGCATGGTGCTTGATCAAGATTCATCTGTGATTTTGGACAGCCTGTTAGGTAATATGCCAGTGTTTGTAGAAGTGTATGGTTTTAGAGGACGGTAATGGTGAATCCAAGTACCGATCCGGGTTGGAAGGTGAGCAGAATTGTGTGGTTGCTGGAAGGAACAGAGATTTTAAGAATTTGACTCTAGTGGCAGTTGGTGGACCTGAAGAGCAAGAGATGACTGTTTTGGTGTGTGGGACTCGCTGTGCTGTTGGACAAGACCTTCTCTGTGTGCACTGTAGGTTTTATTACCTTCTGCCAGGTTTCATTCATTCCCGCTTTTCGGTCGGTCAGCACACCATACGGCTGTGTGCCTGTATGGCCATCGCTGTGACCCCTTCAGTTGAAGGTCATGTGCAGGATCTGTGGTCAGGGTCAAGCAATGACATTCGTGTCAGCAGCCATCCTTGTGCATCTGAGTGACACCGTTACACTCTGCGATGCCTGAGAATAAAGTTTCTGCATGAATATTTCCCAGTACCCAATACGAATTTTACAATCACTCTATGTGTATAAAATACTTAAGCACCGCAATAAATAACATGGGAGTGTAGTGATTAAATTACATATATATAGTAGAATGAGCTTCCTAGGATGTTTCGTTTATCGTTTGTTTAAATAAGAATTGTAAGAATGTTTATTATAAACATTATTATATAAAGTAATTCAATGTTTTTTAATCTAGTGGAAGGCACTTGTCATTTAGATATCGTGTTCTTTAATCCAATGGAAGGCACTTAGCTTTCGGATGTCGCGTTCCAGGATATCCCAGCCCGGAAACGTTCCGGTGGGAGGAATACTTGGAAGACACTGGTGGCACTGCTGTTCCAAGTCACGCATTTTCTTTGGTGAGTACTATCTACATAAAAGCAGACTGGAAGTTTCATTTAGAGAGTCCTGTCTATTGATCATAAACCAGGTTCATTTACAGGTTTCCACCTCTATCTGAAAGTAGAGCATTCAAATAAAGCTTCACGTAACCCCAAATGGCGTAAAATGAAAAAGCAATTACCATTAATTCACATGGTAAAAATATTTTGAGCTTTCTCAGACAGAAAAAAATTACCCATCAAATAACACGATACAGTAAAACCTAAAATGGCACTAATGTATAGTAAAAGCATTAATGATAAATACATATGGCCTATATAAAGTTGAAATAATGTATGTACAGTATATTTTCACTTACCAGTATCAATATAGTCATGTGTCTCTCAACGACATGGATATGTTCTAAGAAATGCATCGTTAGGTGCATTTATTGTCGTGCAAACTTCATAAAGTGTACTTAGTGGGACGCATTACTAAGTCTATGATGTCACAATAGCTACGACTTCGCTAGGCAATAGGGATTTTTCAGCTCCGTCACAATCATAAGGGACTACTATCATATATGTGGTCCACCTTTGACCGAAAAATTGTTTTGCGGCACATGACTGCATATCTATCATTGGCTCGCTGATACACAAATGTAAATGCTGTTTTCCCTCTTCTCCTTTTTTCGCAAAAGCAAAAATGCTTTTCAGACTTCTTTCGGTTAGCGAACGCAGGTGCCGGTGTAGGTCTTTAGTAAAAGCGTAAAGTGAATGTTCGTGGGGGGGGGGGGGGTTAGCTGTACAGATAGAAAATGTGCATAAGAATAGAAATCGTGGTGTGTAGACATGTGACTAAAAGTATGATGTCTGCAGTGAGGTTTAGTCCCAGCCTCTGCTGAGCCCTTTGTCACAGAAAGATGATTGATTAATGGGTCTTATCAGAGAGCCCCCCACAGGTTCCTGCAGAACATGAAGCTGGAGGCAGTGGACAAGCGCAACCCCATGCTGATACGGGTGGCCACGATCGTGGACGCGGAAGACTACAGGGTGAAGGTGAGGGCCGACCACGTCGGGTGCGAACGTGTCACAGGTGCTCGCGATGACCTCGCTTTAATCACAAATGTCCAAAGCAACACTCTGTCATTATCCATCTGCCATAAAGATGGCAATTCCGAGGTGCGAGGCCACGCCTTGAATGGTGCCTGCTTGACTGGCAATTAAATCGGAAGGGTGGCTTCTATCTGAATGTGGGATGGGATGAGAGGCAGGTGCTGAAAGCCAACAATAGGTGTTTCTGCTTAAATATGGCTTTCCCTAGAGCAGGGGTGGGGTGGTCAATCTTATCCGCAAAGGGCCGGTGTGTATGCGGGTTTTTACTGCAACTCCCTAGTTAGATTACTAATTAGAGGACTGATTGGCTGAAGAGTCCTCACACCTGGGTTTGAACAGCTGACCTACAGGTTATCCCAAATACCTGCATACGCGCCGACCCTTTGCGGATAAGATTGGCCACCCCTGCCCTAGAGCATCCAGTCCCTGTGCATCGGAGGATGATGCTGTGTGCAGCTTGATTCTCGTCTAGGATTCTCGGTCAGCAGCTTCCCCTCATGGCTGTCTTGGTAGTCTTAGAGTTCTTAATTATGATGTGTGTTGTAATAAATGAAGGGAATTGTTGTTGTTTTTAATGTGACGGCCATTCCTGGAGATGCGTTTGGAAACCCTGGAAGCTCTCCTGAGGCTCCTGATCCTGTCCTCTCGCGGTGGCTGGCTTCCCTTCACAGAGGAAGGCCAAACGTGACTGCAGCCAGAAGAGATTTTATGTCACTGCTTTGCCTTGACTGCAAGCAGAAAGACGTGAATATTCTGTAGGCGTGTGAAGTGATCTCGGCTTGATTAATTCCCTCTTGTTTGACCAAGTGGGACTGGCCTTCAGGGGAATTGTTCTAACTGGATTTACATATTGATATGGGATTTATTGATTCGCTCTCCAACTTGCCAGTCGTCTTAATCCAGTGTTTTTCAAATCGGTCCTCAGAGACGCTAGACAGTCCATGTTTTTGCTCCCTCCCAGCTCCCTGCCAGACAGTCCATGTTTTTGCTCCTGACCAGAGGACTGGGTTGAGAGATGCTGTCTTAATCTGATCTGTGCTAGAATGGGATGGGGGCAGGGCAGCAGAGCGTTATTTTTGTGGAGGGAGGGCTTACAGCTGACTAGAGATCTTCTATGCGGGGCAGGACACCCCATCATCACCAGCCAGTGCTCTGGATCCTGGGCGTCATATGCCTGTATTTTGTCTTGCTTGTTGTACCTTGTCCAAAACCCTGCAGGTTCATCTGGCCTGTTTCCCGGAGTTCGAATACGGTGGAACTCAATGGCCGAGTGGCTCATTGTCCTGTAATCACTCAGCCAGCAAGTGCCATTCTAACGAATGATTGTGAATCATGCCATTTCCAGATGGGTTATTGTTATTGTGGATTGTGTTGCACTCATGTTTTATGCGGGCTGCCGTGTTACGACATCAGCAGAACAATGCCGCTGACTTCAAGATTGTATAAGGGTCATAACCAGCTATGCCAGTTAATGGATGTCTGCATTCTCATTTACATTCTTGTGTTAATATATCATTAGTTTTTTATCTTCCACATTTATGTGTGCCATGATGTGTTTAGGGGGAAAAAAATACATTCAGGTGTCTTTGGACGAGGCCCCGCAAGACCTGTTCCTGATTAATGTGTTTTTCTCAGGTTTAATATTTAATGTCAGACACTCCTTTCGCCCGCAGGTATGGGGAAGTGAGCTAACGATCTGAAAGACTCGTTCGCAGTCTTTTAACGAGTGTGTTGCCGTTTGCCCACGCAGGTCCACTTCGACGGCTGGCCTCCCAAGTTTGATTTCTGGGTGGATCCGGACCACCCAGATCTGCACCCTGCTGGGTGGTGTGCACGGACCGGCCACCCCTTGGAGACGCCCCCAAGTAAGCCTGCTGCCCCCGGCGTCTCTCCTCTGCACTTCTTTTTGCGTTTTCATTGGCTGGGTATTTTCCTGCTGTGTTCATCGCTGGTTTCCCAACGCCTGCCAGTTACCTTCACAGATGCTCCTGTGTCCAGCGTTTGACCAGCAGACATCAATAAATGTCACATAAAACACGGAGCTTTGCCCAGGGCCAGATTAAGAGTATTAAGCGCTCCTGGATAACGGCACACATGACGCCACGTCAGAAAGAAATGGAGCTGATTGGTGGCTGACGAAATTCAGAAATACACCTAACATAAGGAAATTATTACTTAGGTGCTTCAGTGAGTGCCATATTAAAAAAAAATATACATAAATATGTATTCATATTAACTATATTAGATTTTTAATTGTATTAACTTGCTATTAATGGGACTGGGGGGCAGACTTGTGGGAGGCTGTTCTGCTTCACACCCCCAGCCAAAATTCCCATATGGTAAAACCGGACCAAGGTTTGCCTGAGCAGAGACACCGAATGACCGCTTCCGTTCTCTCTCTCTAAAGGGAACACTATCCAAAATTATGTTTGATTTAATGAGTGGTGTTTTTAGTGAGAGACCTCCATCCATGACCTGTTACGACATCTGCAGGACTCAGGGCAGAAGGTCTGAGGAGCAGTGTCGGTGTTTACCAAGGTGATTATATTTACGTGTGTGCTGTGTGCACTGACTGAAACACAGTGACAAGGGATTTTTTTTTTTCCTGCTCCGGCGGTCTGGAGAAAATAGCTTGCGAGCATTATAAATGTAAGACAGTGAGCAGACAGATGGGGCTCCACTGGAATCTGACAGTGTTGCAGTTCATTGCATTAACATTGCATAGGTTTACCACACTCCTTTTAGTCTACAAGAACTCGCACGCCCCCTGTCTGTCATTTCAGGAACAATGTTTTGTGTCTCCGCTGAGTTTTAGCTTTTGCTGGTATTTTGTGACAAAATACATATTTAAAATTGTAGTTAAATATAGAAGCGGGGTGACTTTGCCATGCTTCCCGTCGTTTGCCCAACTCCCAGCTTGTCCGTCCTCTTGAAGAGGAGCTCCAGTAAACAGTGTCGGTGTCCACTGCTGCCCCCTGGTGTGTGGGCAGCGCTCTGTCCATCCGGGTCTGGAACCACCTGACGTGAATCACGAGTGTGGCTGTTGCGATGAAAAATATATGCTAATAAAGAATACAGAGTGGTTACCTTTAATAACGTAATTTCAACCCCAGGAAGAATGACTAAATTCCGCTTCTACTTAAAGGGGCCCTATTACATTTTTCCATTTTATCCCATTCCTACAGTATGTTGTATAACTTTATGTGCATATAAATGGTCTGCAAAGTTTTAAGGCCCAAAGTATGTGCCAAAGGAAGTAGCTCTCATCACAGAATCCACTCTTTTGCTTGAAACACCTCGTTGAAATTTCAGCCGTTATTTCCATGGCATGGTGAGGTCACACCGTAACGTGATCCTTATTGGCCACCTACTTGCAATCTTGGCACACCCTCAGACAATCCACAGCCTGCACAGCAACTACTAAGATGGAGGCCGGGAGTATTCTAGCCATGTGCTCTGCGTGGAGAAGTGCTTTATTATTTGTGGTGTTTAAAACAAACAAGGCAGATATTAGAAGCGTTAAAGTCCGGAGGTGGACTTATGATTACAAGCTGCAATGTTGTGGTCGCATTGCACTGTACGCGTCTGCTAACCGACTAGCAAAATTTCTAATACCCCCGATATTTTTGCGTCAGTAATGCCGAGAACCATATTTCGGCATGTAAACAACCGGACACTAATGAATTGTGCCTAAAAAGAAAGAACACAAAAGAGTTTGCCTAGAGAAAAGCATGCCAATTTACAGTCTAATCAATGTAAACCACCTTCAGTCCTAAACTTCAGATAATTTATCACTTTCAAGCAATACTTTGCTTTAGAAATCACCGTCAAATGCACGGTAGTTTTCACTTTAGTTTTGTGCAGTGTTGCGACGGCCATGAAATTTCCTGCCAAAACAACTCTGCATAATGCAGGGATATGTTTTGTGTGCGTTTACAGTTTATTTGCATATGTGTGGTCTGCTACTTTGTAAGAATAGCTGTTCAGGAGACAAGGATCTGATTGCAGGCTGCAAGACAGGGGTGGAATGAGTAGGGCATGCTGACCAATCGGAGCACAATGGGTTCATCGGAGGTGGGGCTTAAAGCTGTGACAGAGCATTTCAGATAGAGAATGAATAGAGATGTAAATAATGGTTTTGTAACATTGAAACATGTAAATCTATTTTAGTAGACCCCCAAAAATATAATATGAAAATGAGCTTAATATGGCCCATTTAATGATTTTTCTTCTCTCCTGTGACACAGGTGTCTAATTTGTACATGACATTCTGCTGTTAGTTTGTTCTCACTGTCTGTGTGAACTAATTAGTTTATGACTGTGCAGTTATATGAAGATCTGTTGGCTACAGGGATTCCATGTTTCACAACTTTGCCGGTGTTTAATCGGATTGTCGTTGTCAGTGTTGGTATCTGTCACGAGCACACACAAACCCTAACCAAAAAGGAGGTTTTTTTTTCTTTTTCCTTGTTCTGGGGGCGTTTTGCTATGCTTTCTCAGAATGAGCCGTAAGATTGACGGATGCTGCTGATTGGGATTGTGTTCAGAGGCGTTTCTAAGGAGTCCTCTGTCCCACGCTGAATGTATCAGGATTTATCTGTACAGACAGCTGAAGCAGCACAGACTCACTCTGTTTTCCACCGACCCCTTGTACACACTGGCTGTTTACTGATCTTTTACCAGCCGCTCGTTAATCATCCCACTCGCAGTCGGTCAGAGTGGGGAATCAGGGTCACTGTATTGACGTGTTATATCTGTTGAAGCCGTGTGTGGATCATTCATTAACTAGTACTGGTGACGCTGGACCTAAATGTGGTGGTTCACTTGTCCCTTTCCACACCTGTAGAGTCTGCAGCTAGTGTGTTGTGTGTCTTCCATTAAACCTCTCTCTTCCTATGTTTCAGGACCCTCTGACCTCAAGCCATCGTCCAATCAGGGAGTGTGCCCGACCCCGGGTTGTCGGGGAGTGGGTCACATCAAAGGGGCGCGGTACACGGGACACCACAGGTTAGTGACGTGCCTCTGTCATTGATGTCAGCCATCCCTGCCCAGTGTCGGGGGTTGTGGGGTCTCTACCCTCCTTTAAGGTGTCCTCACGTGGTGTGTTTGGATCATGTGTTGGGACCCAGGGCCGAGGCCCGGACTGTGGGATTTACACCTAATAGGAGGGGGACGTGCAGCTGGGATCGTGGGGAAAAAGAAAAGCGCCTCAGTGTGGTGGCATGTGAGTGCGCGGAATGTGGTCTGGCCGCCTTCCACAACTTGGTATTTTCTGAATTACACAGGAAGAGCTATTTTTAGCTTGCGGCCATTAACAGTCTACTTGAGGAGAGTTGAGTTACCGATGTGCCTTTCTTTGTGCCGAGATGCACCATCAGCCTGGACGAGTTCCTTTTTCACACACCAATATTATCTGGGATATTTTTGGCGCTTTTCCACTGGCACACAGGAACGGAACCGTACCTGAGCCGTATCACAAAGAGAGACTAGTTACAGCGCAGTTCCACTTAGCTTTTAGCAGCTTTGCTTTGCTGTCTGCTAATCTCCACTAGCTTATCTGTGAGAATCACCATGTTTTGCAAGTTTCAAACCCTGGCGGAATTAGCATTCACTTGTGTAAATTTGCATTCCCAATCCATTCCTTTCAGTTATTCTGTAGTAAGGAGGTTGGAATTTTTCATATAGAATATGCCCTTTTTCCTTCAGAAAATCCATGCCCAGAACACCGCTATCATGATGTGTTTTGACCAATCAGATTGTAGCTTGGTTCGTTCACACTTTCAGCCCTGCTAAGCAGGGCCTCATCAGCGAGGTTACGGCTCAGTTACTTTGCAATGGAAAACCACCGCTTCGAGGTACAGGTCCGGTGTACCTTGGGTATTGGTGGCAGTGGAAAAGCACCATTTGTTAGGGGTGGGTTTTCGTTCATTCTGACCAGCTCTGATTATGAAGTGGTTGTGTGCTGCCCCATATTTAACAATAGACACTTTTTGAAGTAAGACTGGCTTGTAAAATTGGTTATTATTATAAGTACAGTACCAGTCTGGTCAAAAGTCTGAACACACCTATTGAGAATCATTTGTTTTTCAACAAGGTAATGAACCTAAGCAAATCTTGACATTATGTAAGTAATGTATTATGGAACATGGAAAGAGAGAGAATGCTGGGACAGATGACCTGGCTCCAATCCCCCCAACCTGAACCCTACAGAGCTGCTTTGGGATGAGTTGGATCGAAGAGTAAGAGCAAGGTAGCCAACTTGTGCCCAGAGCTTGTGGAATCTCCTTCAGGACTGTAGGAGAAGCATTCCAGGTGGCTACATCTGGAAGCTGGTTGAAAGAACGCCAAGAGTCTGCAATGATCTCTGAATGAAAGATGTCTAAAGTTGGAGAAAATTGTAAAAAGTTGAAAACTTCTGTTTGATATGTATTCCTTCATTGCCTTGAGGTTTTTTACTAGGTGAATAGCATAAAATAGACAAATACATTAAAATTGTGTGTCCAGACTTTTGACTGGTACTGTAATATTTTAATTTGATCATTGTCTTGTCACTTGCTATCAACACCGTACAGATTTCTTTCCCCTGGGGGGAAAAAAGAGACAGATCCCACATAATCAGACACAATACAAAGCTTCTGTCTTAACCTCTGTCTTGCTTGCGATGGCGGTGAAAAGAAAAATCATTAAAAATAATTTCTCTTTCTGTGTTCTATAGAACTGAGCCAAATTAAATATCCAGATGTTAATTATTTACTTTCATTTACACAGATTTACAGTTTGTTACCTAGGCATTGCGCTGACGCTGGTGTCAAGTGGCGAAGAATATTTCATGGCTGACACAAGGATGCCTGCCTTCATTTTCATTTCAGCGCATGGATCTGTGTATTTAGACAGGATTTATAGCGTGTTTGCGGAATGTCAATGGGCTGTGTCTAATAGCTCCTCAGCCGAAGGCGTTTGCCCGCGATTAACTCGCCAGATAATCACGATCGCGGAGGCCTCGCATCAGAAGGGCCTTTCAGATGCCGCAGCACGCGCTGACGGATCACTCTCAGCGCCACCTGCTGTTTCACTTTTTCTCCTGTGGTTTTTCCCCTACAGAGTAGAGAAATCTTCTTTCTCCTGGAACCAAAACACTCCATTTATCGAGAAGATTTGGGGTATTTAGTTGTAATATGAGATCTAGACCCTCTTTAGAGGCATGACGTATCTGGTCTATGTAACTCGTGTGCAGTCTGAGTGTAATCTGAATATGTTTTATATCATTGTGCTGTGCCTATCAGAAGGTCTCTGGTTTTGGTGCCGGTGTGAGGTACTTGACCCCTAATAACTACAGGGATTGTCTGTATCAAAAATGTTCATTGCTTTGGATAAAAGTGAGACAAAAATTAAAATGGAAATATTGATATATCTTTAAAATGAGATTCAGGAATCTATGCCTGATAAGTTAACAGTGAGCCTTGACACTGTAGGTATGAAATGTTCATGTAATTTGCAAGTAATTTGCGGTGTGGCTCCACGTGCTTGTAAGTGATAAACATTAAAGTCTGACCAAATAGCCCAATAGAAGCAGAGACTTATGTTCGTTCTCACATCGGTGCTCTCAGGAATAGAAACGCGGCCGAGGAGCGTGAAAGCAGCCCCAACGTGGTAATTTTAGCGCCACCATCAAGGAATCCAGGCTCCGCGGTCTATTTCTGAACTTCCATCTTTGTCAGCTTATCCCCGCTCAGACTGCGCTCTCCGGGCCACTCGTTTCCAGGACATGCCACGCAGAGCCGCAAACTCACCAGAAGGGGGCGCCGTTGTCTAACCCGGGTGTCTGGTAGGCGAATGGCGGTTAGGCGGAGAGTCACTGCGGAGTGCTTAGGCACCCCCATGTGCACGTGTGCCCCCGGACGCCCTTACGGGCAGGTTTAGGATCACCCACCCAACAGTCGCTCCTCTGCGGCCAGTCTTTGTTCATCTGTCCTTGCGGGAAAAGGATTGACCACTTGAAAACCCCCAGCTATGTCTCAAAGCCATTGCCAAGTGATGTAATTCTCATCGACCTTCCAAGGATAATGAGTCTCTTCACACAGCTGGCGCGCTTTAAACGATATGCTTGTTGTGTTTAGGTAGGAACGGCGCAGATTACCATGGGATTTTAGCAGTCCTGTGACTGTCGTGCAATCCTCAGGAGGCACTCCATCACATGACCAAAAATATCCGTCTTCTGTTGACAGTTATAAAAGCAAAGGCTGTATATTTTGAGCCAGAGGGAAGAGACCAGCAGATGAGTGGCTGGCGGCCGATTGCTTGCGGCCTGACAGCCTGTGAATGCAGGGCTCACTTCCTGTGATGTCCCGCTGATGTAATCTTTAGGTGCCTCGGTCCTGCTGTCCCATCGGCTCTGTCACTGAGGGGCCTATCGCCGTGTGACGCTCCCGCCACTCTCCTTGGCCTCCCTCCCTTAGTCAAGTCGGCCCCCGCCTCTGCTGGTGGCCATGGTGATCCCGTGGCCTTATCTTAATGTCAGTAATTGGTGGGGGGTCTTTCACATCCGCTGTGTGTGCATGGCTTTGTGTGGGCTGGGGCTTGTGTGAAGTCATCCCTTAGTCCAAAGTGCCCCCCCGCCACCCCCCCCCCCCCCCCCCCCCCCCCTATGCTGACTGCTGGTCTCTGTTTGCAATACACAAGCAGGGTGGGGTGTTCAAAGCTGAATTTATTGACAATACAAAGATATAAATGATAACCAAAGTTTCATGAAATTTATGCAATATTAAACCATAAGTAAACTCAATAATAATGATTTAGGGCAGCTTTTTAAATTTCTTTTCTTTAGTCATGAAATTGCACTTTTATTATAGTTTTTCTGTTGTTGGAATTTGTGCTGTGTTGGCCTGTTCACAGCTGTGTAGGAAAAAGGCTCACTTTATCAATATTTAAGAGTTATTGTTTAAAGATAAATTATAGTAATGATTCCATAAGGTCAGTTACCTCCCAGGGTTCATGGACATGAAGTGAACTGGTAAATCCGTTGATGGATGAGTGGGTGGGTGGATGGATGATCGATGGCTGGAATGATCTTTCTGTAAAATAGTCAAGAATGAATCACAAGAAAGGTCAGCCTCCTGTGTCTAATGATTGGTCTGTGCATTGCAAAGTAGTGTATTGTTGTATTTTCTGGACAAAACAGTATACGGCTGTGAGTGAAACGAAGAATCCTTTTGCGTGTGACACTAAGGTTAAAATAGCACTTTTGCAGATGGGTGCTTGTGGACTGTTTTAAAGGTCATGAACACAGGTACCTGTACACTCTGCAAAGTCGCCCTGGACAGGGCCGAGGTATGAGCAGATCAAAGCCACGGAGAAGGTGATGTCAACTCCCAGCTGCAGCTCGGGAGTGCTGTCATCGCCATGGTGACCGGTCTCCGGTCTTTGGGAGGCTGTGGCAAACTCCAGTCCTGGCAGGATGCCCTGTTTTGACGTGGCCCAGCTTTGTGATTTATGATAATTTGATATTTGCCTGAAAATGATGCCCTAATGCATGATACGTGACAACTGCCCATGGGCACCCTGGAATCTGAATGTGCTCTGTTGTGTGATGTGAGATGACTGTCCGCGAGCACCCCGGAATCTGAATGTGCTGTTTTGTGTGATGCGTGACGATTGTCCGCGAGCACCCCGGAATCTGAATGTGCTCTTCTGTGTGATGCGTGATGATTGCATGCAAGCAACCTGAAATCGGGATGTGGTTGTATTTTACCTGTCAGACTTTTTTTTTTTTTGCCTTTATATCCGTTAGCCGATTGCTCTCCGGATCAGTCTGTGTCCTTCCTCCCGTCTTTCTCCAATTCCTTTGTGTAACGTGACACCCCTCATTCTGATCATGAGGAGTGGTTCATGTTATTTAGTGTCATGCCTTTGGAAATGCGTCATGCCAAAGGAGAACAAGGAGGTGAAGGCAACATGAATGCAGCCCCCCCCAAGACCCCCAAATAAATCTCTATAATGTTCTGATTTGGAGGCCTGTGGCATTTGACAGGGCAGTATTGAGGTACTCCCCATTTCCCAAAGGGTGTTCCAGCTCCACTCCTGGGTCACATGAATAAATCTCTTTGCTTCTGCATTAAGTGTCCATCCCTCCCCCTGGAGTGGGCTACACAGGAAATGGACTACAGTAGATATGATCGCGTCCCCTTTCATCATCATCCCTTTTCATGTTGCTTTGCTTTATTGCCTTTAGGTGAATTAAAGGGACGGACTCACCATGCTTGTAGATTATGACCAGTATAAATCTCCTATGGAGGTTTTTCTTACCTAATTCAGAGCCAGCACCCGCCCCTTGGGCCACTGCCGGACCCAGTGTTGGACTTTTTCTCCATCCGAAAGTAGTTCTGCATGTTTCCACTGCAACAAAACTGGCCCTGAGCCAGAAAAACAGCCCCATTGAAAAGCTGATCTCAGAATTTGGAACCGTAACGCCACAGAAAGTGAGACGAGCTATCGCATGCAAAGCTTCCGCATGTCTGGAAAATTCAGTCCATAACCAGTATATTTTTCTTTTATATCGCCGTTACTGGCAGTGAAACAACCTGCCAGATTATTAGCAAAATAACGTCACATCATATTTCTTTTTTATTCTGTGGAAAATGACATCGATTTGCTGGATTTAATAAATTATAAATGTCACATTTTGAATATATAAAACACTGTGCACTCAAGTGGCAAAGAGATCATGAGGTGGACAGTAAAGTTCAGTTTTTAGCAGACTTTCATTGCACAGTTTTTAAAAGGACAGCAGTAAAACAGCAAGTGAGACAGAGAATCCTTTAAGGAAAAAAGTGGATACCAGGCGATAGGGATGGGGTGCAACAAACTTTTTTTTTTGGTTCGGCAAACCAAAATAAAACAGAAAAGAATAAATTAATTAATTTAAAAAAAAAACTGAATGCATATGAACCTTTACTCTCACTTCCTGCTACGTCACAGTTATGTTCCATTCTTTGAAACCAGTGGAAATGCCTGCAGGTTCTCAATAGGCATTTTGTGAGAACCAGCTGAGCACCAGCACTGGCTCTGTGTTAGTGGAAACAAGGCACCAATTACTTCGTATCTCCCCCATCAATGCCTCTCTCTTCCTCTTGGACCATGGACACCCTGCCTTCATTACTTAACCTACTACAGTGTAATTTCCTCTATTCCACCTATTGGTTGCCCTGTGGACAGTGGGGGGTGTGAACAGAGTGATGAGCATGACCCAGGTGTTTGACCCAGCCAGCGAAACATGGCTGCTTCCGTGTCCCCTGAGTTCCTGAAGGTTAATGGCTGTGGGGTGAAAGGGGCCCCCAGTGGGGGGAGCTCTGGTCAGACAGTGTGCCTGCTGGGTTGTTTCTGAGGAGGCGGTTACATCTCAGAACTGGCTTCTGATTGGTCCTTCGGGGTGAGAAGCTTGTGATGCAGACGTTAACACAAGATGTACTCCTTCCCCATCCCCCCACTTGCAGTGCCTTTGGCTGCCCCTACTCAGAGATCAACATGAAGAAGGAGCTAACCCTGCCAGACCGTTTGGGCAGCGAGAAACAGGCCGTGTCTACGACTGCAGCGACGGCCCAGAAGGCCAAGGGGCCTGGTGGCACGGAGGCAGAAGAGAAACCGCGTGACTACCGCATGGAGACCAGGTGGGAGGAGCCAGCTGACCTGGGGGGAGAGCTCTGTGTAGGCAGGGGTGCTGATCTGCAGGGAGAGCTCTGTCTGAGCGAGGGAGATGGATGGATGGATTGGGTAGCTGGAACCTGTAGTTCAAGTTTCTAGTTACAGGGAGACTGTATTGATTAAAGTAAAGCACATTAATCTACCCATAATTCCACAGTGCTAGTGCTCTCTTTCTGGCAGCCCTCTAGAAACAGGTGTGAGAGAATTCCATCCCCTTTTATGTTTTTGCATTTTTGCTTTTTGTCCCTTTTGGGCAGTAGTAGCCTATTATAATGGTTTTAATTATTTAAATTATGAAGTATTAGCATCACGCAAAAGGCCCTGAGCTTTTTGCTTCTGTCATAATTACATTAACACGTGTACAGTCAGATGCGTCACAATGATGTTTTCTCCCAGAAATGAAAAGAGACTTGGGTGCCGTGTGTTAAGTGTCCACTCAGTGCTGAAAATCCAGTTGGTGTTTAGCAGGAGAGCAGCCTCGTTTTGCTCTGTCCGCAGCCCAGGCCCAGCCATGCGGGTCCGGAACTGGAAGTGCTGTCATCAGTAATTATTGTGCTCC
Source organism: Paramormyrops kingsleyae (assembly GCF_048594095.1). Taxonomy (NCBI): domain Eukaryota; kingdom Metazoa; phylum Chordata; class Actinopteri; order Osteoglossiformes; family Mormyridae; genus Paramormyrops; species Paramormyrops kingsleyae. The sequence continues at coordinate 39,905,638 of NC_132800.1, read as the reverse complement.
CTGCTTATACGAGTGGTATTCCCCAAATTCACTGACTGTTTTAGGGACTCCAAGTGTTATTAACTGCAGGGATGTCATGTTATAACAAAATGTGAAATTGTGTGGAATTTTGAAAGCAGCAATAGGTAATATTTCGGTGCTTAAAAATTGCTTTGGACCGACAACACGCATTGTACTTATGTTGTTTCTTGACATTTCTGCCCCTACATCTAAAAATATAGAGCCATGCTATCTAGCTGCGATGCTGCGGGCCGCCTCCGGGGGCGCTACGCGTCATGCCTGCGGCCCCCTGCCCACGCACAGGTGAAGCGGGAGCACGGGGACGAGGCCGCTCAGGAACAGAGACCACTCTCTCCACCCGGAAAGAAGGCCAAGATTCAGGGCAAGTAAGTCAGTGACGCCTCCATTCACGGCCACCAGGGGGCAGACTATTATGTTAGCTGTTGCTTTCGGGTTGCTTGAAGTTCCGTCTTAACCTGGCTGGTAAGCAGCTGTTGTTTCTGTCTGAATTGTTTCTACTCGGACAGCAGAGAGGGAAGATTATACAAATGATTCACTTTTGAGGAGAAGAACTTTTAAATGATGTGTTGGATTCATATATCATAGCGTGTGAGCCGTGTTTTATGAAAATGCGCACAGTAGGCTACCTGCACACACTTCCTGGAGGTTTTCTCATGGAGATTGGGCCAGATTCCCTAAGGCCCCGATTTCCCCCACACCCCCCATTTTTAAAAGCCCTGAGCTCTTGATCCTGCTTCTCATCTCGGCTAAGTCAGTCCAGTCTGGTGATGTTCCGCAGCACTAGGCTCCTCCTTGCTACTGCTGACCGCCGGCCAAACGTCTCGGCCCTGCACAAGCGTGCGGGTGATGCTTTCCGCGTGCGCTTGGCTTGGAGGCTGAACCCCGGTCTGGAGTCACATCCATCCATCTTCCCACCAGCACTGACATTTGAAGTGGAAGTGACGGGCTGTCACCATGGCGTCACCGACCGGTCGAACGCTCCTGTTCCTGTGCGAATGGGAGGCTGAATTGGCCCCCCAGTGTCATCAAGCTGTCAGCTCGTGTCCGGCTTTAATTTCTGGCTGTCTGGCGTGGTTACGGCGGAGACTGGAGGGGCACTGCACCCTACCAAACGTCTTAATTCGTAACCCAGCTACTCCTTTGAGTCCATATAATTGGTAGTATATTTATTCTGTGTGTGTGTGTTATTTTGGTGTTGTAGGGACCATTTTTTTGGTCCCCCCAAGGGGAAATTCAAATTTTATAAAAATCTGTGAATGCAATCAAAAACTCAAAATGCTAGAGGACTTGTATTTTGTTTGGTTACTTATGGTTAAGGTCAGGGGTAGGTAAGGGGTTAAGGTTGTCATTGTTGAGATTAGAGTTTTGCCCTTAGAAATGAATAAAGAGTCCCCACTGAGATCTGAGTACGTGTCTGTGTGTGTGTGTGTGTGTGTGTGTGTGTGTGTGTGTGTGTGTGTGTGGATGGATGGATGGATGCAGGGATCAGTTCCCTCCGTAGCTTTGTGGTTGGCACATGAACAGCCCAAAAAGGACTTTCCGGATATTAATATTGCATTGATAATCTGTTTCTTCTTCAAAGGGGCTCAACGGCTATTGGCCGTTCCTAGCGCATTGTTTAACGACACGCCAGCGAAGCCGGCGTTAATTGTTCACTTAATGAAAGGCGCAGTCTGCTGTCAGGCATTTGAATTTCAGAGCGTTACCCCAGGTTGTGCATACATGCGATGAGAGGGGGGATGGAGACGTGTGGCTCGTAGGTTAAGGTTAGCGTTACCTAGCTATTCTCGTGGGTAACCATCGGTCATGCTCCCTCCACGGAGATTAAATCCCATCTAGGGCATGTCCTGCGTCCCAGTGAGACACTGCTGGACCGAAACGGTTAATCCCCACTTCACTAAATAATTCTCTCCTCTTTTCACCCTCCCCCCCCACCCCCCACTCAGGATCACTCAGCCGGCAAAGTATCTGAAAATCAAAGAGGAGGAGGAAGATATAGATGTACAGAGTCTGCTCAGAGGTAACTACCTGTCACGGCCGTCTGGCTGGGTACGGTAGCCTGTGTCCACACATTTCGGCTGGCACAGTCTCTGCCTCCCTCTCTGCAACGAAGGCACGCCACTGTTAGACTTAAATATGGAGATTAAGGATATTTTCCTGTATGAATTTGCAGCCCCAAGGGTTCACCAGGCCCCCAAACTTTCCGGAAGTTTGCTCTCAGTTATTTGTAATGTTTTATTTTAGACACTTACTTTGTTCTCCTCTCCATCTGTTGAAAAGAAGTAATATTTCGGGTTTTTTTTATCTAGTGTTTGCTGTGTGTGTGCTGTAAATTAGCTTGGAGCTGAAACAACCCAGGAAGGGAATCTTTTTTGTTTCGCTGTACAGAGGGTTGTGGGCAGTTTCTGTGGTCTGATGGGACACCGGACCGCGTGTAACACCAGCAGCCATTTCCTCCTCTCCCATGTTATGATGGTTTTGTTTTTTTTTCCCCCCAAAATGAAAATGCTCCCACACCCACATTGGCTCACTGTGTGAGAAGCGGTACAGTCGCCTCTTCTGGACCATTGCATGTATTGTGATTGGTGGCTCTCTGTTAGGCCCGGAGAGAAACATGGGGGAGCACACTGAGCATTAATGTTTAATGTGACTGACCAGCTGAGACCAGTTTATGGAGGAATTACTCAGTGCTGTTCTGCGAAATGAAGGAAAGGGTTGATAAATTCATTTAGAAATAAATCTCTTTTTTTCTCGTTTATGCTCCTATTTACACTGAAAAGTCACACTTTTAGTTAATGGGGGGAAAATATAATCAGTTCCGCCTGACAGATTTTAATATTACTAGTCTGAATCCCAGACTATTATTATTTTTTTAAGAATAAATTATCAGCCTTGCATAAATAACTTCACAAATGAGCAAA